>NC_088375.1:119227803-119530833 GCF_037993035.2 Macaca fascicularis | reverse complement strand
AAACTTTTCCTTTGTTACATTTCAGCATAATATTCAGTCTGAAGAGCTTTAAAAATTTTTTTTTGTCATATGATGTTTGGGTTATTTCTTTAAGATAACATTGACAAATTTGATCCATATTGTGGTTTAAAATATTGTCTAGAACTAGATGAAGTACGAAACCTTATGACTTACCATTAAAAATATTCTTATAGACTGGCATTCATCTATTTATCAACTTTCTTTGAATATGGTTCCTCAAGTAGTTATTACTTTACACCAACAATCTTGAATCCAACCTACATCTCAATTCTGGCTCTAAGCACATATTAAGAGGACTTGTGAAATGATGTGTTAAATTCCATATATACTTTGTCTAAAGTATTTCCTTGATCTGCCATTTTAAGAAACCTGTCGAAGACAGAATTGAAATTAAGCTGACATGATTAGTTGTTCTGTTATAATTTATACTGGGTTTCATTGATTATTGCTTTTCCTTTTGAGCTTCCATAAACAAATTGTTCAGGTGTAGTTTGTATGAAATTTATCTTTCTGCCTCTTTTTGAAAATCATTATGAAGTCTTCTGACTTCTAATGACATTTCTCTTATTATCTACTATTCCTCCAATATCAGACTATAGTTCAATTCTATAGAAACTAATGTTTTTCAGTTGAAGAGATATAAATGCATTAAGGACACTTGCTTATAAATAATTTCTTCAACCATTTAGATGACCATTTTATTTTGTGCTGTCCAAAAAGGTTGACTTGTTTCCTTTAAGTTGTCATCAATATTATATACAGGCACCAAGTTGTGAGTCTCATTTCTTGCTTGAATGTAACTAAAAACATGCCCTTTTCCCACATATCATGGACTCCATTTTGACATGACTCCTTATTTTTTTTCTTTTTCCTTTTTTTTTTTTTGAAACAGGATCTCACTCTGTTGCTCAGTCTGTGGAGTGCGGTGGTGTGATCACAGCTCACTGAAGCCTCGACCTCCCGGGCTCAGGTGATCCTCCCACTTCAGCCTCCCGAGTAGCTGGGACTACAGACACACACACCACGTCTGGCTAATTTTTATATTTTTGGCAGAGATGGGGTTTCACCATGTTGTTCAGGCTGTTCTCAAACTCCTGCATGTCTCCTTTCTTTAAAGGAGTCTATAATTTCTCTTTCCAAACAGTTAATTCTTGTTAATTTGAAATCTTTCTGTAGTTGAAATTCTTTACCACCATTTTGTCTTGTGCCTGTCTAAGATTTTATGAATTTATTTTTCACCCTTTCATGACTTATCTTCACTTCTCTGCCATTGCCTTTTCCTTTAGGGTACTCTTCTTTCTCATAACTAAAACCTCTTTCGAATATACCTCTTCAGTAAGCCTCCCCACAATTAATTCTCTCTGATTTTAATGACTCCTTTTCTTTATATAATTTTTGCATTTGTGTATTCAGTTCTAATTATTTTAATATTTGATATTCTTTAAACGGCTTTATGTTTTGATATATTCTTGTTTCCCAACAAAATAATGAAATAATTTAGAAAGGGGCTAAGGCTTTTGTTTTTGTTTTTTTCTACCTCAGCTCCTGACATACTTTTTATGTGATTGCTATGTTTTAAATACTTATGAAAAAATGACAAACATTACAAATGATAAAGATCAATATTTGGTTAGTTTTAGCAACAATTGTTGCTCTTCAGGTAGAAGTTCTAGTTGAAGATTCAAAGATGTGTAAAGGTGGCAAGCCAAAAATAAAAATTGTTCACTTTATAAAGAGTGTCCACTGCCTTGTCTTGATTATAAGAAAAAAATTGACCGAGCTGATTTTGAACATCACAAGATACTCTCTTGACTGTATGATGTAAAAATCAAAGATAAAAGCCTGTAGCTAAGGTAGTTCAACTGCTTTATGAGTTGATATTTTATGTTGTTTCCAAAATATAATTAATGTGAAAATTGTTCTAATATTAAAAAGTCTAAATTTATAATTTGGAGATGCAAAATTAATGTATAATTTATGTCTAGGATGACTATGTACTTTTAAGTAGACAAGACAGTTGTGGAATGAAAAGGAGAAAGTAATGTAGTAAATGTAATTGCTATGTACATACTTGCCCAAAAGAAGGCTTCTTTGTAAAAAGACAAGTCTATGATGATGTATGTATATATACATGTACAATATAAGAGAATTTTTAATCCTGTTATCTGTCATACTGAAAACACTTTGTATGAATTTTGTAATAGCACGGGTTTGCTCACAGAAATCCAATGTAAATCGAGGAGACTTCAAAAGAACTTTAAGCAGAATAATTGATTTTACTCTAACATGAAAGTGGAAGAGGAGGGAGTAGACAACACATTTCTATCATCCACCAGTAGATCTGGAAAAGTGGCAAGGTTTTTCTTATAAAATTTGTTTCTTTAATTATGATGTTTTGTTTAATAACTATGAATTCTATATTTATAATTTTCCTCCTATGTTTTCTTATAGATTCAGGAAAGCATGGAACTAACTCAAGAGGAACATCAGCTCATTAATAACATTGTGGCTGCTCATCAAAAATATACCATTCCTTTAGAAGAAACAAATTTGTTTGTGTTCATTACTGAAAGAAATAATGTATAATTATGTTAGGAAGCAAAGGCACAAGCATAACAGCTTAAAATTTCAAAAGATATTTGAAAAAATAAAATTTATTAATCTTATTGCTTTTTTATGGGTTAGCTGCAGGAACATGCAAATTCTGAACTGAGCTTTTTGCGACTTTCAGAGACAGCAGTCCTACACATATGTGGGCTAATGAATTTTACCAAGAGGCTCCCAGGTAATTACCTTTGGGAAAAATTAATTTAATACTTAAGCTAATTTTATAAAAAGTTCCCTGTTTTAAGGGAAGTGGGTATTTTAGGAAAAGGAAAAAAAATCTCTCTATTTTTTTCACCAACTTTTTGTTTCTTTCTCTTTTTCTTTTTTTTTTTTTGAGACAGGATCTTACTCTATTGCCTAGGCTGGAGTGCAGTGGCATGATCACGGCTCACTGCAGCCTTGACTTCTTGGGCTCATGTGATCCTCCCACCTCAGCCTACTGAGTAGCTGGGACTGTAGGCATGCACCACCATGCTTGGCTAATTTTTGTATTTTTTGTATGCAGAGGGTTTCACCATTTTGCCCAAGCTGATCTTAAACTCCTGGGCTCACAAAGCTGCCTGTCAATGCAAAAATATGTTTATTTTGTCTGCTTTAATCAGATGGGTGAAAAATCTAAATATTTAAAAATACTGCTCAGAGAGTAGAATTCAGATAAAGAGGCTAGGAAGAGTAGTGTGGTGAGGGGAGTGAGGATGGTTAATGGGTACAAAAATATAGTTAGAATTAACAAGATCTAGTATTTGATATCACAACATGTTGATTATAGTCAACAATAATTTATTGTACATTTAAAAATAAAAGAGGCTGGTGCAGTGGCTCACACTTGTAATTCCAGCACTTTGGGAGGCCGAGGCAGGAGAATTACTTGAGCCCAGGAGTTTGAGACAAGTCGACTCAACACAGCAGGACCCCATTTCAACAAAATATTAAAAAATCTCAGGCCTGGTGGTGTATGCCTGTGGTTCCACCTACTCAGAAGGCTGAGGCTAGAGGATTGTTTGAGCCCAGGAGTTCGAGGTTACAGTGAGCTGTGATCACACCACTGCACTCCAGCCTGGGCGACAGACTGAGAACGCTGTCTCTAAACAACAACAAAAAACCTCACAAAACTATAAGTGGAATATTTGCAACACAAAGAAATGATAAATGCTTGAGGTGATGGATACCCATTTTCCCTGATGTGATTATTACATGTTGTATACCTGTATCGAAATATCTCATGTACCCCATAAATATATATACCTACTCTATACTCATAAGAATTAAAAATAAAAAAATAAAATTATTCAAATGACTTCAAAGACTTGAGAATTAAGACAAACAAAATGTTGTTTGTTTTTGGAAAATGACTTTTTTTTTCGATAAAGCATGTAACAAAGAAAATTCCCTGTACAATACTGAAATATCAAACCACTGTTGGCCAAAACTTAGCTATCTATTTACATGTACAGATGTCTCATTCTAAACATAAATTCTTCAAGGCTAAATCCACTATGTTTAATTTGCTCTTGCCATAGGAAAAGTATTATTTAGTCCTGATAAAAGTGTCCCAAAATATTACCATGTGGAATCAAAATTTTATTTCAGATTTGAAGTAAGATATTATGATTGTTCTAAGGGAGCATTTAGGACTCATACTATTATATGAATAATTTAAAATGTTAAAATACTACGTCTGAAAATTATCTTCTCATTATCGATTTCAAACAATTATGTGATCTTCTCTTTAAAGGATTTGAAAATTTGACCAATGAGGATCAAACTGCACTACAGAAAGGATCAAAAACTGAAGTGATGTTTCTCCATGGGGCCCCACTTTACAGTCAGAAAGAATCAGACTCTGAAAGTAAAAAAGGATTTCTTTCTAACTTTAATGTTAATAGTTATTGTTAAATTTAGCAATAAATTGTATCACATTGAGCTATTTTTTATTTTAATTTTGCCAGTTACTATAGGCAAAAATACTTCATAATAGCTCTTTATAAGTTGTTTTATAAAAAGCTATTTTTAATTATATAGCATTATGGAAAACACATTTTTGAAGGGTCTCCTATACAATCTTTCTATAAACTACAAACTATTAATTTAACTTCATGTTTCAGTAATAAAAATTATAAATCTATCATTTGCTGGGAGTATTTCTGATCTAACAACTATGCTGGATTCTGAAAGATTGAGTTTAAAGATTAGAAAAAAATTCAGGCTTTATATTTTTCCTTTTAACTAGATTCTGTGAGAATATTAAATCATTCAGATTATACACCGAATTGTCACAGTAGGAGTGGTGACAGAAGTCTTATCTGTTCTATGGAAAAATGTTACAATGAAGAATGTCCTTATACTACTCTAACTGGTAATATGACTCAGTATGAAATGTTATATTGGATGGAAAAATTTGTATATAATGTTTCACTTTCATATACTGCTTTGAGATACAATGATAATTTCCATATGTTTGATTCTACCCTATGTTTGGATGGAAATACATTTTTGTATCAATTTTTTAGGTATTACTGAAGAATTTATTACCACACTGTTTTACTTCTACAGAAGAATGAGCAAACCTGATACTACTAATACTGAATATGCTCTGATTGCAGCAACAATTGTTTTTTCAGGTAAAAAGTTTTTTCATGTGAAAACCATTCAGTGGTAAAAATCTGTATTAAATTTGGCAATGAAATGATGAAGTTTGTGGTTACTAAATTATTAATTACAGCCAAATGTACCAATTTTGTTTTATCACAATTTTCTTCTCTACAGGAGCATTCCTTTAAGCTTATATACATGCTATAATTTTTTGCAGCTTAAAAAATGCTTTCTTGACCTCATATCCACTTTCATTTACTCTCTTATTTCTCTGTTCCACTTCACAGAAAAAAATTTCTTTAAAGGGTTGTGTATACTCCTGTCTCTGTTCCTTTGGTTAACTCCTAAACCCTATACAGTAACATTATGTCCTCTCCTCTCCATACCACCATAACTAGTCAATATCTTTAGGATCTTGGCATTGCTGATTCCGGTGGTCAATTCCTAGTCCTCAGCTTTCTTGACCCATGAGCTACATTTGACAGAACAGATCACGTCCTCTCTCTTAGAACACTTTCATCACTTGGCTTCAGTTGATCACTTCTTCCTTCTTGACATGCATTTTTTTTCTTGATTTCCAAGACCCCACACACTCTTGATTTTCCTCTTTAGTGGTTGCACTTTGAGTTTCTTTTGTTAATTCCTCTTCATCTGCCACAGTGACAAACGACAAGAATATTCCAGGGCTCAGTTCTCTTTTTTCTGTACTCACTTCCTTTGCAATTTCATCCTATCTCATGGCTTTAAAGGCCATATATATGCTGACCACTCCTAAATTTATTATACATACCAACCTGAAGTGCTCCCCCAAACTCCATTAAATAGCCTATTCAAGATTTTAACTTGCATATCTAGTAGGCATATCAAATTTAACACGCTTGAAAGTGAATTCCTAGTTGCCTCCCGCTCCATCCTTCTATATTTGTTCTCCATCTCTACTAAATGGTATTTTCCATCCTTGAAATCGTATATGCTAAAATTTTTTGTCATTCTTAACTTCTTTCTTTCTCTTATACCCATATCAAATATACAACAAATCCCACTGGGTCTGCTCTCAAAATATATCCAGAACTAAACCAGAACTTACTATTTCTATCCTTACAATCCTAATTTAAACTACTCTCCTAACTGGCTTTTTCTGTTTCTGCCCTTGCCTCTCTAGAATCTATTCTCTATACAGGAGCCAGAGTAATTCTTCGAAAATGTAAGTCAGATCATGTGATACACCTCTGCTCATAACCCTTAAATAGCTTCCTATTTTACACAGATTAAAGCCAAAGTTCTTTTCATCATTGCCTATTACTATTCATTTTGCTTATTCCATCCCAGCCATGCTGCTTTTGACGTAGATATTCCTAGAAAATTTCAAGCAGGCTCCTGATACAGGTTCTAGTGTATTTGATAAGTCTCCTGCCCAGAAACCTCTTTCCCCAGATAGTCATATGACTCCCTCATTCACTATCTTAGATTTCTGCTAAATGCCATTTTATCTCTGACTCGCCTTTGAAAATTAGTTACTCCCCCTTACACTAAATTCTTATCCTCTTCCCTGTTTTTTTCCCTCTATAACACACCACTCTGCTATATTACATTATTACATTTAAGTGTGTATTACATATACACATTTTAAAAATGTGTATATGTCTCTTTCCTCCTTGACTCCTCTCAGACCCAGAATATAAACTCAGTGAAGGGAGAAAATTTTGTCTACTACGTTCACTGCTGTATCACTAGCACAATGACTGGACGGATGAATGAATGCTGTCTAAACATTAATAAATTATTGGTTGGCTCTTATATTTTACAGCTGGATACTTGAACAGCTTTACCTTTTATTTACTGTTGACCTTGGGAAAATTACTGAATTTTTGTTAATTTCAAGTAAGCCCTTGGCTGATTTTAAATTTTTTTTTTTTTTTTTTTTTTTTTTTTTTTTTTTGAGTCGGAGTTTCGCTCTTGTTACCCACGCTGGAGTGTAGGGGTGTGATCTTGGCTCACTGCAACCTCTGCCTCCTGGGTTCAAGTGATTCTCCTGCCTCAGGCTCCTGAGGAGCTGGGATTACAGGTGTCCACCACTATGCCTGGCTAATTTTTTGTATTTTTAGTAGAGATGGGGTTTTACCATGTTGGCCAGACAGGTCTCAAACTCCTGACCTCAGGTGATCCACCAGCCTCGGCCTCCTAAAGTGCTAGGATTACAGGCTTGAGCTACCATGCCTGGCCTGGCTGCTTTTATATTCTTATAACTACTTACTGACCCTTCTTTCCTATGTAACTTAGTGGAAATTACTTATTTTTCTAAGTTTCAAGAAGCTCATCTGGAAAATGGTGGTAATAATAGAACTTAACCTCATATGGTATTGTGGCAACTACATAAAATAATGCATAGAGGCAAGTCACTTAGCATAATATTTAGCATATATTAAGGGCTCAGTAAATATTTGTTTTTTATTATTTAAAAGCTGCATTGTTTTAAAAGATTATTTATCTTTTGCTACTTTCCAATATACATTAAGATAAATATGATGATATTTTTCAGATCGTCCATGCCTTAAGAATAAGCAATATATGGAAAATTTAGAAGAACCAGTTTTACAAATATTGTATAAATATTCAAAAATGTATCATCCAAAAGACCCACAGCTTTTTGCTTATCTCATATGGAAGTTTACTGAACTGAAAACTCTGAATTACAACCATTCAGAAATACTTAGCACTTGGAAAACAAAGGACCCCAAATTGGCTACTTTACTCTCTGAGAAGTGAAATTTGTATTCTTGCTGAAGTTTTAGAATGTTGTAGTTTGTTTTAAACTTCCTAAATCTGAACTGTTTACTTTATCATATAGGATGACTGATTTGGACAACATGAACGATATTGCTGTGTTACCAACATATCACCATAAAATGGACATCATCAATGCTCATCGAAATTTTATCAAAATTTTGTGGAATATAGAACTATCACTGAGGGATATCTAGGATTCTTTTATGATTGGACTCAAAAAAAGCAAAAGTTGTTTCCTCATGGTTCCTTCAAAAGGATCCAGAGAGTTATTACCTAAAGAAGCTTCACTTTTTTTCATTGAGTAAAACATTGAATGAAAATATATAAATTTATGGATATAAGAAAGGCTAGCTAGTGGAAATGGTTGTAATCAGAATAAAGAGAGTTTGGCCAGGTGTGGTGGCTCACACCTGTAATCCAACACTTTGGGAGGCTGAGGCGAGTGGATCACCTGAGGTCAGGAGTTCAAGACCAGCCTGACCAACATGGTGAAACCCTGTCTCTACTAAAAACACAAAACAAAATACAAAAATTAGCCAGGCATGGTGGTGCGTGCCTGTAATCCCAGCTACTCCAGAGGCTGAGGCAAGAGAATGACTTGAACCTGGGAGGTGGAGGTTGCAGTGAGCCGAGATCACACCCTTGCACTCCAGCCTGGGCAACAAGAGTGAAACTCCATCTCAGCAATAACAGTGACAACAACAACAACAACAACAACAACAACAACAGAATAAAGAGAGTTTGTGAGCCTCATTAACTAAAGCCAGACTGATGGAATAAGGAAGTAACATTTTAAACGTATTCCTGTTACAGCATTTTATGAATTATTAAAGACAAGCAAAACCTGTTCAAATCTTATCATTTCTTAAAATGCCTTAAAAAAAGAGATGCTTTATAAAAAAGTAGAAATTGTGTGATGGCGAGAATAATGAAAAATTAAAATATAAATTATTAAAATATTTTAACATATATTTGGAAATTAAACATAATTTGCTTCTCATTCTGGCAGAATATTTTAACATTTTTGCCAACATCTTTTGTGGAAAAAAACGAAGTTCTTAAAACCAGAAATCTTTCTACAAATATTTAAGTCCTTATATGGACAGGATGTTAATATGTTAAATTAAATTTCATGTGAAATACATGGAAGTGAGAAATTCTATGGTGGCACCATTGCTTTGAAAGACTGATTTTAAGTAAATAAAATATGGTAAATTTAATATAACACTAGGAGTAGTATTTTGATTTTCAATAAAGAACAAAGTGATCATAGTTGAAATTTTCACTGTTGTAAAACTTTTAAAAATATTGAGATATTAGATTTATACTCTCAATTGAATGAAAAATTTTAATTAGATCAATTATTGCCTCTGGTGATACTTTGTGTATATTCTTAGTATCATCTCTCTGAGGTGATACCTCTGAGGTAGTACCTTATCTTTTTCAGAATATCTAGACTCAGTTTCCTTAAATAGCAAAATGAAGGAGTTAAACTGGATCATCCTTAACTGCTCAAAAATTTTATCAGGAATGATTGTTTCTGATTATACAAAGTGAGTTCTTAAAAATATTGCTAAAGCCCTTAGAAAAAGCATCAATTGTATTATGATGCCCCGAGAAAGTTGGAAAACAGAGTCAATGGTATATTCAAAATGGAGCTCATTATTTTATTGCTCAAAATTAAGTAACTTAGCACTAGGATAATGATAATAGCTAGTTACTCAAGCCTGAAACCAGCCAGTCATCTTAGACTGCTCCCTTTCTTTCACTTATTATTAAAAAGTTATCAAATTCTATTAATTTTACTTCTTAAATATCTTTTACATTTGACATCTCCTCTTCAGTTCCACTGTCCGTGTCACAGCTCAGGTCCTCATGTCTCACCCAGGCTATTAAAACTGTCTCCCTACTCTGGTCTCTTAAGCCTAAATCATTCCTCATACTACAAGTTTTCTTCTGAACTCGATCATGTAATCCTTTCTGCTCAAAATTCTTCGGGATCTCCGTCCACAAAGTCTAAAATCCAGACACTTTTTCAAGGCCTTTCTATAATACTTGCTCTCTCGCTCGTTCTTTTTTTATTTGAGAGAGTCTCATTCTGTGGCTCAGACTGGAGTGCAATGGTGCGATCTCAGCTCACTGCGACGTCCGCCTCCCCGGTGGTTCAGGCGATTCTCCTGCCTCAGCCTCCGAGTCGCTGGGACTACAGGCGTGTGCCACGTGCCTGGCTAATTTCGTATTTTTACTGGAGACGGGGTTTCGTCATGTTGGCCGGGCCGGTCTCAAACTCTTGACCTCAAGTGATCCGCCCTCCTTGGCCTCCCAAAGTGCTGGGATTACAGGAGTGAGCCACCATGCTCTTGAAATCTCTAGTGTCATCTCTTGCCATTTTCTCCACTTAATCCTTACACAGTACGCTTCTTGGGCTTAGTCATACTAATCTCTCTTACAACTCCAAGGCCTTTGCTAGCCTTCCGTCAGCCAGCAATACTCTTTTCCCATTCCCTCTCCTTCTCCCCCTTCTCCCCGCTCTCCCCCCTCACTCCATTCTCCCCGCTGTCCCCCGTTTCCTCCCTCTGCCCCCTTTCTCTCCTCTGTCTCCTCTCTCTTCTCTCTCTCCTCTCTCTGTCTCTTTGAGACACAATCTGGCTCTCTTGCCCAGACGGGAGCCAGTGACAGGATCATTAGCTCACTGCAGCCTCTATCTCCAGGACTCAAGCGATCTTCCCCTCTCTGCCTTTTAAGTAGCTGGGACCACAGGTGCGCGCCACCACACCCGGCTATTTTAGGATAGGCAGGGTCTCACTACGTTGCCCAGACTGGTCTTGAACTCCTTCCTGGGCTCAAGCAATCCTCCCGCTTTGGCCTCCCAAAGTGTTGGGATTACAGGCGTGAGCCAATAGCCCGCCTAGCCAACTCTCCATTCACTCATTCTTATGTGAAGCAGTAACAGAACCATACCACATGTGTGGAGCTTCTCCTGACTCCACAAGCCACCGTGAGAGCCACTTTCCCTACGTCCCTATCATAGGAATCACCCTAAATGATTATACGACTTTGTAATTGTTTGCCCATCTGTTTCCTTCCTAAGATAGTGGACCTCTTGGAGGGCAGAAATGGATTTTTCACTCTCAGCTTCAGTCTGTCATAGCGCCTGACATTTTCCCCAGCATTCTTCGACAACAGAAGCCTAAAGAACTTCCACTCCAAGGAAATACAGAATCCGGGAAGGAATTGTTCCTAGCGAGAAGGGAAATCTCGCGAGATTCAGGTCCTGGGAGCCTGGCAAGCCCACGCAGCGACGGTTATTTAGCCGTTGAACTG
Organism: Macaca fascicularis; assembly: GCF_037993035.2. Classification (NCBI taxonomy): domain Eukaryota; kingdom Metazoa; phylum Chordata; class Mammalia; order Primates; family Cercopithecidae; genus Macaca; species Macaca fascicularis. The sequence continues at coordinate 119,519,502 of NC_088375.1, read as the reverse complement.
CCAGCCGCCCGGGGCCCACGCGCTCCGGGCCGCTCAGCCTGAGCGATTTCCCGCCTTTTCTGAGGTTCTGAGGCGGGAGCTATTGGTTCTTTCTGTTGCCCTCATAGACCATAGGTAGCAGTTCGCGTGGGCACGGAGCCCACGGTTTCCCGCTAGTTCTTCAAAGGTGAGGGCAGGTGCCCCGAGTTCTTTTCTTGGGGACTGAGCCCAGAGCGGGGCGATACTGTGCTACTGCGCCTCCCCGCCGCAGCCCGCCGCCGTTTTCTTTTGAATAGTGGTCCAGGAACTTAAGACAGTTCTCCTGGCGATGTGGTGGAATCTACCAGGGCAGGAGAAGGGAACGGGCTTGCTTTTCAGGCCAGCGTGGCGGCGGGCGGTGGGGCGAAAGGGAGAAGGAAACGAGGGTTTATCCCTTTGCCCACTCCGCGGTAAGCGACCTTGTAGGGCTCCACTGTAGCGAGAGCCCCGTGGATTCCTTTTTTTTAGCCATTTAGTTTGTAAACATCACTTTAAAGAATACATAGTGTATTCACGGCACACGGTGAAAAAAACTTTCCTTCCCCTCCCGCCCCCAGGGCAGTAGATATTTACAACCGTAACAGAAAATGGAAAAGCAAAAGCCCTTTACGTTGTTCGTACCACCGAGATTAAGCAGCAGTCAGGTGTCTGCGGTGAAACCTCAGACCCTGGGAGGAGATTCCACTTTCTTCAAGGTAAATTTCCATGTGACTCTTAATTGGACTCTTCTTAACTTTAGGGAAATGAAGAAAAGTGTACTTTCTTCCTGGTGGTGTTTTATAATTATTTCTTCTCAATAAATGGTGTCATTTACCCAAGAATTTTGAATCCCATTGCTTTAAATGAACAGTGAGCATTATTATGTAGGCATCATTCATTTAAATAATAACTGCTGCCGTAGAACTCTGCATACATAGTGGAACCTGCTTATTTTAATCCTCCTTCTTCCCGTATTTGATTCGAGGCAACTTATAGGACAGATACTACAAGGCAGTAGAATATGTTAGGAGAAAATTAGGAAAATTATCAAGAAAAATGAGGACTATTTGGACAAATGCCTATATATGAGTAATAATTCGTGTTGTGACTGGGCTTCAGATTTGACTCTGAGCTTCCTAGTGGATAGGACAAAGAGGGAAATTCATTTGTGTAATGGAGTTATCATTGGATAGGAGGAATTATACCAAGTTTCCCAGGTGAAACAGAGCTTTAAAAAAATTATTTTAAAAAATTTATCATCTGGATCCTTATATTGGAGATGCAATGATGCAATGAATATTTTACTTGTATATGCTGTAAAAAAATTCTTGTTGCTGCTATAGGCAATAATATATTATTAAATGCTATTGAGTAAAGACAATCTTTAATTCTATCAAGGGAAATCATAAACTGAAGCAATCTGCTAATATTATTCTATACTACTAGTTAGATTTACTGTTATTCTTGAATACCTACAAAGCCATATATTGAGTAATTTATAGTTTAGCTTCATCTTACAAGTGGAAATATCTAATTAGAAGTTTTTCTTTGTTTATATAGAAAACGCATTTGATATTTTAAACATGTATGTACGTTAAAGGATTTGCAATTATAGTGACCTCTTTAAGCAGGTGTATATTACATATGTATATATTACACTATTAGTGTCAGAGTGGTATGAAACAGCATATTTAAGAACTTCTTTGTGTCTCTAGAGTTTCAACAAATGTACTGAAGATGATTTTGAGTTTCCATTTGCAATGACTAATCTCTCCAAAAATGGGGAAAACATTGATTCAGGTAAGAGCCTGGAAAAGCAGTGTATCAGCTTATATGGAAACATTGTGTTATATATATCGCTAGTTATTGAAAATATAATGTATTATATCAGTATTATTGACACAAAAGCTAGATATAATACTTAATATAAAAAATAAGGCTGGACACAGTGGCTAACACCTGTAATTCCAGCATTTTGGGAGGGAGCTGAGGGAGGGGGATCACTTGAGGCCAGGAGTGTGAGACCAGCCTGGGCAACATAAGGAGATCCTGTCTGTCCAAAAAAAAAACAACAAACAAACCCCACCACCCCCAAAACTAGCTGGACGTGGTGGCATGTGCCTGCAGTCCCAGCTACTTGGGAGGTTAAGGTGGATCATTTGAGCCCTAGAGATGGAGGCTTTGAGGCTACAGTGAGCCATGATGGCGCCACTGCCCTCTAGTCTAAGCAACAGAACCAGACGCCCTCTCTCTCTCAAAAAAAGAAAAAAAAAAAAAAGAAAGAAAGAAAAAAAGATGTTGGCATATTTAATACCTGTCGTCTTTTATCTTGCAGATCCTGCTTTACAAAAAGTTAATTTCTTGCCCATGCTTGAGCAGGTCAGTTAAGCATAGTACATACAGATATAACCTGTTTAGGTAATGAACTGCTTATTTGAAGAAAACAGTCTTTAGTTATTGCATTACTAGTCTTCTGTATTTAATTGTTATTATTTGGAAGCTCTTATCAGAAGTATTTTCTTATAGAAACATCTATTTTTTTAGGTTGGTAATTCTGACTGTCACTATCAGGAAGGACTAAAAGACTCTGATTTGGAGGTCAGAAGATTTTCCATTCATATTAAATTTCTTATAATTGGAATATAACTTATTACCTATATGTATATTTCTTTTGAAGCTTCAAAAGGATTATTATTTGGTTAATGTTTTAAGATATATCCTTTAAAACCTTTTTTCCTGCTTCTGTATTTTTTGGGTTATGAAAGTTCCATTTATGTAGAGGCAATTTCGTTTTAGACCATGAAATCAAGAGGAGGGGAAATGGGTACTGTACGTGAAAAGTATAGTATCAAGAGAGTATTTTACAAAATCAGCCTTTAATTAATACATGAAATTGACTGGTTGGCTGGTTTATTGTATAAGGAATTTGTAGGACATGCTATATACTTTTGATTTTAGTTATAAAGATATTTCTTATTTATGGCATATAGATGTCTTTAAAATGAAGAGAAATTCCACAGCCTGGTAAGGTACTAGATATTTGTTGCTGTGATTATAGTACCAAACAGTTTAAAATATATAGAACTTATTTATATATTTTTATAAGAAAAAGTTATCAACCAGCAGAAATTGATGTGATTAAAAATCTCTGATATTTACAATATAATGTGGATTTAAAAGAAGGCAGGAAATCTATCTAAAACATCAGACTTGATGAAAATGATATCTTGTGTTCACTTTTATTTTTCTTGTCATTATATTTTAAACTTCATGTCCTTTAGTGAATCTTCAAACTGTTTGTATAATCAAAGTGTTTCAAGACCATTGTTAAGATTTATAGATTTTTATAGTTTGATTTATTTTAGCTTTTAACCAGCCAGATCCTCTCACTAACTAAAATATTTTTATGGAGCCATTTCATTTTATTCAGCAAGGTATAATTTAGTCAAATGACCAATAACTTTAATGAAGTAGTTAATATTGCCTTAGTAGTTTAACAGAGTTAATGTGGCTTTCAGTATGCTATTAGTGCTTAAATTGAGGAAACATTTGGTCTCAACTATTAGTATATGGATATTTTCAGTAGGCAACCGTAGTTTGGTTATATTAGAATTTTGAACAATTAATTTTTGAAAACCTATTTTAATAGAATTCAGAGGCATTGAGCAGAGTGTATTCAAAACTGTATAAAGAGGCTGAAAAGATAAAAAAATGGAAAGTAAGTATAGAAGCTGAACTGAAACAGAAAGAAAATAAGTTGCAAGAAAACAGAAAGATAATTGAAGCACAGCGAAAAGCCATTCAAGAACTGCAAGTATGATAAAATTTTGAATTGTAAACATAGTATAGTAAATCTTATCATAATACTGTTGAAAGTAGAGTATTATTTGGGATAAATTGCATTGATCTTGTTTTTGTGATGAATATTTTAAGGATAATGCTTTTTAAAAGTTACATCAATACTGGATACATTTTAACTTTAAGAATAAGCATAGAGGACAAGTTGTATAATGTTTAGTGCAAATGATTAGGGAAATAATAAATCACTTTATATAAAAATTGATTTAATGATTCTAATTTTTATAAAGAGTTTCAATTTTTATTCCTATTGATGTTTTATATAAATATATTCTCTTAGAGTACAATAGTTGCAGATAACACTTTAAATTTTAAACTGTGTAACTATTTATTTATTTATTTTTTTGAGAGAGAGTCTCCCTCTGTCACCCAGGCTGGAGTGCAGTGGCACCATCTCAGCTCCCTGCAACCTCCGCCTCCCGGGTTCAAGTGATTCTTCTGCCTCAGCCTCCCAAGTAGCTGGGACTACAGGCACCTGCCACCACGCCCGGCTAATCTTTGTATTTTTAGTAAAAACGGGATGTCACCATATTGGCCAGGCTCATCTTGAACTCCTAGACCTTGTGATCTGCCTGCCTCGGCCTCCCAGAGTGCTGGGGTTACAGGCGTGAGCCACCGCGCCCGGCCGAAACTGTGTAACTTTTTGTGTAGCATAAAGTGAAAAAAATGTTAAAATGTGACATTGTGTTAGCACAAAGATAAAACATTACTTCAAAATATTTAGAGAAGATAATATTGCATTAAAATATTGTTGAATGTTTTTTGGAGATGATTTAGCCATCTTTATTTTAGATTGATGAAGGCCATATTCTTAAAGGAAATCATAAGCTATTACAAAAATGTTTCATTTTTATGTGGAAAGAAAATTCTTTTAGACTATTGTGCATTAGTAAAGAAATACTGCTTAATGATTATATTCATGTTTATTTTTGCTAATAAGCAAAATGTGATGAACTGTTCTGTTTTATAAATTAGTTTGGAAATGAAAAAGTAAGTTTGAAATTAGAAGAAGGAATTCAAGAAAATAAAGATTTAATAAAAGAGTAAGTAGTAATTTAATGAATTTGTTCTTTCACATTTTTTATTCCAAATTTACTACTAAAATAATTTTCAAAAACGTATTGAGCACTTTCTATATGTTATATAATATGAATTTATAAGTAGAATTATATCTGAGTGCTATGGAAAAAGGAAGACATACATTCTTGTGTTTGGCAAACTGTGGTCACTGACTAACAGCTTCCTTTTTAAAATGTCAGGCATCAGGAATAAACATTCCTTGGTGTCAAAAAAGATGCCTGATAATTCTGTATCTGCAACTACCTATGTATGTTGTCTGTTTCACTGCTGCCTTGAGTACAGTACTTACAAAATAGGGCTTAATTTAGTTCCAAGTTAATTCTTACTCAAATTCCTGTTTTTGAAAATGTAACAGTTTATTTCTACAGAAAAATGATAAGTTAGAAAATTAAGTCTAACTGCCATATGTGTTAGTAACTTCAAGATAGTCACAGGTCTCATTATTCACATAATGAATGCCTAATCAGAAAGTTACCTTATTTTGTGTTTTGAAGGTTAGACATATATTAATTTGTTAATGAATGGCCCAACCTATTCTCATTATTTTCCTTAGGTAAATCTAGACCTGTCTACTGAAAATTTATTGATAGCAACTTGGGTAGAAACTTGTTAAGGAGCTGTCACTTTTATTTGTTTATTTTAGTGGCCAGTTACTAGAACTTTTACTTTTAAAGGGAGGCAATTACTAAATCATCTTTGCTAGTAGTATGGTCAACCCACTGTTTCTTCATATAGTCATTTATGAATAACGTGATATATACCAAATATTATAATATTTTAAAAATTTCTTAAAAATTGTAACAATATATTTCATAACACAATGTGATTTTGCTTTGGAATCAGATTACACACAGGCAAACTCTTTCTTTTGTTTCAGGAATAATGCCACAAGGCATTTATGTAATCTACTCAAAGAAACCTGTGCTAGATCTGCAGAAAAGACAAAGAAATGTAAGTATCTTTCTTGTTTTATGTGATTTTATTCATTTATTTTACTGGTAGAGGTGGAGAGGGGAAGAAATTGTCTTTTTAATTTTTGGAACCAATTCTGATTTGAACAAATTATATGTGCCTCAGACTATTTTTATGTAAGTAATAAGGAGAGTCACAGTTCTTTGAGTTTTGAAAGCTCAAAAATTTTTGAAAGGTAATATATGTCAAAAGGTATATTCTTGGTATTTATAGTTAATCCTGGTTTCAGGTAAGGTATGATTTTGAGACTAATCTTTGTCTGGAACAACTAGGAAATTCAATCAAGAATAAGATACATAGCCATGCTCATAATAGAAAATAGCAGTAGAGGCTTTGCTAAAGCCATTGTATTTATGAGCAGTGGTGCAATGTTTATATTCAATCTAAATAGAATTATCAAATTTTTCCTAAAGAAACATTCTTTTGAAATATTATAATATGGTTGTGTTGTGTATGTGAAAGAACAGTGTAAAAATTTTTAAGCATGTTTTCATTTTTTTAAATTGTAAAGTAGGATTTTTTTCCCATTTTGATGAAAAAAAATGTGTGATTATAAAAAATAATAGTCTTTATTTTTGCCATAATTTGACACTGACTTTACTTTGTTTCTGCCAAGAATCCATTGGGAAATACTGTCTGCCTGCTTTTTCAGGATAGTCTCTATTTTTCTTCGGTAAAAATTTTAATTTGTATCATGCAGCTTACTACTTAACAGCTTGGGCTTAAGGATTAGACAGCCTGTGCTCAAATTTAGACTTTCAGTCTTTGTCCACCTGGGGAGCTTGAATAATTTGAGTAAATTATGTAGTCTCTCTGTCACTCTGTTTATTAATTAAATGCCTCTTAGTATTGTCCTGAGAATTAAATGTTAATAAATATGCTTAGAACAGTGCAAAGTGCTCAATAAATGTTGGGTATTTTATTATTATTATTATCGTTATTTCTAACATTGACTGTTAGGTGTTTTATTCTTTTTTTTTTTTTTGAGATGTAGTTTCGTTCTTGTTGCCAAAGCTGGAGTGTAATGGTGCAATCTTGGCTTACTGCAACCTCCGCCTCCTGGGTTCAGGCAATTCTTCTTCCTTAGCCTTCCGAGTAGCTGGGATTACAGGCACGTACCACCACGGCTGGCTAATTTTTTGTATTTTTAGTAGAAACGGGGTTTCACCACGTTAGCCAGGCTGGTCTTGACCTCCTGACCTTAGGTGATCCTCCCATCTTGTCCTCTCAAAATGCTGGGATTATAGGCTTGAGCCACTGCGCCCGGCCAGGTTTTTTATTTTTAGTCCCTGCCTGTAGTACCTTGCTTTTTAAAACTATATATATCTTCCAGAATGTACCATGCCACTACCAGCTCCTCTGCTATATCCTGTGTATTCAACATTCAAGATTAAATTTTTCTGCCTAGATATAAAAAGTGGTGAAAAGTACAGTGATAGGGTAAAAGGATAGTGCATTGGCTATCTTGCAGAAAATAACTTGGGTTAGAGAGACAAGTCTGATAGTTCTTTCTTTTTTTTCTTTCTTTTTTTTTTTTTTTAGATGGAGTCTCACTCTGTGGCCAGGCTGGAGTGCAGTGGCACAATCTCGGCTCACTGCAACCTCCGCCTCTCAGGTTCAGGTGATTCTCCTGCCTCAGCCTCCTGAGTAGCTGGGACTACAGGCACCTGCCACCACGCCTGGCTAATTTTTTTGTATTTTTAGTAGAGACGGGCTTTCACCATGTTGGCCAGGATGGTCTCCATCTCTTGACCTCGTGATCCACCCGCCTCAGCCTCCCAAAGAGCTGAAATTACAGGCGTGAGCCACTGCGCCTGGCGATAGTTCTTTCTTACATTTAGTTTTTAGCTAAGTTAGAGATCAGATGGTGAGGAAGGTTTAGAGAACCCAACATTTTTCAAGCTTGTCTCTTTAATAGACTAAAGTTGAGGTATGTCTTGATGTGACATGTAGAAAGTTTTTTTTTTTTAAAGTCTTGATACTTGCCTTATTATTAGTGTAAACTCTATACAGATTCTTGCCTTAAGTTGTTGACCAGTCTTTTTGTTATTGTGGTGCTTTTTTCTTTCTTTTATTCATTCATTCAATATTTTTTTTAGTGCCTGCTATGTCACGAAATCTTCTAGATGCTGATGAAAAACAGCAGTGAACAAAGTCTCTACTCTTACAAGAGTATATATTCCATGGTGTATATGTGCCACATTTTCTTTATCCATTCTGTCATTGATGGGCATTTGGGTTGGTTCCAAGTCTTTGCTATTGTAAATAGTGCTGCAATAAACTTGTGCATGTGTCTTTATAGTAGAATTTAATCCTTTGGGTATATACCCAGTAATGGGATTGGTGGGTCAAATGGTATTTCTGGTTCTATTTCCCTGAGGAATCACCACACCGTCTTCCACAATGGTTGAACTAATTTACACTCCCACCAACAGTGTAAGTGTTCCTAGGCTGGGCACAGGGGCTCACGCCTGTAATCCCAGCACTTTGGGAGGCTGAAGCAGGCAGATCACGAGGTCAAGAGATCGAGACCAGCCTGGCCAACATGGTGAAACCCCATCTCTACTAAAATACAAAAAAAATTAGCTGGGCGTGGTGGCACACACCTGTAGTCCCAGCTACTTGGGAGACTGAGGCAGGGGAATCGCTTAAACCTGGGAGGCAGAGGTTGCAGTGAGCTGAGATCATGCCACTGCACTCCAGCCTGGCAGCAGAGCAAGAGCTCTTCTCAAAGAAAAAAGTTCCTATTTCTCCACAGTCTCGCCAGCATCTGTTGTTTCCTGACATTTTAACAATCGCCATTCTAACTGGCGTGAGATAATATCTCACTGTGGTTTTTGATTTGCATTTCTCTAATGACCAGTGATGATGAACTTTTTTTCATATGTTTGTTGGAAGCATAAATGTCTTCTTTTGAGAAATGTCTGTTTATATCCTTTGCCCACTTTTTAAATGGGATTCTTTTTTTTGTGTAAAAGAATGAGTTCACATCCTTCGCAGGGACATGGATGAAGCTGGGAACCATCATTCTCAGCAAACTAATACAGGAACAGAAAACCAAACACCAAATGTTCTCACCCATAAGTGGGAGCTGAACAATGAGAACACATGGACACAGGGAGGGGAACATCACACATTGGGGCCTGTCGGGAGATGGGGGCAAGGGGAGGGAGAGCATTAGGACAAATACCTAATGCATGTGGGGCTTAAAACCTAGATTATGGGTTGATAGGTGTGGCGAACCACCATGGCACGTGTATACCTATGTAACAAACCTACACATTCTGCACATGTATCGCAGAACTTTAAAAAAAAAGAGTATACAGTCTAGTGAGGGGGGAGGATACAGATCATAGTGAATAAATAAAATGTATGTTAGGTGATAACTGCTTAAGGAGATAATATTTTGGGACAGTGTGATTGGGAAGTTTTTTCTGATTAAGTGACATTGGGTAGAGACCTGAATAAAGTAAGGGAGTGGGCCATCTATTTTGGGAAAGAATATTTCAGGCAGAGGAAGCAGTTAAGTGCAAAGTCCCTGAGATGAGAGCCTGTTCAATCTTTTCAGGTCACGATAATGAGGTCACTGTTCTGTATTTCTGATTCTGTATGTATTTTTCATCTTTTTTCTCACTGTACTCCACTCAGGATACTTTTTTCTTTTTTTTTTTTTTTGGGGCGGGGGGTGGTCTCACACTGTTGCCCAGGCTGGAGTGCGGTGGTTCCATCTTGGCTCACTATAAACCCCGCATCCCAAGCTCAAGCAATCTTCCTACCTCAGCTTCCCAAGTAGCTAGGACTACAGCCGCACAAAACCAGGCCTGTCTAATTTTTGTATTTTTTTAGAGATAGGATTTCGCCATGTTGCCCAGGATAGTCTCAAACTCCTGAGTTCAAGTGATCTTCCCACGTTGGCCTCCCAAAATGTTGGGATTATAGGTATTAGCCACTGCTCTGGCCCACATAATTTCTTCTAACCTCTCTTCTAGTTTACTGATTTTGTATTTAGTTACTTCTTGTCTGTTTTAAAATTTATCAGTTGATGTCTTAATTTCTGTTACTGTATTTACTGGTTGAGTATTAGCTGGTTCTTTAAAAATTTGTAGGGTCACTTTCCAGAATTTTAAGTTCTTTGCTGACTTTTTAAAGCTCTACTTTTTATCTCTATGAACATAATAAACATAGTTGTATCCAGTAATGCCAATGTCTGGAATATCTTGGGGTCCATTTCTGAGATTTTTTTCCCATAGATCCTAGTTTTATTGGTTATCTCATCAACTATCTTAGGTAATAATTATTAATTTGAGACTTAGAATGGTTAAATTTTCCTAGTTCATTGAATGTTCAGCAATTCTGGATTATGTCCTGGACATTTTGAATATTATGTTGTGAGAATCTGAGTCCTCTTCAGATTTCCTAGAGAATGTTTGTTTATTTTCTAACAGGCAGTCAGCTCACTTAGGTTCATAATAGGTTCTGTCTTGCCTTTTCAGTGTGGGAGTTCCAATATCAGTTCAATTTTTAATGCCTTTGCTGTGCTGCCCCTGGGTCTGTTTAATGTATGCTCTACTCAAGTATAGTTCTGGGTCTACTCAAGGATAGTTCTGGGTTTTATGTAGATTCCAGTTTGCAAAGCTTTTGTCCCATGCATATATAACCTCTCCCATTATCAACATACCTCACCAGAGTGGCACATTTGTTACAATTGATGAACCTACATTGCCACATCATGATTGTCCAAAGTTCATAGTTTACATTAGTGTTCACTCTTGGTATTGTACATTCTATGGGTTTGGACAAATATATCCCCCATTATAGTATAATACAGAATAGTTTCATTGCACTAAAATTCTGTGTTCTGCCTGTTGATTCTCTACACCTTACCCTGGTAACCACTGATCTTTTAACTGTCTCCATAATTTTGCCTTTTCCAGAATGTTAGGTAGTTGGAATCCTACAGTATGTGGCCTTTTCAGATTGGCTTCTTTCACTTAGTAATATGCATTCAAGGTTCCTCCATGTCTTTTCATCACTTGATAGTTCATTTTTTAAGCACTGAATAATATTCCATTCATTGTTTGCACATACCACAGCTTATTTATCCATTCACCTACTAAAGGACATCTTGGTTGCTTCTAAGTTTTGGCAGTTATGAATAAAGCTGCTGTAAGTATCCATGTGCAGGCTTTTGTGTGGACATTTTAAACTCCTTTAGGTAAATACCAAGGAGCACAATTCCTGGATCATATGGTAAAAGTATGTTTAGTTTTGTAAGAAACTGCCAAACTGTCTTCCAAATTGGGTGTACAATTTTTATTTCCACCAGCAGTGAATGAGAGTTTCTATTGTTCTATACTCTCACCAGGATTTGGTGTCGTCAAAGTTCTGGATTTTGGCCATTCGAATAGGGGTGTGTATTGGTATCTCGTTGTTCTAAATTGCATTTCTCTGATGACATATGATGGGAATCTTTTCATATGATTATTTTCCATCTGTATGTCTCCTTTGGTAAGGTGTCTGTTAAGGTCTTTGGCCCATTTTTAAATCAGATTGCTTATTTTCTTATTGTTAGTCAACAATAAGAAAAAAGACTTAACAATTTTGAGTCTTTGTGTATTATAGAAAACAGTCCTTTATCAGATGTTTCTTTTGCAGACATTTTCTCCCAGTCTGCGGCTTGTATTCTCATTCTCTTGACATTATTTTTTGGAGAGCAGAAGTTTTTATTTTTATTTATTTTATTTATTTATTTATTTATTTATTTTTTGAGACGGAGTCTCGCTCTGTCGCCCAGGCTGGAGTGCAGTGGCCAGATCTCAGCTCACTGCAAGCTCCGCCTCCTGGGTTCACACCATTCTCCTGCCTCAGCCTCCCGAGCAGCTGGGACTACAGGCGCCTGCCACCTCGCCCGGCTAGTTTTTTGTATTTTTTTAGTAGAGACGGGGTTTCACCGTGTTAGCCAGGATAGTCTCGATCTCCTGACCTCATGATCCGCCCGTCTCGGCCTCCCAAAGTGCTGGGATTACAGGCTTGAGCCACACGCCCGGCGAGAGCAGAAGTTTTTAATTTTAATGAAGTCCGGCTCATGAATTATTTCTTTCATGGATTGTATCTTTGTTATTGTATCTAAAAAAAAAAAAAAGTCATTGTGATACCCAAGATCATCCAGGTTTTCTCCTATTTATCTTGGAGTTTTATGGTTTGTATTTTACATTTAGATCTATGATACATTTTTAGTTAATTTTTTTTAAGGTTGTAAGATCCGTGTCCAGATTTTTTTTTTTTTTGCATGTAGATGTCCACTTGCTTCAGCATCATTTTTTGAAAAGACCATCTTTTCTCTATTTTATAGCTGTTACTCCTTTGTCAAAGATCAGTTGACTATTTATTTGGGTCTATTTGTTACTCCCTTGTCAAAGATCAGTTGACTATATTTATTTGGGTCTATTTCTGGACTCTCCATTTTGTTCCTTTGATCTCTTTGTCTCTTTTCCCCACTAATCCCTCACTATGTTGATTACTGTAGCTTTATAGTAAGTCTTGAATTTGAGTAGTATCAGTTCTCCAACTTTGTTCTTCTCCTTTAATGTCGTGTTGGCTCTTCTGAGTCTTTTGCCTCACCATATAAACTTCAGAATCAGTTTGTAGATATCCACAATATGACTTGCTGAGATTTTTACTGGGATTGCATTGAATCTGTAGATCAAGTTGGGAAGGACTGACATCTTGACAATATTGAATCTTCCTATCCATGATCATGGAATATTTCTCTATTGATTTAATTATTATTTGATTGTTTTCATCAAAATTTTATAGTTTTCCTCATATAACTCTTGCACATGTTTTGTTAGATTTGTGCCTAAGTATTTCATTTTTTTTTGTATACTAATGTAAATGGTATTGTGTTTTCAATTTCAAATTCCACTTATTCATTGCTGGTGTATAGGAAAATGATTGACTTTTGTATAGTATATTGACCTTGTATCATGCAACCTTGCTGTAATTGCTTATTAGTTCCAGGATTTTTTTGCTGTTGATTCTTTCAAATTTTCTGTACAGACAGCTATGTTATCTGTGAAAAAAAATAGTTTTTATTTCTTTATTCTCAATCTGATTCCATTTGTTTCCTTTTTTTGTTTTATTGTATTAATTGAAACTTTAAGGACAATGTTGAAAAAGAATGGTGAGAGGGGACATCCTTGCGTTGTTCCTGATCTTAGTGGGAAAGCTTCTAGTTTCTCACCATTAAGTATGATATTAGCTATAGATTTCTGTAGATATTCTTTATTAGGTTGAGCAAGTTTCCTTCTATTCCTAGTTTACTAGGAGTTTTTATCATGAATGGGTGTTGGACTTTGTCAAATAATTTTTCTATATCTATTGATATGATCATGTAATTTTTTTAGCCTGTTATGTGATGGATTACAATAATTGATTTAAAATGCTGAGCCAGCCTTGCATACCTTGACTGCATTCCATTTGGTTGTGTGTTGTATAATTCTTTTTATACTTTATTATTATTATTTTTTTTTGAGACAGGATCTTGCTCTGTTACCCAGGCTGGAGTGCAGTGGCTTTTCACAGGCATGATCATAGCTCACTATAGCCTTGAACTCCTGGGCTCAAGTGATCCTCCTGCCTCAGCCTCCTCAGTGGCTGAGACTATAGGTGTGTGCCACTGCACCCAGATAATTTTTAAAATTTCTTTTTAGAGATGGGATCTTGCTGTGTTGCCCAGGATAGTCTCAAACTTTTGGCCTCAAGCAATCCTCCCACTTCAGTCTCCTGAGTAGCTGGAATTGGGATTTTAGGTGTGGGCCACTGTGTCGGCTCCTTTTATACATTATTGGATTTGATTTGCTAATATTTTGTTGAGTATTTTTGTATCTGTGTTTGTGAGAGATTATTTGTCTGTAGTTTTCTTATAATGTCTTTGTCTGGTTTTGGTATTAGGGTACTGCTGGCATCATAGAATGAATCAGAAAATATTCCCTCTGCTTCTATCTTCTGAAAGAGATAGTAGAGAATTGGTATAATTTCTTCCTTAAATGTTCGTAGAATTCACCAGTGAAGCTGGCAGGTCTGGTGCTTTCTGTTTTGGAGGGTTATTAATTATTGACTTAATTTCTTTAATAGATATAGGCTTATTCATATTGCCTATTTTTAATTCTGTGAGTTTTGGCAGTTGTGTCTTTTGACAGTTGGTCCATTCCATTTAGGTTAGCAAATTTGTGGGCATAGAATTGTTCATAATATGTCTTCATTTTAACATCCGTGGGGTTTGTATTGATGTCTCCTTTTTCATTTATGTATTAGTAATTTGAATCTTCTCTCTTTTTCTTAGCCTGGCTAGAATTTATTGATTTTATCGATCTTTTCAAATAACCAGCTTTTGGTTTCATTGATTTTTTAAAATTATTGATTTTCTGTTTTCACTTTCATGGTTTTTACTCTAATTTTCATTACTTCTTTTCTCCTTCTTAGTTTGGATTTAATTTGCTCTTCTCTTTCTAGTTGCCTACAGCAGAAATTTAGATGATTGATTTCAGATAGTCTTTTCCAATTTATGCATTCAATGCTATAAATTTTCCTCTCAGTTTTTCCTGTATCCCACAGATTTCGATAATGTGTGTTTTAATTTTCATTTAGTTCAAAATATTTTTGAATTTCTCTTGAGATTTCTTCTTTGACTCAGGTGGTATTTAGAAGTGTCTTGGTTAATCTCCAGGCATTTTGTGATTTTCCAGCTATCCTTCTGTTATTTATTTCTGGTTTAATTCCATTGTGATCTGAGAGCAGATACTGTACAATTTATAATCTTTTAAATTTGTTAAGGTGTGTTTTATGGCCCAGAATATGGTCTATCTTGATGAATGTTCCATGTGAGCTTCAGAAGACTATGTATGTTATTGTTGGATTAAGCAGTCTGTAGATGTCAAGGTGATTGATGGTTTTATTGAATCCAACTACAGGTTAAGCAGCCCTAATCCAAAAATCCCAAATCTAAGATACTCCAAGATCCAATTGAGTGCCAAAATTGATGCTCAAAGGAAAATGCTCATTGGAGCATTTCAAATTTTGGATTTTCAGATTGGGGATGCTCGACTGGTAAACACAATGGAAATATTCCAAAATCTAAGAAAAAATCTGAAATCTGATATATTAATTGTTCTGGTCCCAAACATTTTGGATAAGGGACACTCAACCTACATGTCTTACTGATTTTCTGCCTGCTGAATCTGTCCATTTCTGATAGAGTTGTTGAAAGCTTCAGCTATAATAGAGGATTAATTTATTTCTCCTTGCAGTTCTACCAGTTTTTGCTTTATGTATTTTGACACCGTATTGCTAGACCTATACATGTTAAACATTGTTATATCTTCTTGGAGAATTGACCCAAAAGCATTTTATTATTATTTATTTATTTTTTTGATACAGAGTGTTGCTCTGTCACCCAGACTGCAGTGCAATGATGTGATCACAGTTCACTGCAGCCTTGAAATCCTGGGCTCAAGGGAATATCTTACCTCAGCCTCTTGAGTAGTGGGGACTATAGGTGTGTAGCACCATGCCTGACTGATTTTTCTATTTTTTGTAGAGGTGGATTTTGCTATGTTGCCTAGGCTGGTCTCGAACTCTTGGACTTAAGTAGTCCTCCATCCTCAGCCTCTCAAAAGTACTGGGATTACAGGCATGAACCACTGTGCTCAGCTGTAAAAGCATTTTGAAATGGCCCTCTTTGTATCTGACAACTTTCCTTGCTTTGAAGTTGGCTGTGTCTGAAATTAATATAGCTACTCTTTTTTATATGATTATTTGCCGTCTGTATGTCTCCTTTTGTAAGGTGTCTGTTAAAGTCTTTGGCCCATTTTTTTAATCAAGTTGCTTGTTTTCTTATTGTTGAATTTTAATCAACAATAAGAGAAAAGACTTAACAGTATTTGAGTCTTTGTATATTATAGATAACAGTCCTTTAAAAGATGTTTCTTTTGCAGACATTTTCTCCCAGTCTGTGGTTTGTATTCTCATTTTCTTGACATTCTCTTTTGTAGAGTGGAAGTTTTAAAATTTCTTTTGATTAGTGTTAATATGCTTTCTTGTGATTAGTGTTAATATGGTATATCTATATCCATTTACTTTTATTCTAGATGTGTTTTTACATTTAAAGTGAGTTTCTTATAGACAGCATGTAGTTGGGTATTGTTTTCTGATCCACTCTGACAATCTCTTAGTCGGTCATTTAGACTATTGTCATTCAAAGTGATTATTGATATAGTTGGATTATTATCTACCATATTTATTACTGTTTTTCTATTTGTTGTCCTGTTCTTTGTTCCTATTTTTGTCTTTTACACTTTTTATACTATTTGTGGTTTTAATTGAGCCTTTCCTGTGATTCCATTTTCTCTCCTTTCTTAGAATATTAGTTATACTTCTATTTTTACTTTTTAAAGTGATTTCACTAGAGTTTGCAATATATATTTACAGTAATCCAAGTCCACTTTCAAATAACCCTCTACTGCTTCAAGGTTACTATGGGTACCTTATAATTCTTTCCTCCCATCTTTTATTTTTTTCTTTTTTTTGGATACAGAGTCTTGTTCTGTTGCCCAGATTGGAGTGCAGTGGTGCCATCTCAGTTCACTGCAACCTCCACCTCCCGGGGTCAAGTGATTCTTGTGTTTCAACCTCCTGAGTAGCTGAGATTACAGGTGCCCACCACCAAGCCCGGCTAATTTTTGTATTTTTAGTAGTGACAGGGTTTTGTCATGTTGGGCAGACTGGTCTTGAACTCTTGACCTCAAGTGATCCACCTGCCTTGGCCTCCTAAAGTGCTGGGATTACAGGCGTGAGCCACTGTGCCCGGCCCGTTGTAGATATTACTATTTTTGACAAACTTATATGTTAGACCAATTAAGAATAAGAAAAATAAAAGTTATTTAGCCTTCACTTATTTCTGCGTTGATGCTCTTTTTTTCTTTCTTTCTTTTTGTTTTTTGTTTTTTTTTTTTTTTTTGGTAGAGATGGGGTCTTGCTATGAACTTCTGGCCTCAAGTGATTTTCCCACCTCAGCCTCCCAAAGCACTGGGATTACAGGTGTGAGCCACTGAGACCAGCTGTTGCTCTTTTTTTTTTTTTTAATAGAGATCTGAATTTCTAAACCATTTTCTTTCTCTTTAAATAATTTCTTTTAACATTTCTTGGAAGGCAGGTCTGCTGGCAACACATTCTGTCAACTTTTGTCAGAGAAAGTCTTTATTTCTTCACTTTTGAAGGATAGTTTCTCAAATTACAGAATTCTGTGTTGCTTTTTTTTTCCCTCTCAACATTTTAAATATTTTACTCCATTCTATTCTTGCCTGCATGGTTTCTGAGGAGAAGTCAGATATAATCTTTCTTTTTGCTCCTCTATAGGTAAAATGTTTTTTTCCTCTAGCTTTATCTTTGATTTTCTGTAGTTTGAATGTAATATGCATGGGTATAGTGTTTTTGGCATTTATCCTGCTTTCTGTTCTCTGAGCTTCCTGGATCTGTGATTTGGTGTCTGACATTAACTTAGGGGAAATTCTCAGTCATTATTGTTACAAATATATTTTTTTTATGTTCCATTTTTTCTTTCTTCTCCTTCCGGTATTCCCATTCACAACTACTTTTCGTAGTTGTCTCACAGTTCTTGGATATTCTGTTCTGTCCTTTCTAGTCTTTTCTCTCTTTGCCTTTCAGTTTTTGAGGTTTCTGTTGAAATATCTTCAACTTCAAAGATTTCTTTCCTCAGCTGTGTCTAGTCTACTAATAAGCCCTTCATTTATTCGTTTTATTTTTTTTTAGAGACAAGGTCTTTCTATGTTGTCTAGGCTGGTCTCCAACTCCTGGCCTCAAGTAATCATCCTGCCTGAGGCTTCCGAGTGACTGGGATTATGGGCCTGAGCCCCCACACCCACAAGCCCTTCATTTCTGTTACAGTGGTTTTGAGCTGTAGCATTTATGTTTTGAGTCATTCTTAGAATTTTCACCTATCTCTTTAAATTGCTTATCTATTCTTGTGTGATGTCTACTTTATCCATTAGAGCCCTTAGTATATCAATCACAGTTGTTCTAAATTACTGGTCTGGGATAATTCTGACATCCTTAATTGTATTGGAGTCTGGTTCTGATGCTTGTCTTGTCTTGTCAAAGTGTATTTTTTGCCTTTTAGTATGCTTGTATTTTTATTGTTTTGGATAGCTACACATGATGTACTGGGTAAAGGAATTGTTGTAATGTGCTGGTAAAGTATAGGGGGAGGAGTGTTCTATAGACCTGTGGTTAGGTCTCAGTTTTTCAGCAAATTTTTGCCTCCAGACTATGAACTTCATAAATACTTCTCAGCCCTTGCATCCCGCTCCTCCTTAGATGGGACGGGGTGGGTAGAGTGGGCTGCAGTTGGGAATTTCCCATTTTCCATGTGGAAGGCTAGAGGGGGATGGAGTTGGATATTTTCCTTACTTCACATGGAGGACTAGAGCTGTCTGGAATTGGGTATTTCCCTTCCCCCAGGTTAGTTAGGCTCTGACAAATTTCCAACAGATTTTTCTCTCCCAAGGGAGGCCTTGTTAAGAACAGGACACATTGGCATAGTTCAAAATGGCTTTTCCTGCCAGAAGCACAAGGGGATGTTTTTCGTATATTCATTGTGAGAAACCTGGTAGAGCTCCAGAAGGTAAAACTCACAAGAATCTGGGCCCTCTCTGATGACTGGTTCTCCATAGAGGTTTTATTATTTTTATTTTTTTGAGATAGAGTCTTGCTCTGTTGCCCAGCTCACTGCAACCTCTGCCTCCTGGGTTCAAGCGATTCTCATGTTTTAGCCTTATGAGTAGCTGGGACTGTAGGCATGTGCTACCATGCTTGGAGAATTTTTGTATTTTTAGTAGAGATGGGGTTTTACCACATTGACCAGGGTGGTCTTGAACTCCTGGCATCAAGCAATGTGCCAACTTCCGCCTCTCAAAGTGCTAAGATTACAGGCATGAGCCACCACACCCAGTTTCCACAGAGTGTATCTCTCAGATTTGTTTACACTGAATTTCCAGCAATGCATCAATTATAGTTCAGGTTTTCTTTCCCTGACTCTGGTGCCCACAGAGTTTTCTGCTCATGGGTTTCTGCCCTGGTAAGTTATGATTCTCTCTGTGTTTGCCTGTCTCTCCGATTTTGGGGTAGTTTGCCCCGCGACTTTACTTCTCTTAAGATTTGAGAAGAGTTGTTAATTTTTTAGTTTGTTTAGCTTTTTACTTGTCGTTAGGATGGAGCAGTGACTTCTAAGATTCTTCACATCAGACTGGACCCAAACAACTTTTGATGCAACTTAAAAAGACCCAGTAATGATTTAGATAACCCAATGTTCATCATTAACACAGAATTTTAAATATTTTAATGTTTTCCGGAGGCATTTTGAGCATTATCTTATTGATATCTTATTTTAAAATTTAATTTTGAAATTTTTATATTAACAACAGATGAATATGAACGGGAAGAAACCAGGCAAGTTTATATGGATCTAAATAATAACATTGAGGTGAGTGTTAATGAAATCTGAGTATTTTAAACATAGAAATTTCTAAGCAAATTATAGTGATTACCACAAACATATGGACAACTATTCTTACTGAAAAGATTATTATTTATTTGTTGATATATTATTGTATCACTAATAAAATTCCTAAGGTTCTATACTATGAGCATTAATGTTTTGTTATGTAGTAGCTTTTTGATTTATATGTTAGTGACATCACTTAATTTATCAAATATTTGCTGACTCTTGTCAGAAATCAGCACATTGTTACACATAACCATTAATTTGAAAACAGATAAAGTATTATTCATCTGTGTCTGGCTTCTGTTTACCTTTGTTATCTCGTCTCCTGTCATTCTTCACTTTGCTTTTCTGCTATAGTCACTCTTTTATGTTTCTCAAATTTGCTAAGCTCTTTCTGATGGTGCTTCTTTGAATTTGTACCTTTTCCAGAACTTTTATATCTAAGGTCTTATGCACATTTCTAAAGTTCATTTTTCTTTTTTTGTTATTCTCCCCTTAATACTTTATCTAAAATTTCTATTTGATTATTCTATATATATCCACCTCATTTAACTTTTCTTAAGAGCACATAAAGCTACTTGGCATTTATTTGATATATATATGTGTGTGTGTGTGTATTTGCATTCTTTTTTACACTTTATTATAAGTCCCAGTAGGGTAGAGACTTTGTCTTCTATCCCTATTGCCTAAAACAGTTCCTGGCACATAATAGGCACTCAGTAATTAATTAATTAATTAATTAACCTGATTTTACAAAGCAAGATTTGTTGAAAGCTGAATGAACACATGCTGCCAGATGATGGAAGTGTAACTTCGGATTCATGTTGAGAGGCCTCACTTTAGTGGAGAAGACATAAATAAATAAGCACAAATAAATATGAAATTACAGATTTTGATACATGCTATTAAGTAAATGGCTGGTGTACGAACAATCCATTTGCTGCTGTTTTGTATTGTATAACATGTTGCCAGTGCATTTAAGCATTTGGGAAACTAACATAAGGCCCTCTTAATACATTTTTAGTAAGTAATTCAAATTACAATTTTTAATTATTCCAAATTGTGTGGTTTTAAATTTAATGATCACATGATACAAATTTGATAATATTTTCATAGTTTGAAGAAAGCTATTTGAAAAAATCTAAGTGTGATTCTTAAAAGTTAAACTTTATATTTCAGAAAATGGTAACAGCTTTTGAGGAACTTCGTGTGCAAGCTGAGAATTCCAGACTGGAAATGCATTTTAAGTGTAGGGATAGGGATCTTACTTAATTTTTATATTACTGTTTTGCTATTTATATTTTTATTGGATTCCATTAATGTTTTCATCTCTTTAGCCTGATGCTCTCAACTATTTTCTATTTTCTTTATTTCTGTAAGCCCTCTAAATCTTGTGGAATGTGGCAGGGAATTAATACTTGTTAAAAATAGTTTTGGGCTTTAAAACTATGTCTTTCATGAAATCAAACTAATTTTATTTTTTTTAGAAATGTGATTTGGTCTCTTTTTACATATCTTGGTATAGTATGCATGTTAAAATAATTTTATATATATCATATTATATCTACTTAAAGCCTGTTGTTTCAGATTAGTGTGTTTTAGAGGATAAACTTTTATATATAAGAATTGTAAAATTTTAGGTTATTATAACTGATATTATTTATATTTAGTATTTTACTAAACAGAAAATAAGGAAGAAAACAGCAATTTTAACCCATTACAAACTTTTAGAGTTTAATATAATTTAGAGATAAAGAGGTGAAATAAACTTTAAATTTTGTTTGTAATAGAAATGTGATACAATTATGTTATGACATTACAGTATATTTGTTTTATTTTTAAAGTAAAGGAAGATTATGAAAAAATCCAACACCTTGAACAAGAATACAAGAAGGAAGTAAATGACAAGGAAAAGCAGGTTTTTTTTAAAAAAAAAACTCTTTGTATTCTTTATATTTGCTAATTCATTAAATACTTAAAATTTCAAAAGAAGTTTATATTTGCTGAATGTATGATAAATTCCTATGAGAGAATTTTAGTATTATACATATCTAAATATTTAACCTTTAGATTCACTTAATTTTTGTTGACTCAAATATGTACTCACTCTAGCTTTTTTTGCGTTTTAATCAATTATTCTATAATATTTATATCAGTAATAGGATATTGCCTCAAAATATATTAGTTTGTGAGAAATTTTGTTCAGACAAAAACTTCATAAAATGTATAAATGATCATTGACTACTCAACTTACATTTTGCAGTTTGTTTTGAAATGTGCTATTCATAATACCAATGAAGAGGAACTAAAATATTCTGTTGCTTCTTTCTTTTTTCTTTTTTAGCCTAAGAAAACAAGACACAGATGCTTTTTTATATTAATGTCACGTAGTGGAAGACTTGAAAATGTTAACTCTATATCCTTTGGCATTCACAAGAATGTTTCAGATTATTATTATGCCATCTCTATCAGTTTCAAGTCTTTTGCTTCCCAAATGGAAAGCAATATATATAATAGAATCCTTTTCTATTTCTCACTATATTTGCAGTTTTTCTTGTCTGATTTGCCACAAGATGTCTTCTAACCTGGTTAACAGGGATATCTACTTAATAATTTAAAAAATTAATTCACAGTACAGAGAGGATAATAAAAACCACAAAAATAGAGTGAAGTACTAAAACGCTTTTTGGTGTTCTAGGTGCATGGGCAGAGCTTACAGATTGTTGGGCTTCCTTCCAAAATGATGGCATGGCCAGCTAGTGCTTTTACTGAGGACTCCTAAATGTCGTTATTTGTAACAATTTTTTTTTGCTGGGGCTTTCTAAATTCTTGCTTGCGGATACAAACTTGGCTGATGGCATTCTGGAGCTGGATTGGGCAGGATAGCAAAGACAGACTGAATCTTACCATTATATATGTTGATTTTTCCATTATATATACCCCCACCCATCCCTGTGCCTGGAATACCCATGTTTAGAGATTGCCTTTTTCAATTTGATATGCCACTGTCTCTTACAAAGATAATAGGGCCAGTTCTCTGACTACATTGGCTGCCAGGGAGTAGAGTACCAGTGTGGGAGGGTTAAGTGGACCAGCTGAAAAACATGTAGACAAGTACATAAAATAATTGTAGGTATTATGAATGTTAAGGTGTCATATTTAACTTTTTATATTGATAATGTATTATTTAAATATTTTAGGTGTCACTACTATTGATCCAAATCTCTGAGAAAGAAAATAAAATGAAAGATTTAACGTTTCTGCTAGAGGAATCCAGAGATAAAGTTAATCAATTAGAGGAAAAGACAAGTAAGAATTTATATAAGATAATATAATGTACCTTATGTATTCCTCTTGTTATGTTCGAAATGTTGGCTTTCATTACAAGTTTGTTTTAATGCTTTCTAGTACTGTAATTCTCAATCTGAGTTGGTTTTGTTGGAGGAGGGCATAATAGATTAATCTGGGAAGCTTTTGTAAAATACATATACTCTTCTTTTCCCTTTTCCATGCTCTTACCTTTTTCAAATGTTTCAACTATATGCTCCACAAAGATAGAGACCTTGTCTTTTTTGTTCACTGACTTGAAACTGTTTGTTGCATTCCAAGTGTCGAGAACAGTGCCTGGCACATATAAGACACTCAAAATTAATAATATTATTATTTTTTGAGATGGAGTCCCACTCTATCACCCAGGCTGGGGTGCAGTGGCACAATCTTGGCTCACTGCAACCTCTGCCTCCTGAGTTCAAGTGATTCTCCTGTCTGAGCCTCCCTAGTAGCTGGGACTACAGGTGTGTACCACCACGCCCGGCTAATTTTTGTATTTTCTTGGAGACAGGGTTTCACCATGTTGCCCAGGCTGATCTTGAACTCCTGACCTCAGGTAGTCCACCTGTCTCAACCTCCCAAAGTTCTGGGATTACAGGCATGAGCCACTGTGCCTAGCAAAAATTATTTTTTGAATGAACAAATCGTATGGGAGCACGATGGAGAGAGTTACTGATTTTTCCCAGAGAGAGACCTGTAGAAAGGCAGTAGGAAAAAACTGTTGAACTGTTTAAAAGTTTACTAGACAGTGAACTGGAGGAGACAATATAGGTGGAATAAATGGCTTGTGCAAGTCATGGAAGTAGAAATGTTAGGGTATATTTTTAGTAAACTGACTGGTGTGGCAATATCTTATTGAACTCAGGCAGATGAAATTGTAAAAGATTTGGATCCCTTTATGAAGGATCCTGAGTGTAGTGTCATGTTTAGACTCTCTTATTAGTGAATATTTTTCAAACTTTTCCAAAAGGCAGGACACTTAGAAGGCATAGTGTTTGTGAAACACCATGCACCTTGCAGAACATTATAGAGATCTTATGTTTTACTGTTCTTCAAAACGTTCTCTTTTCTTCATATGGCAAATGATTATCTGGTTTCTGCCAATCTATACCTGCTAATTTCATCTTACTGTCATAACTATGTGATATTCTCCAGATATATTGAAATAATTTAACTTCACTTATATTTTGTGATCTTTCAATCCCACCCCATGCTTTTGGCTACTACCTCTACTCAAAATGAATCTCTTCTCTCCACCCCACGTCTGTTGGCTAAATTCTTAGTAATGGCGTAAGCATTACCTGTTTGTCTGTCCCCTGTGACTAGGAGTGTCTTGAGGAAGGATTGGGTTTTAAATATCTTTGTAACTATAGTGCCTAGTATATTGTTATGCATATAATATGAGTTCAATAGTTGGATGAATGAAATAATATTTAATCTTATCATATAAACTGAAAAAAGTAATACATAACTATAATTCTATATGATTTCTGTAGACTCATACCCACTGAAATGTGTTCATTTAAGTGATTTTTCATTGTTTCCCATATGTGTGTATCTTCTGCTTATTTTTCTCTGTGTTCAGTGTGGATATTTTTTACTAATCTGTTATCTGATCCTGCCTGTGATATGTCTAATTTGCTTTAAACCCATCTACTGAATTCTTTACTTTAAATGAATCATATATTTTTCATTTTGAAGTTTCCATTTGATTACTTAAGAGTTCAATTCTCTGGTTAAGTTTTCTCCTCTTTTAAAAATCTCATTTTTCACCTCTTAAATATATATTCATCATTGATACTTTATAGCTATTCTCTGTTTATTTTAATATATGTCTCATCTGTTGGTTTATTTCTGTTGTTTCTTTTTTAAAACTGTGGTAAAATATGTGTGACATAAAATTTACCACGTTAATAATATTTAAGTGTCCAGTTCTGTAGCATTAAGTATGTTCACATTGTTATTCAACCATAACCACCATCTGTCTTCTCCAAGAACTCACCATCCAAGAACTCTTCATCTTGCAAAATGGAAACTCTGTACCCATTAAAAAATAGCATTCCATTCCCTTCTTCCTGCAGCTTCTGGCAACCACTATTTGATTTTCTTTCTTTTTACTTTTACTTTTTAATTTTGCTGTTTGGGCATTTGTTCTTATCCTTTGGTGTGCCCAGTAATTTTTAAAATTAAATTCTGTACATTGTAATAAGAAAAATCTTGGAGCTTCCCGAAGATGTTGTCTTTTCTCTGCTAGAGAGAAATTGGGTGTGTGTTGGGTTGATTATCTGAATCCAGTTAGAGACTGAGCTAAATGAAAGGAAACTGGCCAAGTATATAAGGTTTTTCAAGTCTTCAATTTTGTTTCTTTAGCTCTTTGAGACGTCTCAAAAGTAAGCTGGCTTTTCTGTTCCTTAGCAACAGGCCTCTCTGCCTGGTTTAAGACAACATCTTAGTCTTTTGTTTATACCCAGATCGGCAGATATCAGTTGTACTTTATCAGTTCACTTTCAGCATTTTCTTTTAAGAATCTTAGCCCATTTAGTCCTTTTATGTCATTCTGCCGTTTTTGGTTGTTTCCAGCGTGAGAGTTGGTATGCTACTAACTACTCCACCCTGCCTAGAAATATTCATTTAAATTAATTATGATCGGCTAATTTTTGTTTTTCTTTTTAATGTTTGCTTGTTATTACCTAATTTATTTTGTCACTTGCTAATAATAGTTGGTTCCTAAAGAGTATTAATTATCAAAAATTAAGTAGATAACAATAATATTTTACATGATTTCATTATTTCTTGTGGCTGAACAGTATTCCAATTTGTGTGTGTGTGTATATATATATATATGTATGTATACATTTCTTTATCCAGTCATCTGTTGATGAACACCAGTTGATTCCATATTGCTGCTATTGTGAATAGTGCTACAATAGGTGTATTTTAGTTCTATAGACAGGACATTATTATTACTGTTTTATACAGACAGTATTTATTTCATTTTACCCATGTATTTTTTTTTCAATTTCTTTGCTGTTTTTTTTTTTGTATCTTAAACTTTTCGTTCAGATCATTTTCTTTCTGTTTAAAATAGGAATATTTAAAATCTCCTTTAGTGAGAATATGTTTGTGATTAGCTGTCAGAGATTCCATTTGTCTGAAAATTTATTTATTCATTCTCATCCATAAAGGATATGTTTGCATGATATGTCTTTCTAGGTTGGCACACCATATGTTATTTTTAGACATTTCTTTTAGCACATGGAAGGTATTATTTTACTTTCATTCTTTCTTTCTTTCTTTTTTTTTTTTTTCCGAGATGGAGTCTCGCTCTGTTGCCCAGGCTGGAGTGCAGTGGGACAATCATGGCCTCAAGTGATCCTCCCAACTCAGCCTCCCGAGTAAATGGGATACGGGCAGATGCCACTACACCTGGCTAATTTTAAAATTTTTTGTGGAGACAGGGTCTCACTATGTTGCCCAGGATGGTCTCAAACTCCTGGGCTCAAGCAATCCTCCTGCCTTGGCTTCACAAAGTCCTGAGATTACAGATGTGAACCACCACACCTGGCTTACTATGTTGGTTTTAAGAAGTCAGTAGTATCTTTTCAGATTTTCTTCATCTTTGATTTTTAGCATTTACAGTATAATATGTTTACTCATAGGCTTAGTTTTGTTTAATAACTTCTTCAATCTATAAATTACTGTCTGTTACTATTGTGTCTTGGAAATTCTCAACAATAATCTCTTCAGATATTGTATTTACTCTACTTTCTGTTTCCTCATTTTCTGAGTAAGAAAAAAATGTTGAGGGAAAAAACCCATGTTGCTTCTTGGGAGGCTAAGGTGGAAGGATCACTTGAGCCCAGGAGTTTGAGGTTACAGTGAGCTATGATTGCTCCATTGCACTCCAGCCTGGGTGGCAGAGTGAGACCCTGTCTCAAAACAAACAAACAAACAAACAAACAAACAAAACAAACAAACCAAACCCGAAACCAAAGTAAAAACCTACATTAATTTTCTAATTCTTCTTTGACTCTTAATCTCTTTTTCCTATTTCAACAGTTTTGCCTTTCTATACCTTATCCTAGATAATTTCTTTTTACCTATCTTGTAATTCACTAATTTTCTTCTCTTTTATTTCTCACACATTATGAAATTCCTCCATTTAATTTTAGTTACTAAGATGTTTATTTTAAGATGTTATTTTTCTTTTTCTAAGCTGCCATTCTACTTTATCTAGTTTTCTATTCTTATTTTCAAGGTTGTCTTTTCTTTAAATATACAAATCATAGCTATTTTATATTCCTTTTCTGATAATTTTTTATTTTAAATGTTTGTGATTCTCATTCTGTCTTGTTTATGATAGTTTTTAGTCAAAGTGCCTTGTTTGCTTGTGTGCCTTATTGTTTTTGACTTTATGCTCAATTTTTTTACGTGAAAAAAAAAAGATTACTTATAGGAATAAGTTAAGGCCTGCTTAACATCCCCCTGGGAGGATTTGCTTTCCCCCCCCCCCCATGCACATGGTGTTTCTATCCATTTGGGACAACCTTAAGTCAGCTTGAAGGCTTGGGGTGTCCTGAACCACTCAGGTGATTTCAACCTGGGCTGCAAATCTGCCTCTGAGTTGGTTTACTTTTGCTTGCTCCTTACATCAAAACTGTCCCAATTTATTGTACAAAAGTTTACTTCTTAGACTTTCTCTACTCTCTGTAGTCTTTGGGTTTTCATATATCTTAAATTCTTTATCCCATCATATTTTAAACCAAAAGTCCAACTTTGCCAGGGTTTGCAAATGCCCTTTGGGCACAAACAAGTTTTGTGGGTACCTTACTTCTATAGGTTTCTATTTTCTCTTCATTTTTGGCCTGGCAAATTCCTATTTTGTCAGGAGCTTAATGCTTTAATATTCTTAATATTTGATCTTGAATTTTTATTCCCGTTTACAGGAGTGTTTAAATGACAAAACTCATCATTATCCCTTTGGAGTTTTCAGTTTCAATTTTATGTATTACTTCTAGTAATTTTATTGATTTACTGATATCTTCCTTTAGTTTACAAAGTATGTGATAATACTTATTTTTAAGTTTCATAACCAATAATTCCAAAATCTGAAATCTTTGCAGATCTAAGTTGGCCTTTTGTTCACTTTGCTGACTCTGTTCATGGTGCTTTGTTTCCCATTGTGTTTGTTGATTGTGAGGTCATGTAACTTTATTTGTGTAAATTCTTTAAGGCCTGGATTAGCAGTATATTAGGCCTGGAGAAAATTTGCATGTTCCATTTTCTAGGATCCTGGGGAAACTTAGGAGCACTTCAAATTAAATTTTGGCTTGGAGCTCTTTTGAACATTCTGGCAGTATACATTCTGTTCCCATATATGACTAAGGGCTAGTTTGTGCTTATGATTTTTCAGGGGAAACATTTATTACCAGACCATAAGAAATAGTATCATAATGGACACCACAATCATTACTCAACATTTCCCTCTCTCCAGGTTAACTTTTTCATTTTTTTGTTTTGTTTTGTTGTTGTTGTTGTTGTTGTTATTGTTTTTGACAGAGTCTCAGTCTGTCACCAGGCTGGAGTGCAATGGTGTGATCTCGGCTTGCTCAACCTCTGCCTCCCTGGTTCAAGTGATTCTCCTGCCTCAGCCTCCCCAGTAGCTGGGACTACAGGCACACACCACCATGCCCACCTAATTTTTGCATTTTTAGTAGAGACGGGGTTTCACCATGTTGGCCAGGATGGTCTCGAACTCCTGACCTCGTGATCTGCCCACCTTGGTCTCCCAAAGTGCTGGGATTACAGGCATGAGCCACCGGGCCTGGCCCAGATTTACTTTTTCTATTTTTTCCTCAGAGTTGGACCAATGACCCTTTCATTCTATGTAGGTTTTTCAGAATGGAATTTTAAAAATATAAACTTGGCACATACTTCTGTTGCTTAACATCCTTCATTGTTTTGCATGGTCTTCATGAATTATGAACCAGAAGACTCTGAACAAGTTATATAAGTCCTGTTATGATCTTGTCCTTATTATCCTTCCAATCATATCTCCTGTGACTTACTCGTTATACTTCAAGCCTTATGCTCCTAAAATACATTTTCTTTAGATGCCAGAATGTGTCATTCTATCTCTTCTGTGTTCCATGCTCTTACACTTGCCTGTGACCTTTTCTCTCCTAACTCCCATTACCTTTGCTAATTCTTACTGTCTTTCAAATGTTTCAACTCAGCTGCTACTTTCTGGAAGTCTTTAAACTTTCTCCATCTCCCTGTACCTCTAACTCTGACTGATCTTATTTGACTTAGGTGTCTCCTCTATGTAAACTCGCAGAACTTCTAGTGAGTACCTATCAGCGCAATCATTGTTTATTTGCCTGCCTGACCAATATACTGTAAATTATCATGAATATTAAGGTCCAGTTTCTACCATATATCACCATTATTATCGTGTTAATAGCAGTTATCATTTATTGATTATAGATTAGACACTGTGCTTGAGCATTTTAAGTTGCATTATCTTGTTTACTTCTAACAGCAGGTAACTCTTCATAATATGAATAATTATCATTATTCTAATATTCCAGGTGGGAAAAGTAGTCAGACTGGTTAAGTATCATGCCCGAGGCCAGGTAGCTTAGTAAAAGGAAACTGTATAATTTGAATCCAGAGAATATAATGAACTTCTTTTTTCTATTGTTTTTATGATGTTTAAAAATGAGTGCATAAATATGAACCATATAGACTAGTACCTGAGACTTAGTATTTATTAAAAATGGGCTCTTAAGTGGAGTCAAAAGCTTTTATTTGTCATTTAATAAATAAAGAGAATATTTTGAAAAATAAAAAAACAAGATAATCAATAATGAAAATAAAATCATGAATAATTTTACCCTCAGGAGATAAATTACTTTTCATATTTTAGTGTGTATCTTTTCCTTTTGCATGCAGTATTTAAATATTGTTTTAAACCCACTCTTTTTATTCTACATTTTATGAATATCCAAATTAGTAATCAATCAATAAAATTTGTGTTAAAAAATGTAAATCCTTAAATATTTATTTTTGAGTTATTGGGAGATAACAGTCTTGGTAAGTCAGTAAAGCTTGATGGTGACCAATATTTGTGTGTTTATATTTGCATATTTCCCCCTCATTTTGTACTATTATCTAATGGAGGAAAAAGACTAATTGTCACAAATAATAATTAGTTTTCTTGGTATATATCTTCTGCTAATTACGATCTATTTATAACTTTCTCTTTTAGAATTACAGAGTGAAAACTTAAAACAATCAATTGAGAAGCAGCATCATTTGACTAAAGAACTAGAAGATATTAAAGTGTCATTACAAAGAAGTGTGGTATGATTTAAAAACTCAGTAATGTGTAATAAGTCTCACACTATCACTCAGTCAACAAATATTTATTAAATACTAATACAATGTACAAGGACCTGGAGTTTCAAATAGATAGAGAAGGCACAATCCTAGTCTGCAAAATGCTATAGTTTAGAGACATTGCATAAAAACACATCAAAAGTATAATTAAGATACAAGACCCTGGACAGGTGCCAACAGGGTAGTTTAGGTAATAAATCAATAGTTCTAAGAATTGAAAGAATAGTATGGCTGGGTTGGCTAGGAAGGCTCCATGGAGGAGTTGGAACTATAGGTGGGATATGGAGAATAGTGAATTGAAATAAGAG
Source organism: Macaca fascicularis (assembly GCF_037993035.2). NCBI lineage: Eukaryota > Metazoa > Chordata > Mammalia > Primates > Cercopithecidae > Macaca > Macaca fascicularis. The sequence continues at coordinate 119,488,977 of NC_088375.1, read as the reverse complement.
TAGTGGGTGGGCATTTGAGGGTAGGGAGGAGGAATAATAGGAAAATATGAGGGTGGGAAAGGGGAAGTAAATGTATAGAAGCAGATAAGTTTCGCTTTTTTGGTTAAGGCCTTTGGATCATTGCTCTTATTTTATACTTTATTTCATTTAGAGTACTCAAAAGGCTTTAGAGGAAGATTTACAGATAGCAACAAAAACAATTTGTCAGCTAACTGAAGAAAAAGAAGCTCAAATGGAAGCATTTAATAAAGCTAGAGCTGCTCATTCATTTGTGGTTACTGAATTTGAAACTACCATCTGCAGCTTGAAAGAATTATTGAGAACAGAACAGCAAAGGTAAAATATATATTATTTTTAATACATAAAATAAGTGAATAAAAAACAATTTACTTTTAATATTCAATGCCATTTTCTTTGCATTGCCAACTGATGTATAATTCATATAACAACTATAGTCAGGTATCTTATGTATAAAGTGGGAATACATTTTAAAAGTTTCTTTGGATAGACAGATATCTTAGGAAAAGATGTAAAAGAAGATGTTCTCTAGGATAGTTCCCATGTGTGCTTTGCCATAGAATTTAGTTATATATATAAACTCATGAAAGGTTGATGCAGTGATTTATTTAATGACTGTAGATTATTATTAACTTCCTAGAAGTAACTTCTAGACTGTAGGGTTTATCTTACTGAGGTCTGTAGACCTTTCTGATTTATAAGTTTAGCAGCTAACCTGGTATAGGTACTACTCTATGTTTATTAAATTAACCAATTACTCTGTATCAATTTAATTAATATAATTATTAACTTAATAAATGGTTTAACAAATGTGATTACATAAAAAATAAACTAGTATTTTCACTTCATCTAAATAGCGGTTTTTCTAACACTTGAGTGTTAAGACTCTATTTTTCACTACTTTATATTAAAGAAATATTTATATAAAGCTGTGTTAGGAGGCCTAGATAATTATTTTTTTGTCTCACTAGCATTATGGTTAATTAAGTTTGGTAGGATAAAGGAGAACACGTTTCTCTCTGAAGCCACAGCCGGGGCCTAGCAATATTTTTTCTCCATTGCTTGTGCATGGTGAGGGAAAACTAGCCTTTCTAGCTCCCCTAATTTACATATTTTTGATTGACCTATGCAGTGATTTTTCATTTTTAAAATGGTAAGTTACCTAAGATTCATCTATCCCTATTACCTCAGTGTTATACTTTGAGGAAACAGAAAGCCAGAGAAATTAACCAAATTATACATATTCTCATAATTATATTGTTCCTAAGGCAGAATTCAGTATAATAGTAGTTACATACTCAATCTCTTTCAGAGTTCTAGGATGTGTTAATCTGATTATCATCAACAGCTAAGAGAAAACTTATACCATAAGCTTTAAGATATATATGTATATTACATAAAAGTAATATACAATTATGTATTTATAATAGTAATATCTTATTTTAAAATGTTACACTGTATGGCACAGAGTAGGTACTTAATAAGTGTTTAAGAATCCAGTGGGTGAATCTATTTTAAGATGTATCAGTTGCTGAATTGCACCAATTTTAGTTATGAGATGAATTCTGACTAAAATAATATTTTGTATTGAAAATGATATATTTTACAAGATTGGAAAAAAGTGAAGATCAATTGAAAATACTTACCATGGAGCTTCAAAAGAAATCAAGTGAACTGGGTAAGACTTAGAGAATAATGTGTGTTCCTTAATAATACTAGCTTATTATAAAATCATAAACACTGTTTTGAAATAAAATATAATTTCCTCTCTGTCATTTGCCAGTAGAGATTGCTTGATAATATTTTTATTTCAATATTTGAAGGTAGAAAATTTAAAACTTAAGAAAGACTATTTTATTATGCAGTTAATAGATATTTAGAAGTGTGGGGAGCCTAAGAGAGGACTGAGGCTCCTAACAGAATACAACTAAGAGAAGTTGATATTCTGCTTTTTTTATTTTAGGATTCAGAGACCTTAATAATTCTTAGTGAGAAATGTCTGTTATTGTTTAATTGAATTTTGAAATTTAATTGCTTGTTGTGTTAGATTATGTACTATTCACAGGAAAATGTGATCCTATTTTATCATAGGTATTATTAAAATTCAACAACTTTCATGGCCAAAAGAGAGAGACATTCTCTACAGTAGTTATTTTATAATTTATGGCCATGTAATTAGATAATTCTAATAACCTATGCTTCATTTTCATAAATCTTCATATCTATAAATGTAGAAAATTACAAAGCATAAAATATTTTCCAATTTTAGTGAAAACAAAATTTTTATAAATTAAAAATATTCATGAATTGGCAAATATTTTATAAAATATTTTCATAACTTTATATAAGCTTTATTATTAGATTTAACTACTTATATAATTAAAATAATTGTCAACTAAAATATTATCTAGTATCTGAAATGTGTGCTTTACATTTCACAAGTAGTTAGGTTTTGGACCGTATGAACTTTTGGACCATATTTATGCTTATTTTTGTGAGGCTTAATTTTCCACTATAGATTAACCCTTTATCATCTAAAATTGTACTATCAAATGCAAATAATTTTATCTTCTTAGGATAAGTTTAAATTAAAAAGGTTATAATATAAACCATTCCATTTTTTATTCCTCCTTCGAGCATAAAGTACTGTTTTAAATCATTATATATACCTATACTTACTTTAAAAAAATTATTGCTATGCTTTAAGTTCTAGGGTACATGTGTATAACACATAGGTTTGTTACGTAGGTATACATGTGCCACATTGGTTTGCTGCACCCCTCAACTCGTCATTAACATTAGGTATTTCTCCTAATGCTATCCCTCCCCCAGCCCCCCACCCCCCAACAGGTCCTGGTGTGTGATGTTCCCCTGCCTGTGTCCATGTGTTCTCATTGTTCAACTCTCACTTATGAGTGAGAACATGCGGTGTTTGGTTTTCTGTCGTTGTGATATTTTTGCTGAGAATGATGGTTTCCAGCTTCATCCATGTCCCTGCAAAGGACATGAATTCATCCTTTTTTATGGCTGCATGGTATTCCATGGTGTATATGTGCCACATTTTCTTTATCCAGTCTGTTATTGATGGACATTTGGATTGGTTCCAAGTCTTTGCTATTGTGAATAGTGCTGCAATAAACATACATGTGCATGTGTCTTTATAGTAGCATGATTTATAATCCTTTGGGTATATACCCAGTAATGGGATTGCTGGGTCAAATGGTATTTCTAGTTCTATATCCTTGAGGAATCGCCACACTGTCTTCCACAATGGTTGAACTAATTTACACTCCCACCACAGTGTAAAAGTGTTCCTATTTCTCCACATCCTCTCCAGCATCTGTTGTTTCCTGACTTTTTAATGATCGCCATTCTAACTGGTGTGAGATGGTATCTCATTGTAGTTTTGATTTGCATTTCTCTGATGACCAGTGATGATGAGCCTTTTTTCCTATGTCTGTTGGCTGCATAAATGTCTTCTTTTGAGAAGTGTCTGTTCATATCCTCTGCCCACTTTTTGATGGTTTTTTTTTGTTTTTTTCTTGTAAACTTGTTAAGCTCTTTGTAGATTCTGGATATTAGCCCTTTGTCAGATGGGTAGATTGCAAAAATTTTCTCCCATTCTGTAGGTTACCTGTTCACTCTGATGATGGTTTCTTTGGCTGTGCAGAATCTCTTTAGTTTAGATCCTATTTATCAATTTTGGCTTTTGTTGCCATTGCTTTTGGTGCTTTAGTCATAAAGTCCTTGCCCATGCCTATGGCCGGAATGGTATTACCTAGGTTTTCTTCTAGGTTTTTTATGGTTTTAGGTCTTACATTTAAGTCTTTAATCCATTGAGTTAATTTTTGTATACCTATAGTTATTTTCTTTAGAATTGTTTAATTTAATGTCTTAGACTAAGGAATAATTTTGTTTCTTAAAATGTCTTTAATGGATATTTATTTGTAATAATTCAGTCTAGTATTGAAATTAAGTGACTGCTATTTTGTATTATTATATGATTTTCTCATAGTAGAGCAATATATTTTGGCAAATTTGAAAAAAGTATTCTAGAATTATGAAATAGAACCATGTATGTTTTTTAGCATTGCCTTAGATGTTGTAGGAATGTAGAGAAGTAAAATACCATCCTTTTGAGAAATCTCTGATTATTGTTGGAGAAAGGTTAAACACATAAAACCCTTATAGTAATGGTGTCCAAAATGAAGGGGTGAGCAAAATTTCCTTTAGGAAAAGGGAAGAAAATATTAGAATTTTTATTTTTATTTATTTTTATATTTTAAATTTGTTTTATAATGAATACTATAATACATATTTATATTTTATAAATTTATATTTATAAACATTTATAACATTGATTATACATTTATGTAAATATAAATATGCATTTATATTTTATACACACTTACATATTTTGGGTGAATGCTTATAGATTTCTTATTGATGGAGGTATGTTAATACTTATACCAAGAGGAAGCCTAAGATAGCAATGTGTACTGCATAGTTGGAAAAGGCTTTATGGAAAAGGTAGATTTAAATTTAAAAGTAGGCTTTAAGGCTTCGGATAGTTGTAGAGGATGAAGGAGTGTAGGAAACATCATGTGTAGGAAAGTAGCATTAACAATGACATAGGTACTGAACTTCTTTGGGTGACAATATAGTCTCAAAACCAGAAATCTTGAAGGATATTCTGTACTATTCTCTTTCCCTTATGCTTTACTGCTAATTGGTTATCTGGTGTTCCTTGACACCTAACTCATAAAATATAACTAACTTAAAAGTTCCTCTTAACTATCATTTGAATATCTCCCTTTTCTTGATTTCCACAGACCTAGAACAGTTCAATTCCTCATTTTCTCTTTCTTGGTTTTAGAATTTCAGGATGCATGTAAAGAACATAATGGTACCAAAATTGTATTTGTAAGATTAATCATCAATCCGTGCTTCACATTACCCCCATTTGTCCTAATCTTTATTCATCCCGTGCTATATTTAACTAAGTTTCTGTTTGCTTTACCTTTCTTTAAAATCTCTTTTCTTACCCCAACAGCTCTCCTTCTTCTTTGTTTCCTGGCTACACTTTACATTCTTCCTTGATGGTATTTTCTTAGGCTTACATCTTGGTTAAAGTGGTCTTCCATTATTTCCTCAGCAGTTTCAATCCTCAAAACACTTTTAACCTGTGTACTGCTCAGATATAGGCTGCCCTACTCCTTGTATCTTTTAAGTCAGACATCTTTGACCAGTGCTATTATAGTTACAGTAGCTTGAGAGTCAGTCCTTTTGTTTCTAGGATAGCCACCTTTTGATCATTTTCTACATTGCTGCTAGAGTGTTTCTTTAAAAATACAAATCTGATTATTCTATGTGGCAAATTTAAGAGGCATCTCATTGTCTAAGTTCAAACTATTTAGATATCAGTTATCTTTTCATTGTTCATTTAAAGAGTGGGAGTACTGCATACCAAGTGAGTTGAAGTCAACTGCAATAGGAAATCGTTGGCAGTTTTTTCCCAGCTTCTTAACTTGTTACAGTTTTTTTTTTTTTTTTGCTGCTTCATGCATTGCCCATCTTCAGTTTAATCTAATATTGCTGTAAATGTGTCTTATTCTTGTACTCATTTTTCCATATCTGGATCCATCTTTGCTTTCAATTTGGTTATGTAACAGATTCCCCTCCTAGTATGTTCTATTGCTTCTGCTTTGATTATTAGATGTATAATATAATAACTATCAAAGTAAGGCTTAGATGTTTATTCCTTATTTAGCCTTGGATACGTAATGAGGAATGTAACAGACATGTCTTTGTTCTCACGAGGTTTGCAGTCTTCTTGGAGAAACATACAAAACAAATAATCACAAATAAATATTTAATTATAAATTGGCATAAGTGCTATGAAGGAAAGAAAAATGATGCAATGCGGTGGCTGCAATGGACTGTGTGGGCCAGTCCCCAGGCCTACAGGCAAGTGCATGTGGGTGAGTGCCAACTGTGGTGGTAGTGGCAGGCCTGGCTGACCCTTTGTCGGGCACCCAGGAGGAGTGCTTAGGTGCCAATGGTGGTGGATGGGGCAGTGTGATCCCCTAGGCTCTTGGACAGTGTACTCAGGCACTTGAGGGGGCAGAGATAGTCCTGGTGGGCCTCTCTTCAGGCTTCCTAGTTGTGTTTATAGGTGCTGGCTCTGGTGGGCAGGGTGGGGTGATTCCTATGCCCCTGGTGGAGCACTCAGGTGAGTGCTGCAGCAGTTGTGGTGAGCTGGGGGAGCCTGCCCTTAAGAGTATGTGCAAGTGTGCTATGGCTCTGCTGCCAGGGATGATGGGATTGTTTAGGTGGCAGCAGCTATAGGCAGGCCTCTGAGGAGTGTGCACTTCAGCCCCAGGCATCAGCTGTCCGTGAGCCTGTACTCAGGGTATGTGACTCCACTGCTGGGAGCAATGAGGTTGCTGCTAGTGGCTCTGGCTTCACCTGGTAGCTGGCAGTGGCAGTGGTTGTGGCTGTGGCTGTGAGCAAGGTAGCTTGTCCTTGGGGTGTGTGCAAATGTGTGATGGCCCTGCTGCTGGGATGACATGGGATTGATGCCATTGGCTTCTGCTATGGCTCCAGCAGCAGCAGCCAGTAGTAGCAGCTGCGGGAGGGGGAGACTTTCCCTGGGGCACGGGAAGATGTGCGACAGTCCTGCTGTTGGTAGGGGGCAGGGTTGCTGCCAGTGGGGTGCACTTCAGTCTTGGTGGCAGTAGTCAGCAGTGAGTATTGGCTGGGGGTATGTCAGTGGGGCTCCAGGGATATGGAGATGCAGGGGTTGTTGGGCCTCAGAGTAAGATGTAGTCTCCTGGGGGCTGGGCTCTCAAAATGGCACTGTGCTATAGCTGCTTAGAACTCAGAGGGTGGGTGGGACTCAACATGAACTCCCTCTCTGGAGCAATGCCTTTGTGAGATCTCTAGTCAGCTACCTAGGTTAATTTCAGGGCCCAAAGGAGTCTACAATGGCTAGGATTGCAGGAGTCTGCAGTGGGACTGTGGATAGTTGGGGCTCTCTCATTTACCCTTTCCCTGGATTAGGGAGTCTTTCCAGGCTCCCAGCCCATCCTGAGCAGGCTGCCTCACTTCCCTCTCCTTCCTTGCCTTAGGTGTTTCCTGACACATCTCTGTTGAATTTCAGTGTTCTTAGAGGATCTATTTGAAGTGTAATTATCTACTCACTAATTTAGTTCTTCTTTGTGGAGGAGGTGAGTGGGCAGATGCCTCTAATCAGACATCTTGAAGCCTCTCTGGTTTTTAAACTTTTGTCTTACGTTTTCTACCTCTTTGCTCTTTTTCCTGAATTGGGAGATATCTCTATCCTATTTCTGTCTGTATCTTTATCTTTATCTGTATCTGTATCTGTATCTCTATCTCTATCTATCTCATCTCTATCTCTATTTTTCTAAATTTGTTTCTCCCTTGCTAATTCAATCTTTAAATTTTATGTCTGTTTTGCTATTTTAAAAATCTCAGTTGTCAAATTTTAAATTTCTAAGAGCTCTAGGTAATTTATATCAGGGATCTGGTATCCTGTTGGAACATTATACTTAGTTAAATACCTGTTTCTGTTTACTCTATTAACTCTTTTTCTTTGGGTTTTAGTTTTTTTCAGTTTAATTTGGAGCTTTCTTTTTCATTGTTTTGCTTTTCTTCACAAATTGTTGGTACCTGATTGTTGACTCATCTATGTATAAGTATTCATCTTTTCCCACTGTGTATTACAATCTAATTCTTCTGATTATGGGAGTGAGTGGGAGTTGCTGTGTGGAAAGGTGGGCATAGTGGCTTGTCTTTTACTATAGGGGATGTTTATCCTGCTTAAGAATAATGAGCTATTTGGAACACTACCTTGTCTGCCACCCAAATTCCTAGGATCCTTACTTTATCCTGAGGTAGGCTTTGTGGTGAGAGGTATGGTCACTTGGTCTTGTTGTTCCACATAGCCTTCATTGAATTAGTGTGAATTTTTTTTCCTCCAATGATTCCTTAATTTTCTGGTTTGTTAATGATATTCTCTTATTTTGTTAATGTTGTTCTTTTATATATATTTTTTCTTGTACCTTTTTTCTTAATTTTGTGGGATTGGGGTGAGAGAGCATATAGAAACATGCTCAGTCCACTGTCTTTAATCAGTTTTTGAGTTTTTAAAAATTAAATATTTTAACCTGAAATACACTTTCTGGTTAAATAAGCTATGTATATGTCAGGTTTTTCTTTTGGATTCTATATTGACATTTTATATTTTGTTAATTTTCCTTGAAGACTGTGGACAATTATTACAAGTGTTTTTAAAAATGTACAGAGTTTGAGAAATTTTCAGTAAGTCTATTACATCTCCAGTAATCAATAATGACCCTTCACAGCGAGGAAGGACAATATTTCAGACATAATAAAGTTTTAGCTGACAGCTGGACATATTAGGTAACTCTGTAGGCAGTTCTTTTTTGGTTTCATCTTTTGTGGGCAGGTTAAAAATATAAGAAAGTTGAAAAATGCGGGAGGCTTGGGCTGGAAAGATTTTTCAATTTATTAGCATAATGTTGAACTCGTGGAAGTGTAGAAAGAAAAACATTGGGCCTTATTTTTTAGGATGGCAAGAAAGAAGGCTGTCAGCAAAGAAAACAAGAGCAGGAGTTAGAGAGGAAACAGGAAATATGAATAGTGCAAAATCAAAGAGGAAAAAATGGGAGAAGTTAATAGTATCAAATAGTACAAATCTCCACAATGATGAAGACTTAAGAATTGTATCACAAAATGGTTATTGGTGATCTTTAAGATGATAATTTTATTATTATGGTGATAGGCATTAGTTTTACTTGGAGTTCAAAATGAGATGTGTAGGTAACAAATAGGAATTTGTTGGCAAAACAAACTAAGAAATTTGATAGTTGCTTGAAAGAGCAGAAAGGTCAGATATTGTTTTATATTCAAATAGAATGTTTAGACGAGATAGGGGAAATTAAAGATTCCTCTACATAGAATCTGTGTATATTGGTAGTATAAGAGCAAAGTCTCAGAGGAGGTGGGAATGTTGAAATCCAAAGTACGATGCTCAGAATTAGCTTGAAAAAAGAGAGTCACTTCTGTTAAGTTTGGAATGACGATTAAAAGGTCAGATGTTTAGACAGTGATGAGTTGAAGGTAAATGTACATTCTGACCTCATTTCAAATATATTTTATATAGATTTATTGCTTATTTTGCTTTGTGAATGTTGGGTTATTTGGCAATGGCATTAACTTTATAGAAACATCACTATTAATATTTATCTTTAATTAGCTTTGCATAGTTAGATTTGGACTTCCTCTATGCTTTACATTGCTCTAATTGCATTTATCTCTCCTGATTTTTCCCTTTTGCATAGTATTATGCTTGTTCCTTCTGTCTCTTTTCCTATTATTTTAATCCAGCTTTTTAACACTTTTTTTTTGCTTATTTTAGAAGAGATGACTAAGCTTACAAATAACAAAGAAGTAGAACTTGAAGAATTGAAAAAAGTCTTGGTAAGTATAGTCTTTCCTATTAATATATAGCAATTACTTTTCAGAAGAATATTGAATCCCTTAACTTACAGACTCTCACACTATAGATGTTTTATACTATTTTTTTCAGCAAAAATGTAAAAATTATATTTGGTTTTAAGTAAAGATGCATTTTTATACCAATTTTTATATACCTTGTTAATTGTCTTCATCAAGCTGTTTATATCATTTGAATATGTGTTGATAGCACACTAAGATCAAATTTGCATGTTATGTAGCTGATTGTAAATTTGGTAATTTTGGACGTTGTACCCTTTGAACAATAAAGATGCAATTTTGAAAAAGGTGTATGATATATATTCAGTACCTATGTTTAATGTTCAGGTAGAATCATGTTTAGTGAAGATGTAGGGTAAAATTTCATTATATTTTAATTGATTGCAGTGTATAGAACATGGGTCAGCAAACTTTCTGTAGAGGACTAGATAGTAAATATTTTACAGTTGGTGGGTCATACATGGTCTCTCTTCTCTTCTTCTCCTCCTTTTTGCCTTCTCTCTTTTTAAGAACCTTGTAAAAATATAAAAACCATTCCTAGCTTAAGGGTCTAGGAAAAGAGACTTGAATTTGTCTTGCATACTGCAGTTTTCTGGCCCCTGATGTAGAAAATAATAATGTTTATGGTGACTGATTAATTGATTTTGTGTTTACCTATCATATCTCTACATGATTTTGCAGCTCCTACTTCTTCTGTCCCTTGGAAGCATTATTTTAAAATACTTTTTTTTTCTCCATTTAATTGCTCTGGGACAAACTGTTTGCAACTAATAATAATGTTTTCAGTGCTTTCAGATTTATTAATGCATGCTTATACAGGTCTTAGCTTAAATGTCACTGCTTTATGAAACCTCTCTTGATACTCCAGGCTAGGTTTAGGTCTTTGTATGGCTTATTTCCATAGCACCCTGAATTTTTCCTTTATAACACTTATCACAAATGAAATACATTTATTTTTGGTATTACTATTTAAGGCTTTATTCACCCTTTAGACTCCTTACCTAGCATAGTGGCTGGCACATAGTAGGTGCTCAATAAATAAATAGTGGAATGAATGTATGTAAGGGTTAGGAGCCTTTGGCTTGTTTACCTTGTGACTCTAGTACTTAGTACAGAAAGGGACACTTTGTAACACTTTATAAATATTTGTTGAATGGATACTAAAGCATTGGCTTTTATATAATGATTCACTTCTGCATGGATGATTTCACTAGTAAATTCTGTCAGACACTTTAGGAAGAAATAATACCAGTCTTTCACAAACCCTTCCAAAAAATAGAAGAGTGAAAACAATTTTCAAGTAGGTTTTTGATACCAAATCCTAACAGAGATATTATAATAAAGGAAAATTACAGACCAATATCCCTATGAATATGAGTATAAATATAAAATTCTTAATAAAGTATTAGTAAATCTAATCTAGATTTTAATACATGATAAAGACCATATTACATCAAACAATTTATCAGGAATGGGATTTATCAGAAATGTAAGGTTGGTTTAAAATTTGAGCTATCAGCGTAATTTACTGTATCAAGTAATAAAGGAGAAAAATAATATAATTATCTCAATAGTTGCAGAAAGACATTTGACAGAATTTCACACTCATTCATGATTAAAAAAAAAACTTTCAGCAAACTAGGAATAGATGAGGACTTCTCCAATCTGATAAAGAGCATCTACAAAATACCTACAGCTAGCATCCTATTTGCTGATGAAAGGCAGTGTCAAGAACAATGTCTGCTCTTACCATACCTATTCAACCTTGTATTGGAGGTTCTGGCAAGAAAAATAAATATATACAAATTAGAAAGGAGTACGTAAAACTGTCTCCCCAACCCATGACAGGCCCCAGTGTGTGATGTTCCCCTTCCTGTGTCCCAGTGTTCTCATTGTTCAATTCCCACCTATGAATGAGAACATGTGGTGTTTGGTTTTCTGTTCTTGCAATAGTTTGCTGAGAATGATGGTTTCCAGCTTCATCCATGTCCCTACAAAGGACATGAACTCATCCTTTTTTATGACTGCATAGTATTCCATGGTGTATATGTGCCACATTTTCTTAATCCAGTCTATCATTGATGGACATTTGGATTGGTTCCAAGTCTTTGCTATTGTGAGTAGTGCTGCAATAAACATACGTGTGCATATGTCTTTATAATACTTTAGGTATATACCCAGTAATGGGATGGCTGGGACAAATGGTATTTTTAGTTCTAGATCCTTGAGGAATCACCACACTGTCTTCCAAAATGGTTGAACTAGTTTACAGTCCCACCAACAGTGTAAAAGTGTTCCTATTTCTCCACATCCTCTCCAGCACCTGTTTCCTGATGTTTTAATGATTGCCATTCTAACTGGTGTGAGATGGTATCTCATTGTGGTTTTGATTTGCATTTCTCTGATGGCCAGTGATGATGAGCATTTTTTCATGTGTCTGTTGACTGCATAAATGTCTTCTTTTGAGAAGTGTCTGTTTGTATCCTTTGTCCACTTTTTGATGGGGTTGTTTGATTTTTTCTTGTAAATTTGTTTAAGTTCTTTGTAGATTCTGGATATTAGCCCTTTGTCAGATGGATAGATTGCAAAAATTTTCTCCCATCCTGTAGGTTGCCTGTTCACTCTGATGGTAGTTTCTTTTGCAGTGCAGAAGCTCTTTAGTTTAATTAGATCCCATTTGTCAATTTTGGCTTTTGTTGCCATTGCTTTTGGTGTTTTAGACATGAAGTCCTTGCCCATGCCTATGTCCTGAATGGTATTGCCTAGGTTTTCTTCTAGAGAGTTTTTATGGTTTTAGGTCTAACATTTACGTCTTTAATCCATCTTGAATTAATTTTGTATAAGGTGTAAGGAAGGGATCCAGTTTCAGCTACATGTGGCTAGCCAGTTTTTCCAGCACCATTTATTTTTTATTTATTTTTTTTTTTAATTTTTTTGTTGAGACGGAGTCTTGCTCTGTCGCCCAGGCTGGAGTGCTGTGGCTGGATCTCAGCTCACTGCAAGCTCCGCCTCCCGTAGGGAATCCTTTCCCCATTTCTTGTTTTTGTCAGATTTGTGAAAGATCAGATGGTTGTAGATGTGTGGTATTATTTCTTAGGGCTCTCTTTTGTTCCATTGGTCTATATCTCTGTTTTGGTACCAGTACCATGCTGTTTTGGTTACTGTAACCTTGTATAGTTTGAAGTCAGGTAGCATGATCCTCCAGCTTTGTCCTTTTGGCTTAGGATTGTCTTGGCAATGCAGGCTGTCTTTTGGTTCCATATGAACTTTAAAGTAGTTTTTTGCAATTCTGTGAAGAAGTCATTGGTAGCTTGATGGGGATGGCATTGAATCTAGAAATTACCTTGGGCAGTATGGCTGTTTTCATGATATTGATTCTTCCTATCCATGAGCATGGAATGTTCTTCCATTCGTTTGTGTCCTCTTTTATTTCATTGAGCAGTGGTTTGTAGTTCTCCTTGAAGAGATCCTTCACATCCCTTGTAAGTTGGATTCCTAGGTATTTTATTCTCTTTGAAGCAATTGTGAATGGGAGTTCACTCGTGATTTGGCTCTCTGTTTGTTATTTGTATATAGGAATGCTTGTGATTTTTGCACATTGATTTTGTATCCTGAGACTTTGCTGAAGTTGCTTATCAGCTTAAGGAGATTTTGGGCTGAGACGATGGGCTCGCAGACACTTTGAAGGGTGTGTAGATCAGTTTTTATTTGGTGAAAAGTGAAAAAAGGGAAACAGGGACTGTCAGCAAAGTGAGAGTCCTGCTAGCAAGCTTTCTGCCTCACAGATTGAATCCCCAGTTACCACACAGGAATAGAAGGGGCCAGGCTCCTCTTTCTTGCAAATGGCACGAACTTCCCAAGGCCCCACCCTGTTCTCCCAGTGCACAGACTGGTCGGAGGTTCTCCGGGAAGACCTTTCTACTTGGCTGTCTCATTCTCCACTCTAAAGAAGTACATCTAACTGCCATTAGAATAAGGATAAGGATATGGACAAAGACCAATCTTAACTGCTTCCGACTGACAGGGGGTTCTGTTTTGGGAAAACAGCAGTCAAATCTCCCTCAGAGACGTATCTAAGGATTCCTGGCAAAAGGGGCCAATGTCTGAGTTGCATGACCGTTTTGGAGTTTGATGGCCTGAAGGTGAGAAGACACAGACAAGGTTATTAGAAAATATGTATCAAAATGAAATGTGGGGTGGGCGGTAAGGACAACTCAAAAATCCCAAGGCTTTTTACCAGTTTGCATGGCGAAAGGGGGGCCAAAAGCCTGACTGGTAAGAAAAACTTTTACCTTTTTGCTGGTATGTCAGGCTTCTGGGTTCCCTTCCCCTGAGCCCAATCCTAAGCAGACCAGTTTAAGGTTTGAGAAATTAACTTCCCAATTTGGAGGATGCATCTGAGGGGAGTCTCCCATAGTACGGACACACAATTACCTATCAGTGAAGAGAGGAGAGAGGAGGAAAAAGGAAAAAAAAGGTTTTTTTCCAAAGGAGTCCCAGGAATTCAGGATGCATTTGAAAGGGGTGCAGACTGAAGATGAATGGTTATTCATCTAGAAAAAGAGAGCAGGCATCCCTGGTTCCTTTCTCTTCCTAGCAAATGCCTGGGATATATGAGGGAGGGAAAGTGAGGCATTCCTCTTTCTTTCCTCTGTTCTTGCATCCCTGAGTCCTGGCAGCCATGACAGGGTACCACCCATTGGTGTTTTAGTGGCTTTCACTCATGTTAACAGGGGAGCCTAGAGGATGGAAGTATCAGCTCTTACCCAAATATGCTATATCTCTCCTGTTGTCAGTAGCCTTTGAATTCCCTAGACCTCATTTATGTCATGAATACTAGCGTAGACTTTATCCATGAAATGGGAAGCTTGGCTTAGTTGGCAGGAATCAGCCACACTCACCTGTACTATGCCTTTTAATTTCCATTATTGTCTGCCTCTGGATCCAGTTTTCTTTCCTAGTGCTTTGTCCCAAACCTTGGAATTGAGTTTGGGACCAAAATGTGTCTCAGGGGTGTTGCATGGACTCCTTATTGTAAGCTGAGTGCTAAGGTAACACTGTGGAATTGAGTTTTCCTCCAACAAGGGAGAGAAAAGGATGTCTTGTGACACGCCCAGATAACTGGTGGCTATCATCATGCTTGCTAAGATTTGGGTGCATTGTGCTTGGCTTTGGCTAGCTCCCTTGGTCTTACTTTCCCAAAAAAGAAACCTCCAGGTGATGGGCACCCTATTTATTCCCATCATCTGTCTGGATTTGCAAGATAATTGCTCAGAGCTAGAATATTGATCCAGATTTTTACATTATTCATCCCCCTTTCTTCCTTCTGAACTGCATCTGGAGAATGCTGGTTGGTTCATAGGAACAAGCAGGGTTAGTCTAAAATGTAGGCAAAAACTTAAAAACAACTAATGAATTTAGAATGTAATGACAAATGTATGATAAGTTTTGAAACATAATTTCTCTCTCTCTAATCCTCATTTTTGTTAAAGAAACAAATCATGACAGTACTGAGTTGTTTGCAAAATAGACTTTAGTCTTAAACTTGGCCTGATTTTTTGCATAAAGTACAGCAAGAATAACTGTTTCTACATGGGACTTCTAGATTGACTTTGATGGTACTGTGTTCCACAAGGAATCTCAGACGAGTCCTTTTAAAGCTAAGCCCAGCCATGGGTTTCTATCCTCAAATACCTCTGAGTTGGGTGATCCTCTCCTCCTAAGGTCCCAAGATATACTTGGAACTCCTGGCCTGTTAGAAAGTGACATTCTTTACTGACCACAGGTCAGGAACCCTGTACAGGGGCTGTGCAGACAAGGGTGTGAGGCCAGTTTTTTTCCCAAGGGGCTTTTATTGGCTCTGTGAGTCAAGTTTGACTCCTTAAAGGGAAGCATACCCTTCCAGTCAAAGACTTGGTGAAACAACCAGTTTCTTTAATTGCATCCTGTTGCAAAAGAAAATGGATTCTTATTGCACTGATGCAAAGAACTATATTGCCATAAGTTAAGAATACTCACAGATAGTTTCCAAATTCTAGAGGAACCAGGCAGAGAGAAACAAACATGCTCTAAATTTTGTTCACAAGAGTATACCTTACTCAATTATTAAAGGCTGTAAATAGTCCAGAATGTTTCTTTTATTCTGAAAAACAAAACAAGTATCAGCAATATGCCAAGAAAAAGTCAAAAAGATTGCTTCAGTTTTCTGAATTCATTCAATTAGCTCTTGTTTTCCTTGATATTCATGAACATTTTAGCTCTTTGTGAATTCTGTACATTTCCCTTTATTCCTGTGTCATATCTTCAAAGTTATCAGACCTGTATTTGAGAGCACTTGTCAAAGTTCTATAGCTTATTATAAACAATCTTTTGAAAAGAATTAAAACAAGACAACAATTGTGAAAAACGAAATGCCCAGGGTAGTTACAATTAGAAACACAATTGACAAAGAAGTTTGGTATCTCCTTGGTTTACAATAACTTAACCTTAATTGTGATTGATAGCATACTCAGACATTAGAATTTTAGAAATCCCATACAATTTGGGAACATATATTAGTATTATTCGCCAAAATATAACCTAAAGAATATTGAACACCATTTTGGCAATCCTAGGTAACTAAACGTGTCACATAATCCTATTTACCTCTTTTCTGGATACTCCAGAGGCCCTTCTGAAGCATCAGAAAAGTCTGGCGTCAGGAAAGGCAATTTTGAAACTGAGGTTTGATTTTGGGAAGCCTGTTAAATATGTTAGAGGTTTAAAACACTTAATGTTATGAAATAGAATTCCAGATTACATAAATCATTTATTTTGCCAAAATCATGATTCAGAAACTTTTATAACCTGTTACAAATTTTGCTAAAGAGCAGATTAGTGCCTTATGAATACCTTCTTGTGCTTTTATTTTAATGCTCAATTTACAGAAAAACCTTATAGTACCCTTTTAAATTTAGTCAATATATGCACACACAAGAGTTTTTGCAAGATTAATTTTTACAATCCTTCCACCACTTGTATGAACTTTTATCTACTTTGAAACAATTCTTTAACCTTAGGCAAGAATTTAGATTTTTAATGCCTTCTTATAACCTTTTTTTTTTTTTTTTTTTTTTTTTTTGAGATGGGATTTTGCTCTGTCACCCAGGCTGGAGTGTGGTGGCATGATCTCAGCTCACTGCAACCTCTGTCTCCCAGGTTCAAGCGATTCTCCTGCCTAAGCCTCCCTAGTAGCTGGGATTATAGTCACCCACCACCATGCCTGGCTAATTTTTGTATTTTTCATAGAGATGGGGTTTTGCCATGTTGGCCAGGCTGGTCTCAATCTCCTGACCACAAGTGATCCACCTCCCTTAGCCTCCCGAAGTGTTGGGATTACAGGCATGAGCCACTGCATGTAGCCTCTTCTAATCTTTAATTAAAAACACATTTTACTGTTCTTACACACCTCACATGTAAATCTATTTCTAGTAGTCTCTATTATATGTCATGGTGGTAACTTTTAGCAATTTTTAACTTCAATGTAAAATCTGGTAAGTTGTTTTGAGTATGTGCTAGGAGCAGCTAAGGTTTGACTCCTTCCTGCCTAATAAAGGGTGTGGCTAGTTCCATATGTCCCCATGCCTTACCAAGTTGAACAGTTCTCAAAACCAAAAAGCAGTTTATAACCTTAAAACACTTAACAAACCTTGCATCTGACCTGCGTAATTTAGTCCACCTATTTATATTTTGATGACATCTGCTTTTTACCAATAATCTTTAAGTCTTTCTTTATTTTACAAAGATTAAAGTTATATGAACTGAAAGGTACTACAGCTTTTATCTTCCCTTTTAAAAATATTTGATGCAAGCACTTATCTTCCTTTAGGCCAATTAATTAGAGCTCTTTTTAGAGACAACACACATACGTAACTACATAGGCAGGCAGAAGAAAACCCCAGGTGTCATAAGATTTTTTCAAATGGGGAGAGGGATCTATCTACTTTTAATTCCTAGGGTTCCATGAGGATAACAGAAGTCTCTCCCCACTCAGATGTACATTAAAAGTGGCAAGGCAAAATCAAGAAAAATAATTCAGTCAACTGAAAAAAACCTTTTTTTTCCAGAAAAACAAGGTCCAATAAAAGGAAAACATAAAGGCCTTATAAATAGAACTATAACTTGGATATCCACTTTAATTAAGCTGAGTGCTCCTTAAGAAAATCCTTTTAACTCCATTATTAGCCAACTTTGGTTGGGCCAAGCTGCCAATACTTTTGGCTTTCAAACTTTACTAAAGGCTTAGAGAAAGGAAAATCCAAGGCAATTCATGAAGGGGAAGAGAGTCAGTAAGCAGCAAAAGGTTATGCAGATATGAAACCATAAAGGACTCATTTGCTAAGCTAGGATTGAACCTGGGGCCACCATTGTAAAATGGCAGAGGCTAGAATAAAACATTGCCACGTGGTTACAGGTCTTGCTCTCAAGGACAACAAGGTGGAGGCCTGCAGCAAAGTTTGCTGTGGACTATACAGAAAGTCATGCAAAGCACACTAGATTGGTTGCAGCTTAAGACGAACCTCACAAATCCTTTCTCACAACTAAAACTACAGAAAATATAAATAGTGATCCCCATCATTCCCGGCCCAGCAAAATGTCTTCCAAAAAGAAAAAAAACCTCGTGTAAGAGTCACCTGCTGACAAGGTAGAGAAAAGGATGAGACAGCTTAGATGCAGGGCTATGTTAACTGCTGACAGGGTGGAGAAGAGAAAAGGATGCCTGGGGGAAGAACCTATTATTCTTATGCCAGTTTTTCCTCCACTAGGGAGAGAAGCATAATTGCTGTGGGATGGAACTGGACTCCCTGGCTGGGATAGTGGGAGACTCCACGGGCGCTTGGCAGGGAATGCCAGCCAGCCTCACGGGGCCCTTGGGTCATGCGTCCCAGCTCTGGCAGGGAGGGGAGGGCAGCGGGGAACTGCTGCTCGCCCATCTGTACCAAAAAAAAGAAAGAAAAGGCCATGGAAAGGCTGTGTTGGATTGAGGCCGACATTCCGAATCTCAGGAGCAATAGGAGTGGGGGCACAGTTTCCTTTATCCTCAGAAGAAATCCGAAGGAAAAAAGGCTTAGAAGTGAAAGAGAAAAAGGTTTTTTGTTTTTTTTTTTTGGTTTGCATCTCACTAACCCTTTCTCAAGCCTTATGTTTTGCAAACAGTATGTTGTAGGAAAAAACCGGGTTCTTGTCACAGGATCAGGAAAGATTAGGCTTGCAGACACTTTGAAGGGTGAGTAGGGCAGGGTTTATTGGGTGAAAAGGACAAAAAGGCCCACAGGGACTCTCAGCAAAGACAGTCCTGCTATCAGGCTTTCTGTATCACAGATTGAATTCCTGGTTACCACATAAGAGCAGAAGGGGTCAAGCTCATCCCCCCTGCAAATGGCATGAACTTCCTAAGGCCCTGCCCTGTCCTTCCAGTAAGCAGGCTGGTCGGAGGTTCTCCAGGGTGCTCTTTTTACTTGGCCGTCTCATTATATATGAACAACAATTAATATCTGGATTCTCAGGATCAGAATGTCTTGATTGGTGTGCAGCTCTTTACCTGCTAGCTGTATGACCAAGAGCAATTTAAACTCTTGATGCCTCAGTTTTTCCATCTATGAAACGGAGAAAATAATTGTACATATTTCATAGGGTGATTGTGAGGAATAAATGCAATAATTCATTTACTCATTTAACAAACATTTGTTGAGTTTTTCAGCTGGGCATGGTGGCTCACACCTGTAATGTCAGCACTTTGGGGGGCTGAGGTGAGCAGATCACTTGAGACCAGGAGTTTGAGATTGGCCTAGACAGTATGGCAAAACCCTGTCTCTACTAAAAATACAAAAATTAGCTGGGCGTGGTGGCGGTGTGTCTGCAATCCCAGCTACTCGGGAGGCTGAGACATGAGAATTGCTTGAGCCTGGGAGGTGGAGGTTGCAGTGAGCCGAGATCAAACCACTGCACTCCAGCCTGGGCAACAGAGTGGACCCTGTCTGAAAAACAAAAACAAACATTTGTTGAGTTTTATTTATGCTAAAACTCTGGGGATACAGTGGGGAGCAAATGGATGCATATACTGCCTTCATGGAATGACAGTGATCAAATAGTCACACTTAAATTCAGTCACTCATTGAAATGTAACATTACAATGGTGACAAAGGCATTAAGGAATTAGTTCATAGTATGATGAGGCCTATGATAAAAGGATGTGAAGTAGTTAGATTAGAATAGGCTTTTTTGAAGAAGGAAGGATTGAACTGAATTCTGGAGAAAAAATACAGCATATCAGATAGAGGAAACATGCTAAGATTTTTTTTTCATGGGAGGGAGTATGGTGAGTACATGATGAAGTGAAAGATGCTGCTGGAGAGTTAGGAGCCTTACAATTCATGGCCTTGTAAATCATATCAAAGAAATTTTGTATTTAACCCAAGAGGAATGGGAGCCTTACAATTTATGGCCTTGTAAATCATATCAAAGGAATTTTGTATTTATCCTAAGAGGAATGGGACACTCCAGATAATTTTAGCAGGGAGTGACTTGATCAGATTTGCATTTCAAAAAGCACATTTGGCCTGAAGGAGAAAAGTATATTAAGGTAGAACAGTTAAGAGTAGACAGACAATCACAGTAGCCAGAGGAGAGATGATGGTGGCTTCCTCTGGGAGGTGGTAGTAGTAGTAAGAAAAAGTGATGTAGGATGACATTACCACTTGTTAAAAATACTCTTCTTTCTCCATTGAATTGCTTTTGCACATTTATTAAAAAAATCAACTGGCTGTGTTTGCATGGGTCTATTTCTGGGCTCTCTTATATTGTCTTGGTGTATTTGTCTATTCATTTGCCAATATTGCAGTGTCTTGATTACTGTAGATTTAATACTAAGTCTTAGAATTGGGTAATGTGATTCCTCCAACGTTATTATTCATTTTCAAAATTGTTTTAGCTATTCTAGTTCCTTTACGTTTCCATATAAATTTTAGAATTAGCTTTTCTTTTTTTCTTTTTTATTTTTTTTGAGATGGATTCTTGCTTTGTTGCCCAGGCTGGAGTGTAGTGGTGTGATCTCAGCTCACTGCAAGCTCCGCCTCCTGGGTTCATGCCATTCTCCTGCCTCAGCCTCCTGAGCAGCTGGGACTACAGGCACCCACTACTACGCCTGGCTAATTTTTTGTATTTGTAGTAGAGATGGGGTTTCACTGTGTTAGCCAGGATGGTCTCTATTTCCTGACCTTGTGATCTGCCTGCCTTGGCCTCCCAAAGTGCTGGGATTACAGGCGTGAGCCACCACACCCAGCCTAGAATTAGCTTTTCTATACCTTAAAAAACACTCGCTGAAATTGTTGTTGGAATTGTGTGAAATATATAGATTAATTTGGGTTGAACTGATGTCATTAGTATGTTGAGTACATGAACATAGTATCTGTTTCTATTTATATAGATTTTCTTTATAATAATTTATTTCATTAGCATTTTGCAGTTTTCAGCATACAGTACTGTAAATGTTATATTAGGTTTATACCTAAGTATTTCTCTTTTTGCAGGTATTTTAAATAACTACCAAATAGGCATTTGATTTCTTTTTCTTGCCTTATTGCTTGGGCTCAGACTTCCAGTATGCTGAATAACAGTGGTGAGCTTGTAAATCTTTGATATCCTGATCTTAAGAGAAAAACATTCAGTGTTTTACCATTAAGTTATGATGTTACTTGCAGGTTTTTTGTAGAAAGTTCCCTTGTATTTCTAGTTCACTGAAAGTTTTTATTATGAATTGATGTTGAATTGTGTCAAATGCTTTTTCTGTGTCAGTTTATATGATCATGTGGTTTTTCTTCTTCAGACCATTAATGTGGTGTAGACATTCATTTACCAATATTGAATGAGCCTTGCATTTCCAGGATAAACCCCATTTGGTGTTGAGTATTGTACTTTTTTCTATATTACTGAATTTTATTTGTTAATATTTTGCTGAGGATTCTTATATTTGAGTTCATAAGAGATACTGGTCTATAGATATCTTTTGTTTTGCTCTCTATGTCTGGTTTTGGAGACAAAGTAATGCTGGCTTTATAAAATGAACTGAGAAGCTGTTTCACAGAGGCAGGTCTTTGCAAACTCCCAAAGTTCAAAGAAGCTTAGAGGCTGAAGAAAGAAGCTTACAAATCCAGTGTATTGGAAAAGTTTAATAGGGACTTACAAATAGAAGCCATGTGTGTCTCAAGTGGGGGCAAGACAAGATGATGAACCCCTGCATCATTATCCCCCAGACCCAAGGATTATATACCTTAGAGGAGGGGCACATGTGCATCAGAGGCAATACTAGGAATATGCCCTAAGGGCAGAATTTACTGGAAGTACCTTCTTGTACACAAGGAACAATAGATAAACTGGAAATCTTAGAGGCCTTTCTGGAACAGGGGTTAAGCAGAAGCCAACGTGGTAGATTAGCTTCCAAAATAGAGTTGTTTTAGGCTCCATAGAAGCTTTTGTTTCTTTCTGTTTTCTGGAAGAGACTGTGTAGAATTGTTATAATTTCTTCTTTAAGTGTTTAGTAGAATTCTCTAGTGAAACCACTTGGGCCTGGAGATTTCTTTTTGGCAAGGTCTTCAGTATGGATTTATTTTTCTTTATTGTTATAGAACTATGCAGGTTACCTGTTTAATCTTGAATGATTTTGGTAGTTTTTGGTTTTAAAGGAATTAGTCCATTTCACCCAAGTTGTCAAATTTCTGTACATAGAATTTTTTGTAGCTTTTCCTGTTATCCTTTTTAATATTTGTACGGTCTGCAGGATTACCTTCTTTTTGTTACTGATATTGGGCGTTGTGTCATTTCTCTTTTGTCTTTTTTTTTTTTTTTTTTTTTTTGGAGATAGAGTCTTGTTCTGTCGCCCAGGTTGGAGTGCAGTGGCATGATCTAGGCTCACTGCAGCCTACACCTCCTGGGTTCAAGTGATTCTCCTGCTTCAGCCTCCTGAGTAGCTGGGATTACAGGCATGCACCACCACACCGTACTAATTTTTTGTATTTTTAGTAGAGGTGGGATTTCACCATATTGGCCAGGCTGATCTTGAACTCCTGACCTCAAGTGATGCACCCGCCTTGACCTCCCAAAGAGCTGGGATTACAAGTGTGAGCCACCGTGCCCAGCCCCTTTTTTGTTAGTCTTGATAGAGGTTTCTTAATTTTATAGATCTTTTTAAATAATTAGTGTATATTTCATTGATTCTTTCTATTGTTTTTCTGTTTTCAATCTCATTGTTTTCTGCTCATGTCTTTATTATTTCCTTCCTTCTGCTGCTTTGAGTTTATTTTGCTCTCTTTCTAGATTCCTAAGGTGGAAGTTTAGATTGTTTTGAGATCTTTCTGTAAGCATTTGCATGCTATAAATTTCCTCTAGTCACCTTTTCAGCTGTATTTCACAAATTTTTATATGTTGTATTCTCATTTAGGTTAAAATATTTTTAAATTTCTCTTGAGGATTTTCCTTTGATCCCATGTAGAAGTTTGTTGTTTAATTTCCATGTATTTGGAGAATTTCCTGTTATTTTTTTGTTGTTCTTTCCTAGTTTAACTTTGTTATGGTCAGAGAATGTACTTTAAAAAAAATTTATTAAGGTTTGTTTTATATATCAGGATATGATATATCTTAGTGAATGTTCCATGTGCACTGAAAATAATATATATTCTGCTATTGTTAGGTAGAGTGTTCTATAATTGTCAAATAGGTTCAGTTGACTGATGGTGTTGTACAAATATATGTTTTTAATTGAATTTTTGAGTCTAATTCTATTATTTATTGAGAGAAGAGTGTTAAAACTAGTACAATTTTGGAATTGTTTGTTTATCTCTTTAATTCTATCAGTTATTGCTTCATGTGTTTTGAACTTCTGCTATAAATTTCACATTTGTATATAACTGCCATATCTTCTTGATGAATTGACCATTTGATTATAATTAAATGCCCTCTATTTCTGATAATACTTTTTTGTTTTAAAGTCTATTTTAACATATTATTATAGCCACTCCATGTTTCTTATGCTTGTTGTTTGCATGGTGTATCTTTAACCTACATTTGACTTTATATTTGTACATATGTGCTTATATGTAGCTTGCATGTAATTGAGTCTTCCTTCTTTATGCCCTTCGACAATCACTGCTAATTGGAGAATTTAGGCCATAGATACCTTTAAAAATTGCTGTTTAAGTGTTGATGTGGCTAGATTAGATTTACCATTTAAAAGTTGTTTTCTGTTTGCTCCTTTCATTTTGTTCCTCTATTAAACTCTCTGCCTTCTTTTGGGTTATTTGAATATTTTTTGGTATTCCATTTTAATGTATCTACTGGTATTTTATCTATACTTCTCTACATTTATTTTTGTAGCTATTCTAGGGATTACAATGTGTATCCATTACCTTGTCTATATTGAGTTAATATTGTACCACTTCATGTTGAATGTTGAAACTTTTTGACTATTTATGTCCTTTTCCCACTTTGTCCTTTGTGCCAGAGTTGTCATATATATTACATCTACATGCATTTACATCTTCATAAGACAGCTATAATTTTTGCTTTAGTAGTCATATGTTTTTTTAAATAACTTGAGGAAAAATGATCTTTTATATTTACTCCAATATTTACCAGTTGTGATATTCTTTATTTTTTCCTGAAGATCCACATTTACCTCTAATATTGTTCTCCTTCAGCCCGAAGAACTTCCTTTAGTATTTCTTGTAGTGCAGTTTTGCTGCTGACAAATTTTCTTAGTTTTTCTTTTTGAATATATTATTTATTTACTCTTCATTCTGAAAGGATTTTATTTTATTTTTTAGGTATAGGATTGTGGGTTGACAGTTTTGTTTCTTTCAGCACCTTAAAGATGATGTCTTATTGTCTTGGGTCCTCCATGTTTTCTAATGAGAGACCACATACTTTCAAGATTTTCTCCTTAACTTTGATTTTTCAGCAGTATGTAAGTGAAGTTGAATTATTATATTTGAGTTTCACTGCACTTCATAAATCTGTAAATTTTTAACTTTCTTCAAATATGGGAAGTTTTGGCCATTTAAATGTTTTTCTGCCCTATTTTTGCTGTCTTCTCCTTTTAAGATTACAATTATACATTGATTTGATCTTTTTATATTGTTCCATGGGTTCCTGAGGTGCTATTCATTTTATTTCAATATTTTTCCTCTCTGTTCTTCAGAGTATCATTTCTGTTGTTCTGATAGTCAGATTCACTGTCTCTTTCCTTGGAATCTCCATTATGCTCCTATGAGCATCCAATGAATTTTTTTTACCAGTTCTAAAATTTCCATTTTTCTTATTTTCTATTTCTTTCCTTAGATGTACTATCTTTTTATTCATTTTAAGAGTATTTCCTATACCTGATTGAGCATACTTGAATTAGCTGCATTAAAGTTCTCATCTGATAAAGTTCTCACATCTTGATTATACTGGGGTTAGTATATATTTGTTGCCTTTTCCCTTGAGAATGTTGACATTTTACCAGTTCTTTGTATGTTGAATAATTTTGGATTATATTCAGGACATTGTGAAGGTTATATTATGTAGATTCTATTATATTCTTCTGAATAATGTAAATGTTTTTGTTTTATCTATCTTTATTTTTGCTAGATTCAAAAATAAACTTTATCTCACCTTCTATGAATGGTGCTTCAAATCTTAATTCTCTAAGCCTTTGGTGTACTTCTTTTGACTCTGTATATGAATGTATGCTTCATGGGTTGTTTTTAAATTTGTGTAGTATTCATACATGGAATCAGGAGATTACTTTCGATGGTTCTTTGTTCTGTATGATTTCTCCTTTATATTCTGGCAGCTGGTCATGGTTCCCAGGGCTCCTTTCCCTGGTTCTACCAGGTTCCTCTAGCAAGAGAGATGGTGGGATTTCTATTGTAGTTTAAGCTGCCTATACCACACTGCTTAGCAGTGACATTTCACCATTGGGACAAAGCTACCAAAAACTGACAAACTCACTCTGCTTCAGTCACTGTGTTAATTTTTCTTTTTTCACTTGTTAAAATCCTTAGGTTATCTCTCTGTCTCTCTCTCTCTCCCCCTCCCTCCTTCTTTCCCTCTCTTTCTCCCTTGCCATCTACACACACACATACACACACACACACACACACACATTTATATGTATTTATTTATTTTGTCCAGAGTTTATAGAAGTTTTCAGTGGGAGAGTTGGTCTTTGGGCATGAGATTATAGTGACATACTAAAAGCTAAAAGACTGCTTCTATTTTTTGATCTGTCAAATTGAGACACAAAAATCTGACTTCCATAGGGTAGTGTAAAGAATGAAAATATATTTTAAGCATCTAGTGAGGGCTGGTCATATAGAAGTCATTCGAAAGCGTGAAACCATGGTTATTGTTATCAGTCTGTCTCCACAGCCCTTGACATAATTTAAACACTTTTCATCTTGCATTTGTTTTGGCACAGTAGTCTCATTACTGGCTTTCTTGTTTTTAGGTTCACCCTATTAAGCTTTCTTGTGCACTGTTGCTAGTGTTATCTTTTAAAATTACAAATATGATGATGTTATATTGTTACAGTAAAATTTATGATGATTCCACATTGTCTATAGATAAAATTCAAACTCCTTAACTACAATTAGTAGTTTTTATAATTAATAATATAGGACCTTTTATTGTGAGGCCTTTTATAAAATTGTTGTGATGTTGTGCTTGGGAAGACAAAGTAAAAAGTGAGTTCATAAATATATGCTGTGTTGGATAGTAGAAGGAATGATGAGAAATTAATCATCTGTAACTAAAGAATTAATTATTGTGTTCCAGGGCTGTGTCTATTGAATTGTCTGTCATCATGTTTAGTCTTTGAATTTACTTAATATTGACTAATTTTCTCTTTTTAAAGAATTTTAGCCAGGGGGAAGCTCATAGATCTTTCCATAGCTCCATTTGGCCAGTTTGATTACTTTGAATATGTGTATGGTTTGGTACTCCTGATTTGTTAATGTTTATAAATAGGGAGAAAAGGAAAAGCTTTTATATGAAAATAAACAATTTGAGAAGATTGCTGAAGAATTAAAAGGAACAGAACAAGAACTAATTGGTCTTCTCCAAGCCAGAGAGGTTTGTTTAAGGAAACATTTTTATTTTAAATATTTTGTTAGTAGAATATAGATTTATGAATTATGGTATAAGTATTTGTTTTGTTAAAGATTTCTTCACAAAATTCCTTTCAAAGCATTTGTTATTACATTAACATGTTTACGATTGATTTAAAACACATCTAGACAACCTCCACATTATAATGTGAGAAAGACCAACATTTAAAAGATCAATATGATGCATTATGGTTTATAATAGTTATATTTCTTGATGTCTTGAGTATTTTTTCTTTTGAGACAGAGTCTCACTATGTTGCCCAGGCTAGAGTGAAGTAGCTAATTCAAATGCACAGTAATTGCACACTAGCTTTGAACCCTGTGCTTCCTGGAACATCCCCTCAAGTAGCTAGGATTATAGGGGCACACCACCATGCCTAGCCAAGTATTTCTTAATTGGTACATTTGAAATTTAGCCTTCATTAAGTTAGGTTCTTAGTTTATAGTACTTTTTATAGTGCTCATGTTATAGTTTTAGAATTTGTATTTTAAAGTATGTTTCTAGTCCATGACAGAATTACACCTTGTCTTTTTGTAATAATAACATTTTAGTTTTTTAAGATACTACCTGATTTCATCAATTAATATATTTCTCCTTGATAATGTAAAATTTTAATTGAAATTAATTAGTTGGCAGAGTGATAAGAATATTTTATAACATGTAACTATTTTTCTGGTTGAATTTTACAATATCAAGATAGAATTTACTTACATTGAATATGTCATTGTTCATTGTTTTAAAATTATAGTGATTATAGTAATTATTCACTTTAAATTTACTCATTTAAAATATTTGACATAACCTGCCCAATTTTTGCCAAATATATGATTTAATTACTCAGTGAATATACCTTTCAAATGAGAAAATTGGAAAAACACTTGCCATAGTTATATATGTTTATTTTGCAGAAAGAAGTACATGATTTGGAAATACAGTTAACTGCCATTACCACAAGTGAACAGTATTATTCAAAAGAGGTTAAAGATCTGAAAACTGAGCTTGAAAATGAGAAGTATGTTTTCCATTTATGTAAGCATAGCTTATGTACTCAATTCCTAAGCTTTCTGGTGATAAATAATAACTTAATTATATTTAATATTTATTTGAATGTATTTGAAATTATATTTTTATTCTTAAGGATCTAAATAATGTGCTAATTTCATTGCTAAGGAAAGTACATATCACTGACATGAAAAAGAGTACACTGCAAAGTTTAGAAATACTTTACATCAATGTGCTCCTTTTCTCAGAGGTATTTAGTTCCTCATAAAAATAATCATTTTCAGTTCTAACTAGTTGTTTTGGTTGTTTTGCTAAATTATTTTATAGGTTTTTGTTGATAAAGTGTCAAAATAAAAATTTATTTCTTACATTATCCAAATAAAATATTGAATTGGATGATTTTACCTACGCAGTAAGTTTAATTTGGAGAGAAAGCGGGGGAAATTATTATTGTATTATTACTCAGAGAAAAGTAAATTCAAGTAGCCAGTCTAGTGGTGGTTAGCATGATTTTCCCCTTTTGGTGGCTTCTCAGTGCTAGATTAAATAAGAGAAGTAAACAGTTTATGCAGCATCCTCTCCCTTTTTATCTAATTCTCTATTTCTAGTACCTTTTCAATAGTACTTTTTTAAGGGCCCTAGGTAAAACTCATCTATGAACTAATGTCCCTTTTAATGAATGGACTGGTTAGTTATTTGTATTTTAATGTACATTTGTTATCCTTAGTATATTTGCTTTTCAACTTTTCATGGCTTAGTGAAACGCTTTATCTCTTCTTTGATGAATTTCCAGTATCATTAAATAGAAATAGATAATAGATGCTCCTAAAATCACTCTGTAGAGCCACATACTCCTCTGCCTTCATTTAAAATTGATATTGGATGTAACCAATACAGCAATAATCTCTCTTCCAAGGTAGAACATTTGAAATCTTTTAAGAGCAAATTAGGTGTTGTGCACAAAAGTTAAACTTAGGTTTTTTTTTTTTTTAATGAAAATGTCTTAATTAAACACAGCTCATGCCTCATGTACTACTTTAATCAAGTTATAGGAAATTTGAAATAACTTCTAAGAGACAGTCTAATGGAGAGGAAAAAATTATTGAAAAAAATAATGTACTTTTCAAAATTTGTGGAAAGTATGAAAGGATGAGCATACAGGGAACATGCAAGGAAATACATTGTGTGACATTTGAAAATTTAGTAAAGAAAAATTTCAAAAATATATAAATTAGAGGGAATAATGTAATGATCAACCTATCACCCGGCTTCAGGAATTATAAACCAATAGTCAATTTTGTTTCATGTTTTTCCCCCAGTCCATCATCCCTTTCCCCTATCATTATGTTGAATTAAATTCCATATTATGTCATTTCATTTGTAAATATTTTGGTATGACTTTTTTAAAAAAATAGGCTTAAGAATATTGAATTAACTTCACACTGCAACAAGCTTTCACTAGAAAACAAAGAACTCACACAGGAAACAAGTGATATGACCCTAGAACTCAAGAATCAGCAAGAAGATATTAATGTGAGTTGAAGAAGAAAGTGCTGGTGACTTAGTTTTCTTCCAATTAGTAGGTTAGAATAGATGACCTCTAAAGATCCTTTGAACTTTAAAGTCTGATTGCTTTAGAGCTAAAACTTTGTTTTAGAAGAAAAATATGCATATTGGTCTTATAGGGTGGTAATGGGTGACAGAGGCTACCCTCTGATTAATGTGGAGGCCACTCCTAGAACAAGTTAATCTAATTTTAGGCATCAAGATTTTTAAAAACCATCTAGTCATATAAGATGGTATTTATTAAGGTATTTATTAAGTCATATAAGATTGTGGAGGATACAATGATGAATAAAATGTCACCCTTTCTCTTTAAGAACTTATGACTTAATAAAAATAGTAATTTCTCACATAGCTTAAGCAAAATAGTATGTCATATGTGTTGTTAGTGGGACAAAGTGTTATCAGAGTTTGCAGGATCACTTCTGTTTTGGATAAAGAGAAGGCTTCTGAGAGACTATAGCATTGATTTTGGTCTTAAAAGATGAATTATGAGTTCAGTAGGTAACAATGAATGGAAAACATTACTTGAAGTGACAATATGAACAAAGGATACAGACTCAAAGTAACACTGGAAAACCAAATGAGACTTGTTTTGTTAACTATTGTATAGGGATTGTTGGGAGAATAATTAAAGTAAGGCTTAAAATGTAGTATGAAACTATACAAGTTGAAAAGCCCATTTTTTTTTTGCTTTATGTATAACTAAATAAATTTTATACTGACAGATAAAGGTCTTAAATAGTAGTTTAATTTTATTTTTGTTTAAACAAAATAATTGATATAAACAATGTTATTTCTTTAGAATAACAAAAAGCGAGAAGAAAGGATGTTGAAACAAATAGAAAATCTGGAAGAAACAGAAACCCAATTAAGGCAAGACTAACAAATTGGCCTTTTTTTGTCTGGCAAAATATTTTGATATTTCTTTTCTATTAACTTGTTATCATTAATTTAAATTGGACTGATGTTGAATATTGTATGAAGTAAAAATTAGACATAAATCACTGTTGTGGAATCCTGCTTAAAATAAAATTATAATAATGTCTACTTTGTGCTTAGTGTTAAAAGTTAGTGAGATTAGATAGAAATTTTAAAGCATCATAAACCTTCTAATTCTTTAATATTTAATTAAGAAAATATATTAATCACATTTCATAAAATATAGAAATCTTAAAAATTACTTCTAATCATATGAATGATTATAATACTGGAGTTTTATACCCGCTCTATATTTTAAAGAATGTATTTGGTTTTTGCTTATAACCATACACATATAATTTTATATGTGGTTTTTCCATTTGATATTATTTTTAGCATTATTAATGTTTTTATGTTTTTTCATAGTCATCTATTTTATGTCCATCTACCAGTCATTCAAGTGGATGTAATGACATTATTTTTGTCATTTTTACTTTTGGATATTTATGTTTTTTAGTTTTTCACTTTTTTTTTTTTTTTTTTTTGAGACTGAGTCTCGGTCTGTCACCCAGGCTGGAGTGCAGTGGCGCTATCTCGGCTCACTGCAAGCTCCGCCTCCCGGGTTTACGCCATTCTCCTGCCTCAGCCTCCCAAGTAGCTGGGACTACAGGCGCCCGCCACCTCACCTGGCTAGCTTTTTATATTTTTAGTAGAGACGGGGTTTCACCGTGTTAGCCAGGATGGTCTCGATCTCCTGACCTCGTGATCCACCCGTCTCGGCCTCCCAAAGTGCTGGGATTACAGGTGTGAGCCACCACACCTGGCCTCTTGTTTGTACTTATATTCTGAAGCATTCAGTTTTGGCTTTTTACATTTGGTTAAAGAATGTGGTCTTTAAGACTTCCTTATTTCGAGTTATTTGAGATCTTCTTTAGACCTAATAATTTTATTATAATGTAACTCTTCCATTTTCTTTTAGAAATGAACTGGAATATGTGAGAGAAGAGCTAAAACAGAAAAGAGATGAAGTTAAATGTAAATTGGACAAGAGTGAAGAAAATGTATGTTGTATTTAATAATGGATTGTATCACAAAATTTCAAATCGTAAAAGCAACACCACATGTCTAAACTAAAATAAAGGGAAGTATACTGTTGTATAAATAATAGTGATCTAGAGACTGTCATCAGCCATCAACCTTAAATATTTAGGAAAAGTTGGATTATTTTACTACTAATCTGTTATCTATATCTAGAAGAAATAGTGGCATAATTCTGATTTTCTTTTAACATATGTTCGATATTTAATGTAGACTAACATTTTTTAGGCTAAACAAAAGGCTCATACTTCAGTAATATAAAATATATGGGTGACAAATTGTTTAATAATTTTGTGTCATGCTTTGGTGAATATGATATCGAATTAAGATAATAAGGTTTTTAGGGAAGAGTGTCATGAAAATGGAATAGTACAAGATATGTGACATGATTATAGTATATATTATACAGAGTGGAAGAAAATTGTGCCAAAGTAGAAAGATCGATCTAGATTATGAGGTCTTTGATTGTGTTTTTTTCATTCATTCAACAAATATTATTGACCACCTACTATGTGTCAGGCACGGTTCTGGGTGTTACATTTGGATTTCATTTATTTGGTAGATAGTAGTGATCTAATTAAAGTTTTTTATTGAGGAGGTGACACCGTCTAATATTTGCGAATGGAATGGGGAGAGATGAAAGGCATTGGAATCAGTTGGGAAGCTATTAAAAGTCATCTTGAAAGTTCTAAAAAAATCTTGGAGAAGACTCTGGCCTAGTTCAATTCATACTTATTCCCAAGTCAATCATTGTGGCTAGGGGATAGAGTAACCTGGCTAAGCCTGAGCGGCATGTCCACTCATAGAGATAGAGTTAGCCCCCATCAAATTACATGAACTGAGCAGGACTACTGTGAATTTTATAGTAGAGGAATTCTTGCAGGAAAGGGTGTTGGCCAGACCACAACATAGGTCCTCTATTTGGATACTATTAGGGTCTATAGAAAGGACATCTAATTCAAACTTAAGCTAGGGCATGCTTCCTGAAAGAAGTCACATTCAGTGTGAAGCTTTAGATTAATAGGAATTAGTGGAGGACAGGTGGTGGACACAAGGATAGCAGGGAGGATAATATTCTAAGTTTAAAAAACATAAACATTGTATGTGTAAGTCTGAAAGTATCAGAGCATGGCATATTTAAGTACAAAAAATTCATTGTAACTAAAAGATGGAGTTTAAGGTAGTGATGGTAGAGGGCAGAGTGAGGAAAGATGAGGGTAGGGAGAGGTAAGAATGGAGAGATGAAGGTGGGGAAAGATGAGGGTGGATCATTTAAGGCCACTTAAGCTGCATTTAGGAGTTTGAGGCCATTGAAGAATTTTGACATGAGGATCGTTAAAATTATATTTACACTTTTGAGAGCTGTAAAACTATTGAAACAGTTCAAGGATGAGATAAGGTACCATTTTAAAGGGCTTACAATAGACCAAGCACGTTCTGGGTTCTTTCTGTGTGTTATTTCACTTAACTAGAAGTCATTATTGCTCTTATTTTATAAAGTGAGAAATCAGACCTCCAAAGGATAAAAACCTTCAAAAGGTTACATGACTAAGAAAGAAGTAGTAGAGCTGGTCTTCTACATTCTTTAAACTATACCACATTCTCCTCCCTGAAAAGCTATTTTTCTTTTAATTCATATTTATTAGTTAAATTCAGCCTGAAAAAAATGAACTTAATATGCTAAATACTTGGTATGTAATTCACTACTTTAAAATTTGTATCAGAGGCCACTGCAGATCATTAAGCCTATTGTTTGTTCATGGAGAAAAACATGAATTTAATTTTTAATGTAAAATAAAATCCTCCATTAAGAATTTAAAACACAATTTATTTTGCCAATATAGAAAATATTAGTGACGATTTAAGGAAAAAAATGAAATGCATGACAAATTTTTAGCATATTTCAGTTTCCCATATTTTGATTTCAACTTACGTGTTAAAACAGTTTCCCAGAAAGAATCCAGGTTGTAAACACTTCCCAGATATTTTGTGTGACATTAAATTTCGTTACACTTTTCTTCCCTCAATCTGCTACCTTAGTTCCGACATTTTTTATTTTATATATATTTTACCTATCTGAGCCTCAGTTTCTTCATCTCTCAAATGGAGATAATACCTATCCTTTCTATCTCATTGGATTGTTGCAAAGTTTGGAATTAAACATTGCAAAGATAAGAATGATGAATGTTGACATATAAGCAGTAACATAAAAATGATTTTTTAACTGAGAAAAATTATATTTATGGTATACAAAGTGATGTTTTGATGTATGTATACATTGTGAAATGATTAAATCATGCTAGTTAACATATTCATCACTTCACAAAGAAAGATGCGTTTTTTTTAAAAAAGGGATACTGAGGCTGAGTGTAGTGGCTCACACCTGTAATCCCAGCACTTTGGGAGGCCGGAGTGAGAGGATCACTTGAACCCAGGAATTGGAGGTTGCAGTGAGCTATGATTGCATTTGTATTTAGATGATCTTTATTAAAATTTGTGATTTTAGTATAATTTTTATATTAATGGAATTACCATGATTTTGAAGTGACATTTATCAGTACTTTATGCAATATTTTTATTAGTCTGAAATTGCCTGTTTTGACTGGAATACTGAATAAAATAGCTATAATTTCTCAAAATTTTTTAGTGTAACAATTTAAGGAAACAAGTTGAAAATAAAAACAAGTATATTGAAGAACTTCAGCAGGAGGTATGTATTTTTTATAAATATTCTCAAAATCAAACTGATATTTTCATCACAGTTTTAGAGAATAATGCTTTCTCTTCCTTTAGTAATTTGAGTCTAAGTCAGTGGCAAGGTAAGTTTGAATAACTTTAGTACTAAATATAATTATTTTTACTTTTAACAGAATAAGGCCTTGAAAAAAAAAGGTACAGCAGAAAGCAAGCAACTGAATGTTTATGAGATAAAGGTATTTGGCATCTTTTTTTTGTTTTTTAAATATTAATAGATGAGAATTTAGATATTTTATTCTACTTGTTTATGCAGTATAAATTGAAAAGTTGAAAGGTTGTTATCTTTTTAAATAGGGGAGATCAATTCTTTTAGTTGTAATAGAGTATACATCTGTGATTTAGCATGCACATATCTTCTTAAGCTTGGATTCAAGCAGCTTAAGAATATATGTGCATGCATGAGCTCTTTGTGTGTGGTCATATTCCCTACTTCCATATTAAAAAGTGAAATTGAGTAAGTGGAATGGATTCTTGGAATCTACATTTTAAAAAGCTCTATGTGTGATTATCCTGCTGCAGAAGGGGATTGAGAACCATTTACTTGTATAAAACAAATTAAAGCCTTACAGTATAAGCTCCTAATATTAGAGCCATATTTTGTAACTTTATTCCTATGTCTTTGAACAATGACTGACAGTAAGTATTCAATAAATAGTTTTTGAATTATGAATGGAAAGCAGCAGTTCTCATTGTATTAATTATGTGCTCTTTGGGAGGAAACATAAAAATCTTATACCTTCCTTTAATGGTATTTGAAATTAAAAATATGTAAATGTGATTAAAAATTAAGTCAAGGATTTTCATAGACTGTTGACATTCTATATAAACATAGCAGATTCATATATCTTATAATTCAGCTCTTCTATTCCTAGGTAGAGTAAGGAGAAAGGTACAAAAATATTTATAGCAGCATTCTTTGTATTAGCCCCAAACAGAAGACAACACAAATGTCAATCAATAGTATAAAAATCAGTCAATAAAAAATAACACCAAAATAATCCAGATGTTAGAATTAGCAGATAAAGTCTTTTATGCAGCTATTATAAACATCCTCAAAGACAGAAAGGAAAATATGGTCATAAAGAAAGATCAAATGGGGAATGTCAGTGAAGAAATGGAAACTGAAAATAATCAAATGGAAGTTCTAGAACTGAAAAGTAAAATGTCTTTAAAAACCAAAACCAAAACCAAAGCCAAAACCAAATGGTCCTAATAGTAGATTGAAGACAAATGAATCAAGTGTCAGTAAACTGGAAGCTGGATAAGTAGAAATTATCTAGTCAGAGGTACACAGAAGAAGATTTTTTAAAAGAGGAATAGTGCCTCGGTGGCCTGTAGAACAATAACAAGTGTTTTTAAGTGTGTAATTGGAATCCTCAAGTAAGAAGAGAAAGAGAATAGGGCAAATAAAATTTTCACTTTTGAGACAGAGTCTCACCCTGTCACCCAGGCTGGAGTATGCAGTGGAGCGATCACAGCTCACCACAGCCTCGACCTCCTGGACTCAGGTGATCCTCCTACCCTAGCCTCCTGAGTAGCTAGGACTACAGGTGTATGCCATCACATCCAGCTAATTTTTGTATTTTTGGTAGCGATGGGGTTTTGCCATGTTTCCCAGGCTGATCTTGAACTCCTCGGCTCAAGTGATCCACCTGCCTCAGCCTCCCAAATTGCTAGGATTATAGGTATGAGTGACTGTACCTGACCTTGACAAATAAAATTAATTGAGAAATTTCTCAAAAATTTATCACACTTAAAACAAACTCGCAGATCCATGGCCCTCAGCAAATCCAAAGCAAGATAGACACAAAACCTTATGCCGGCAGTCATATCTTAGTCAAAGTGCTAAAACCAAAGATAAAAAGAAACTTTTAAAAGCAGACCAAAAAAAATGTCACATTGCACAACAATGACATAGATACATATAAAATGACATAGATGGTGACTGACCTTGTATCAGGACAGTGAAGGTCAGATGACAAAGGAATGACATTTATAAAATGCTAACAAAAATAAACCATCAACCCAGAATTCTGTATGCAGCAAAAATCTTTATAAAATGAAGACAACATGACATCAAAAGCTGTACCCTAAGCAATACTAAAGGAATTTCTTCAAGCTGAAGGAAAATGGCATTAGATGGAAACTTTGATCAATAGAAGAAGTGAAAAGCACTGGAAATGGTAAATACTGAGATGAATTTAAAAGGCAACATATTTTTCTTTTAATTTTAAAAGGGTATATATGGCTGCTTAAAGGAAAACAAATTGCTATTATAGAGTTTATAATCGATGTGACTTCCGTAACACAAAGGACAAGGGAGTAAATATAACTATTTTGTTGTAAAATTTTTACATTGCATATGAAATAGTTACAATATTAACACTTAGAGTTTGATAAGTTAGTGATATATACTATCCTCCTTAGAGCAACCACTACAAAATAATGCAACAAAGTATAGCTGTCTTAGTTTAGGTTTCTATAACAAAGTACCGTAGACTGGGTGGCGTATAAACAATGAACATTTATTTCTTACAGTACTTCAAGGCACTTCAATATTTTGGAATCGTTTGTTTAGAATTGGTATTATTTTTTCCTCAATAGCTTTGTAGAATTCATCAATAAATTCATCTTGGCCTGGAAAAAAAATATGGGCAAAGGACTTGAATAGATATTTCTCCAAAGATACACAAATGGCCAATAAGCACATAAAAATGAAAATATGCTTAATATCACTGTTCATTGCAAATCAAAATCTCATGAGATATTACCTCATATCTGTTAGAATGGGTACTAATGAAGTAATAGAAAATAACATGTTAATGAGGTTGTGGGGAAATTGGAACTCTCGAGCACTGATGATGGGAATGTCAGATGGTACAGTCAATGTGGAGAACAATTTTGTGGCTCCTCAAAAAAATAAAATTAGAATAACTATACGATCCTCTCATTTCACTTCTGGATATATACCTAAAAGAATTGAAAGCATAGTCTCAAAGAGATATGTGTTCACCTATGTTCATAGCAACATTATTCACAATAGCCAAAAGTTGGAAGCAACCCATGTGTCCATTGACAGAAGAATGGGTAGACTAAAGGTGGCCTCTGCATACAGTATTCCATACAGTATGGAAAATGTTTTGATGGTTTCTACTAAAACTACACATGCATCTACTGTGTGATCCAACAATTATTTTCCTAGATATTTACTTAAAATAAATGGAAACATGTCCACTAAAAATCTTGTACAAGAATATTCATGGTAGCTTTATCCAGAATGATAAAAAATGGAAACACATAAAATGTTCATTAAGAAGAGACTGGATAAACAAATTTGGTATATTCATACAATGTAATACTACTCAGAAATAAAAAAGACCTACTGATACTCACAGGAACATGGATGAATCTTGTAATATGCTGAATGAATAACCTATATACAAGAGAGTGTGTTTGGCATGATTTCATTTAAATGAAGTTTTTGAATCGACAAAACCAATTTATGGAGACAGAAAGAACAATGGTTGCCTCAGTAGGGTACTATTAGTTTGTTAAGGGATATGAGGGAACTTTCTGGGATTATGGAAATTATGTCTTGATTGGTATTGCCATTACATGGTTTTAAAAACAATTTGTCAAAGCTTATTAAACTTTACACTTAAAACCTTGCATTTTATTACGTGTAAATTATGTCTCATTGAAGTTGAACTCATCGATGAAAGCTACAGGGCCTAGAGTTCTCTTTATGCAAAGGCTTTTAATTTCTGAAACAACTTAATCATAGTTACAGTATAAATTAGTTGTTCTATTTCTTCAAGTTTGATAAATAATATTTTTCTGGGTTTCATCCAATTCATCTACATTTTCTACAGTTTCAGAATTGTCTGTAGTATTTACTGGTAAAAACAGTAATATCCTGTTTTTAATCTGATGTTGGTTATTTGTTCCTTCTTTTGTTTTTTTCTTTATCAGTGTCACCAGGAGTTTGTCAATTTGGGAAGTTTTCTTCCGTTTTTTTTTTTTTTGAGACGGAGTCTGCCTCTGTCACCCACACTGGAGTGCAGTGACTGTGATCTCGGCTCACTGCAACCTCTACCTCCTGAGTTCAAGCGACTCTCCTGCCTCAACTTCCTAAGTAATTGGGATTACAGGCGTGCACCTCCACGCCGGCTAATTTTTCTATTTTTAGTAGAGATGGGATTTCATTATGTTGGCCAGACTGGTCTCAAACTCCTAGCCTCAAGTGATCCACCCATGTCGGTCTCCCAAAGTGCTGGGGTTACAGGTGTGAGCCACTGCACCCGGACCTATCTTAAGATGAATTCTTAGATCATTAATTTTCAGTCTTTCTAATGTACACATTTCAAGGCTATAAATTTCCCAAGAAGTATTGCTGTGTCTGTGTCCTATAGGTTTTGATATATAGTAAATTAGTGTTGTTTAGCCCAATGCCCCCCCCCCCCGTATTTCTTAATTTCCAAATTTAAGGGGACGTATTGTGTTTTTGTTACTGATTTCTAGCGTAATTGAATTGTTATTAGAGAGCACACTCTTGTATGACTTTAGTACTTTGAAATTTATCGATATTTGCCTGATGGCCCAATATATGGGGTCATGTTTTATAAACATCCCTTACATACATGAAAATAATGTATATTGTATAGTTTTGGGTAAAGTGTTCCTTTATGTAAAGATTACCAGTTATATTCTTTATATTTGTGTATCTTTTTTTGATTCTGTACCTCTGCTTATTTTTTATTTGTGTTTTATTAAGTAGTGACTGAGATAGATGTGTTTAAACATTTTACACAATGATTGTGGATTTCTGTCCTCTTATTTGCAGTTCTGTTAACTTGTCTTTATTTCAAGCTCATATTATTGGGTATACATTATTTAGAATATATGCAACTTTTTATTACATACAATAGAACTTTATATGTACAGTTATTCCCTTGGTTTATAAATGGGGGATTGGTTCCAGAACCCCCCAAGAATACCAAAATCTGTGCATACTCATATCCCCTAGTCAGCCCTGTGGAACCCATGCAAACAAGAAGTTGGCCCTTCATATATGTGAGTTTCATATCCTGTGGATACTGTATTGTCCATTTAAATTTGGTTGAAAAAAAATCCACATATAAGTGGATGCAGTTCAAACCCATGTTGTTCAAAGGTCAACTGTATACGTCATATGTATCTTACATATTTATATATAATGGAAATTGTTGTTAAAACAAGATACTTCCTTTATCTCTAATAGAGATAAACTTGCCTTAGAGCAAATTTTTATGTTGTTATTACAACTATACCATTTTTTATTCTGTTTTTTGTTTGCTTGTTGTATCTTTTAAATCTGTTCACTCTTATCCTCTATCTTTGTGTTTTTTTTTTTTTTTTTTTTGATGCGGAGTCTGGCTCTGTCTCCCAGGCTGGAGTGCAGTGGCCAGATCTCAGCTCACTGCAAGCTCCGCCTCCCGGGTTTACGCCATTCTCCTGCCTCAGCCTCCCGAGTAGCTGGGATTACAGGCGCCCGCCACCTCACCCGGCTAGTTTTTTTTTGTATTTTTTAGTAGAGACTGGGTTTCACCGTGTTAGCCAGGATGGTCTCTATCTCCTGACCTCATGATCCACCCGTCTCGGCCTCCCAAAGTGCTGGGATTACAGGCTTGAGCCACCGCGCCCGGCCTATCTTTGTGTTTTAAATGACTCTTATAAATAGCATGTAGCCAGAATTTATAATTTTATGCACTCTGACAATCTTTGTCTCTTTTACTGGTATATTTGGCCTTAGACTACATTATCTCCTTTATCTCTTATGTCTTACTTATATGTTAGTATATTATTATTGTTGTCATGTACTTTGATGATTTTTTTTCTTAGGGTTTTGTATTGTCCAAGAAGAAAAAAAAAATAGAGTGAACTGGGGATGAGCAGTACTTACAGGCTGAATATTTCTAACCTGAAAATCCAAAATCTAAAATGCTCCCAAATCCAAAACTTTATAACACAGACATAATGCTGCAAGTGGAGAAGTCCATGCATAAGTACTTAACACATACTTTTTCATATACAAAATTATTAAAATATTGTATTAAATTACCTTCAGGCTATGTGTAAGGTATATACAAAATATAAATGAGTTTTGTGTTTAGACATAGGTCCTATCCTTAGGATATCTCATTAGATATATATAAATATTCCAAAATCTGAAAACATCTGAAATCTGAAACATTTTTGGTCCCAAGCATTTTGGAAAAGGAATACTCAGCCTCTACTGAGAATATTTAGAGTTGATGAAAGACATGAATTCACAGATACAGAAAGAGAAATTTATACCAAGCAAGAAAAATTAAAAGAAATCCACATCTAGACTTGGTATAACTAAAGAATATTGGACACATAGAAGTATTAAAAGTAGCAGGAGAGAAACGAAAGATCACCAGTGAAGGAATGACAGATTGGTCATGAACATCTCAACAAACAACAATAGAAGTCAGAAAACAATGAGAAAGTATTTTCATGGGCTGAGAAAATTATTGTCAACATTAAATTTTGTCCACAACATACCTATCTTTTAAGAATGTTGGAGAAATAAGCATAATTTTATATTAAAAAGTGAGGAAAATGTGCTTTTCAAGAACACTTTGACTGTTTAACAAAAATGATCATATAGGCCAAGAATAACTAAAGCAATCTTTAAGAACAAAGTCGGAAAATGTGCCCTACCAGATATAAAGATTAATTGTATAGCTAAGGTAATTAAGACAGTATGACATTGGCACAGAAGTTGTCAAGTCAATTGAATAAAAGAGAAACTGAGACAAAGATCCAGGGGTACATGGTAACTAGACACAATACAGAAGTGATATTGCAGATATGTAGTGCTAGAACATTTGACTATCTACATGTAAAAATATGGAAGTCTACCTCTACACTACATACAAACACAAATTCCTTAAGTATATAAATAAATGTGAAGGGCAGGGCTTCAAAACATTTGAAAAAGATGTGGGACAATATCTTTGTGGCCTGATAGTAAAGAAAAAGTTCCTAAATAAGATTAAAAAACACAACCATATTTGAAAATATTGATAAATTCATATATGCTATAACAATTTCTGGTTACTTGGAAAGTAGAGCAACAAACCTCAAAGTTGGAGAAATATTCCCACTTTACATATATAATGAACAAAGGATTAGAACCCATTAAATGTAAGTAAGAAGAAAATGAAGCACCAAGTAGATAAATGAGTAAAATATATGAACAGAGATGGTCACAGAACAGAAAACATGAAGAGTTAAACATGTTACATAATTTTCTGGAAAATGCAAATAATACAACAAAACTTCAGTTGAATACTTTTATGTGACAGTATCAACTCTTGGTGAGGTTTTGAAGCAGGAAAAGTCATAACCCTGTTGCTGGGAATTTAAATTGGTATAAATGCATATGGAAAATAATGTCATTTTGTAAAGTTGTATATGTAACCTGCCCTATGACCCAGCAATTCCAATCCTAGGTGTATACTGTAGAGAAATTCTACATTTTCACCAGGAGATGTTTACAAGAACATTCATAGCACTATTGTGTGTATCAGTCCCAAAATGGGGACAACTCAGTGCCCTGAACAATTGATTACATAAATAAACAGTGTTATATTCATACAATAGAACACTACTCAGCAGTGAAAATGAACGAACTGTATTTTTACACATAAATATCTGAAGCGTAACTGTTCAATGAGAAAAGCAAGCCGGAAAAATAATATACTATGACAACATTTATATGAAGTTCAAAAAAATATTGAAATACTGTTTAGGGATACATAATTATGCAATGAATCTATAAAGAAGAGTAAGGGAATATAAGTTAAGAGTGGTTTTTATGCTTAAAAAGGCAGTAGGGGAAAGCTAATGAAGAGGGAGGGGCATTTAATAGCTTTTATCAATATTGGTAATGGTCTATATACAGTCAATGATTGACTCATGGATACAAAATACAGTCTGATTCATCATTATATTACCCATAACCCTCTTCCCAATTCCTGTCCCTGCTGTATAACACCTTTCCAGTATTAAGTTAGCCCTAAGATAAAAGTGAATATGAAGGGTGCTAATTCAGGGCTTTCCTTCCCTCTTGATAATTTCTATATTTGAATTATATCTACACAACTCAGTAAATATTTATACAAAGTATGTGAAAATAATATAAATGGAAGTTGTTGCTTCTTTATAGAAAATTAATCTCATTAAGAATATGCCTTTTCTTTGAATCACATGAGTTTTCTGTCCAATCTCACCATATGAAAATGTAAGGCGAGTGATCCAACCGTAATTTCCATGAATAAGTAATCTTTTAAGATTCACAAAACCACAAAATGAATATGGAATATTTTTAAGTAATCCATAGCATTTATTAATATTCATGTTATTTTTCTTTACTTAAAGGTCAATAAATTAGAGTTAGAACTAGAAAGTGCCAAACAGAAATTTGGAGAAATCACTGACACCTATCAGAAAGAAATTGAGGATAAAAAGATATCAGAAGAAAATCTTTTGGAAGAGGTGGGAAAAACTTAGTATTAAGAACTTATACTAAAAATCTATATTTTTATTAGGATTTTAAGAGAAAAGTAAAAAATTCTTAATTTTTAAATTATGATTTTAAAAAAGGTTTGGTAAGTTTATATTAGAGTCAGTGTATCAGTTTTTATAGAAGCTAAAAGTATCCTTGTTATTTTAAGTATTTGAGTATATAATTATTTTGAAAGGGTTAAATGATTGCCACAGTGGTATACTGTCATCTTATTTCATAGAACACCCTGAAAAAACCCCAAACAGTGCATTTTCTACTTGTTTTTCCAGTTTCCTGGTGTTTGAGGTTTGCTTTTATTTAAGTAGAACATACGCTTTTTACACTTGTTTGTTTTTTGTGCATTTATTTTAAGAAACTTTTTTTTGCTTATTTGATAGGTTGAGAAAGCAAAAGTAATAGCTGATGAAGCAGTAAAATTACAGAAAGAAATTGATAAACGATGTCAACATAAAATAGCTGAAATGGTAGCACTTATGGAAAAACATAAGGTAATTTTTTTCTCCTTATATAATGAAAATTATTAATTGGAGCCATATTTCTGTTAAATAATGGTGAAATCAAGATAGTATTCTAATTTGTCAGAGAAGATTATTGTCTATGGAACAGTGACTTACTATAGCTAGAGTACCCTTGATGCCCATTTCTCCAAGTTCAGATCTTAACCATACAAAGTTGAGCCTGTGTGTCACATCCTTGAGGAAATCGCTCTTTATTATCTGTGATGAATAGAAATAATCACTCTTTTTCTGGATTCTCCTAGTAGTCTCTTTTTTTTTTTTTTTTTTTTTGAGACGGAGTCTTGCTCTGTCACCCAGGCTGGAGTGCATCTCCTAGTAGTCTCTTACAGCACTTTCTACCTTATGTATTTTTAAGTACATAACCAGGGTAAGTATCTCATTGACATCTAACACATAATGGGCTACATCGATTTTTATCAAAGGAATAAATAGATGAAATACTTAGTGTTTGATGTTTTTGTGTCTTATGTTTTTAATTGTTGTTTTAGAGTATCCATCTGTTAAGGAATTAAGCCTCATTCCCCTTAAGATTTGGAGAAGAGGTAGGGTATACCTACCTATTCATTAAAAAAAAAAAAAAAAAAAGCTGCTGGAATACGAGATTATTATGAGGGAACCGGTGAAGATTTAAAAACAAATTTAAATAACATTGTGAACTCATAGATTTAAACACACTTGGTATGTTTCAATCCAGTGCGGCATCTGTCCTTATTGATAACTCACATTTTACCACCTTTGGCCAGCAGGAGCCTCTTCAAGCTGACTGGCAAGTCCTTTTGACTTAACTCTAATTTTCTCTGACAACTTTCTTTAAGTTATGACGAAATGTTTAAGGCTTATATTTCCTGTCCCAGATTTGAAATCAGCCAGTTTTGTAGAAGTCCTGGTGTTTCTGGCATATTATTAAATGTTAAAATTCAATGTTTCCAGTAAAAGAATTATCTTTTGCTCTTAGGTCATTTCCAAGACTGTTGTGTGTTTCACTGTTGAGGTTGTTTGAATGAAAAAATATAATTGAAACATTAAAAATATATACCCATATATCTTACTGAATTTATAAACATAATTTTCTGCAAAATTAAATTAAATACTAAATAATTAATTAAATACTAAATTAAATATTGAAATATGTTAGGATACCAATCTTATAATCTATTCAGTTTTAATATATCTAAAATGTCTTCTTTGTTTAATATAGCACCAATATGATAAGATCATTGAAGAAAGAGACTCAGAATTAGGACTTTATAAGAGCAAAGAACAAGAACAGTCATCACTGAGAGCATCTTTGGTAAGATACAGAAAAAATAGCAGTAACGGCCAGTGTTCATAATGTCAGCAGTGAGTGGTGGTAAAGAATAATATTAAGTAAAACTAAATTTTGAGCTATA
This sequence comes from Macaca fascicularis, assembly GCF_037993035.2. Lineage (NCBI taxonomy): Eukaryota > Metazoa > Chordata > Mammalia > Primates > Cercopithecidae > Macaca > Macaca fascicularis. The sequence continues at coordinate 119,444,371 of NC_088375.1, read as the reverse complement.
GAATCAGAGTCTTAAATCTGAAAGGGATCTTATAGATCTTCTAGTTACATGTTTTTTTCTAATTTAGTTTTTGAAATAGGGAACAAACTATTTTTTCAAGTGAAATTTTATAAACTCCAGTTAACAAATAAGTTTGGAGCTCTGATTGAAATTGGGAGAGGAGGCTGGGATAAATTGGGAGAGAACGAGGAGAGATATACTTTGTGTTAAATTTTTCTTTAAAGAAAACTGTAAAAAACTTGATTTTTTTTTGTTTTTTTGTTTTTTGTTTTTTTGAGATGGAGTCTTTCTCTGTCCCCCAGGTTGGAGTGCACTGGCATGATCTTGGCTCACTGCCAACTCCTGGGTTCAAGCAGTTCTCCTGTCTCAGCCTCCCAAGTAGCTGAGACTACAGGTGTACATCACCATGCCCGGCTAATTTTTGTATTAATATTTTTAGTAGAGACGGGATTTCACCACGTTTGCCAGGTTTGCCTCAAACTCCTGACCTTGAGTGATATGCCTGCCTCTGCCTCCCAAAGTGCTGGGATTACAGGCATGAGCCACTGCGCCCAGCCCAAAAACTTGTTTAAATGAGGTTTTTAGCTATGTTAAGCTAGCAGCCTTTATATCCGTTGACTTTAAAAGTATCTATATTTTATGAGTGAATTTATTTCTCTGTAATATTGAATTTACTCAGAGCACTAGTTTATATTTTCATTGTCTTGAGAAATATATGGAAGCTCTTCTAAACTTCGTGTTTCTTTTTCTTTAGGAGACTGAACTATCCAATCTCAAAACTGAACTTTTGTCTGTTAAGAAACAACTTGAAATCGAAAGAGAAGAGAAAGTAGGTTTTTTGGCATTATAGATAAAATGATTGTAAGGTTTAGGGCAATTTTGCGTTTTTAGAAATATGTCATATTATAAAATAATTTGATAAATTTCGGTAACGGGATGAGAAAATAGTTTTTCCCCATAAGCTTTTTTTCTAGAAACATTTAGAATATTTCCTAATGTAAATGCAAAACACATGTAAATATAAGTGTACTTTTAAGAAAAGGAATATTTTTAAATATACTGTATTTGAGTAACATTATCTGATATTAAAATGCTTATATATATAAAATGTTTATATTTCATATTAAAATGCTTACATAGAATGCTAGATTCCCACTTTTAGTAACCTTAGGAGACGTCACTTCAACGAGATAAACAATTAGTTTCTTCTTTTGATAGTCAGGAATTCAGCCTAGCCAGCTAAGTTAAGAGAGGTCCTCCTAACATATATATTTAGATGTTTTTTTGAAGAGATTCATCATGTTTCAGAAAAAAAGGCTATCTCTGTAGTGTTTTACAGTTTGCAAAGTGAATTGATTCACACTATAAATGACAAATACTAATTTTTTTTTTGCTTTCTATGAGATAGGAACTGTGTTTAGTACCCTACTTACATTTAATTTAATCTTTACAGCAATGTTATATGCAATACTTTACTATTATCTTCATTTTGACAGAGGTTACATTACTTATTCAGGATTACATAGTAAGAGAGCAGAATGACTAGATTTCAAACCTAGGTCTATTTTTGCATGGCTTCCAACCTATTCTCTTAATCACTCTGCAACAGCTTAGATAACATACACTTTCAATTTCAAGCCTCTAAGAATTTATTTACTTTGTTTTCTGCATTTAATTCCTTTCATCCTTTTCTATTTCGGAAAATCTCACACATCTTTCATCTTATAGTTGTGAGCTTACTATATTCGTATGTATTCTCATAGCACTGTTTTTAATGTTAAAATGGTTATTTCACTTTGTGCCCTCTATTATATTGCAAGCTCTGCAAGGGCTAATTATGCCTTATTTATCTTTGTTTTCCCTTTATCTGTGTACGGGGCTTTGAAATTTTTATATTTTCAATTAAAGGACTAACAAAATGGCTTTCCCTTCATCTGCAATAATAAGATTCATGCTTACCTTTATCCTACTGTTTCAGTAGAAGAGGAATTCTTCTGTGGCTTAACTCTCGATGCTATTAAACCCTCAGCAATCTTTACTTTTTACTCTAGTCAGTAAACATAAATAAGAATTATATTACTGTAGCTTGTATCTCAAGTTCTTTGGCTCTCACATAAGTAGAAATTAACATCAGGCCAAAGAGACATTTTTCTCAGGGAAGATTTAATAGGCTTGTGGCTTAATCAAAGCAAGGGAGCAGTTTACGGCAAAGGTATCTCGGTGCTAGCTCCCTGAGGCTCAACTCTTGTCATTTTAGAAGCTGAGGCAGAAAATGAAATAATGTACAAGCATGTTTAGGCAAAATTTTCTTTGTGTTTGCACAATGGGGCATCATGCTCTGACATACATTGCATGATCAGAAAATGATGGATAAGCCCTGCCTTTGTTGGAGATGTTAGTATTAAAATGATATTATAATGAGGAAAAAATCAGTGAAAGGTCAGTGTAGGAGCCTGTCTTGTCTTCAGCAGACTGGATCTGGTCCAGTTCTTATCGAGAATGCCAGAGCCTCACTCACCTTGAAAGATGGTCAGGTTCTTATCAGGAATGCTAGTTTCTCACTTTTAGTAACCTTGGGAGACATCACTTCAAGGAGATAAACAAGTAGTTTCTTCTTTTGATAGTTAGGAATTCAGCCTAGTCAGCTATGTTAGGAGAGGTCCTCCTTCTGCTATGTGACTTGGGTCAGCTTATTAAGGGAGACAGGAAGGTAGGGGAGAGAATATGCCTTGATATGTGAGGCTCATGGGGTCTTGATTACCATGTCTGTGGTCTACCGGGGCTGAATCCCTTCCCTATACTGTCTCATTTCTATCATCTTATAAAAACTTAAACCATTAAACTGCTTAAGCTGCTATACTATCTCTGTTCTTTTCTTAAGTAGCAGTCTATTTTTTCAGTTCTTATCTCCTCACCTATTACAATTTAGCTATTGGCCTAACTGCTTTTTTGACTTGGGTCACACTGAACTCCTTATTAACAAACTTAAGGGCTTCTTTTTTATTTGCATATCAAAAATAATTTAGGACCTCCATTTACATCGTATTGTGTTTCTTTCTGATCATTTATCTATGAAAAAATATATAAACACGCACACGTGTACACATGCACACACACAAATATGCCTGTACATAGATATATATAAAAAACTTGGGCTTGTGATAGATTGTTTTATTCAAAATGTATGCTGCCCTTTTCTATTAGGGTCCCTCCCAAAGGAAGAATTAAATATTTCCACCTTGCTGACTTCAGATTTGGCCAAATGTTTTATTTTGCCCAATGGAATGTGAGCAAAAGTGGCATTTCTGAGAGGGTGTTTTAAGAGACACCACATGGTCTTCCCAGCCTCTCTTTTCCTTTGGCCTTGAGACTGACATAGAAGTTGCTTCTTCAGCCTAGATTCCTGGAGATGACAAGAAGTAGGGTAGAAACCAGTCTATAATTGACATGTAATGTGGTTGAGAAATAAACTTCTCTTGTAATCCACTAAGATCTGGGGTTCTTACTACAGTATAATTTAGTCTAAACTCATTGATATCAGGATTTGTTGTACACATAAATTTATATTGTTTAATAAAAACACATTATGTTTATATTTTATAAAATATGAATACAGAAAACTACAAAAAGGGTAAAAATAGCCTACAAACCCATGTCTCAGAGTTTACTGTTTTTCCATCTGCTTTCCAACTTTCCATATACTCAGATTGGACTAATAGTTATAGAGATAATACCTTTAGGTGTTCTTCTATTTAAAAAGTGTCCACTTTTATTGCATTGTCTATACTATTGTTACTTTTTGGAAATTTCTTTGGTGTTTTTTCTAATGCTGTAAAATATAGTCAGTATTTATGAATGTACATGAGGTCATAAAATGAAGGTATAATTATAATCTATAGACTGATTATCTAGCTAATGATGAATGCTAATTATACATACATATATACATTATCATGTTAAATTACACTTTTTTTTTTTTTTTTTTTTTTTTGGAGACAGAGTCTTGTTCTGTCGCCCAGGCTGGAGTGCAGTGGTGTGATCTCGGCTCACTGCAAGCTCTGCCTCCCGGGTTCATGCCATTCTCCTGCCTCAGCCTCCCGAGTAGCTGGGACCACAGGCACCCACCATCATGCCTGGTTAATTTTTTGTCTTTTTAGTAGAGACGGAGTTTTACTGTGTTAGCCAGGATGGTCTTGATCTTCTGACCTCATGATCCACCCACCTCGGCCTCCCAAAGTGCTGGGATTACAGGCATAAGCCAGCATGCCTGGCCTAAATTACACTTTTATACACATTTTAAGAATGTAAGTAATACATACAAATGTAAAGGAAAATGTTGATGGAATTCTAGAGCTTACATCCCAGAATAACTTTTATCTATTTTGGGCGTGTATCACTTCATATGGCTCCTTTATGAAAAAAAAAAAAAACAAAAAGAACCATAGTCAGATACACTTACACATACCAAGAACGATAAAGAAAGAATACCTTTGAAAAAATGCCATATTAGTTACTTTAAACTTTAATGTACATATTATATTTGAATTTATCAGAAAAATAATTTGAAATTGGAATTGCAGAATTATTAAACTTAAGATAGATATTTCTTTACAAAACATTTAATAGTTCTTGAAAGAGTTTAGATTCTAAGGTGAAGAAAACAGACTGAAAAACATTTTGAAGAGGGAGGAAAGTTGTAGGTACCAGTGTAGTTTCTTTTAATTAAGCTTTTTATTTTGAGATTATTGTAGGTTTACATGCAGTTGTAAGAAATAATATAGAGAGATCCCATGTATCCTTTATTAAGTTTCCCCCCATGGTCACATCTTACAAATTGTAGGATAATATCACAATCAGGATTTTGACATTGACACAATTAAGATACAGAACAGTTCCGTCTCCACAAAGATTCCTCATGTTGCCCTTTTATAGCCACATCCACCTCCCTCCCTCACCCCTGGCAATCATTAACATGTTCTCCATTTCTGTAATTTTGCCATTTCAAGAATGTTATATAGATGGATTCATACACTATGTAACCTTTTGTGACTGGCTTTGTTCCTTGGAGATTTATCCAAGTTGTTAGTCCAACCTGAGTGTGTAGAAAGTTGGAAAGCAGATAGAAAAATGTAAATAATTTTTTTAGTTTTTTTTGCCAAGTAGTATTCTGTGGTATGGATGTTCCACAGTTTAAGAGTTTGCCCAGTCAAGGGTACCTAGTTGTTTCTAGTTTTGAGCTATTATAAATAAAGCTGTTATGAACACCAGTGTACAGGTTTTCGTGTGAACCTGTTTTCATTTTTCTGAAACAACTAATGGTATGGCAGTTGCATATTAGTTTCATAAGCAACTGCCAAACTATTTTCCAAAGTGGTGGTACCATTTTACATTACCATAAGCAATGTATAAATGATCCAGTTTCTCTGCATCCTTGCCAGCAGCAACTTGCTATTTTTATTTTAGTTATTCTTGTAGATTTGTAGTCATAATTCATTGTGGTTCTAATTTGCATTTTCTGCTGTTGAACAGTGTATTAGTGTATTCTCATGCTGCTAATAAAGACATACCTGAGACTGGGTAATTTATAAAGAAAAGAGGTTTAATTGACTCATAGTTCCTCAGGGCTGGGGAGGCCTTAGGAAACTTACAATTATGGTGGAAGGGGAAGCAAACACATCCTTCACATGGCAGCAGGAAGGAGAATGAGTGCCAAGCAAAGGGGTGAAAGCCCCTTATAAAACCATCAGATCTTGTGAGAACTCACTATCATGAGAACAGCAGCATGGGAGCATGGGGTTAACCAACCTTATGATTCAGTTACCTCCCACTGGGCACCCTCCCACTGGGTACCCTCCCACAACATGTGGGGATAATGGGAACTACAATTCAAGATGAGATTTGTATCTGTGTTTTTATTTTTAACTAATTTTCTAATTAGACTTGTTTTTACCTGTTGAATTTTGAGAATTCTTTATATAATGTAATTATTAGTCCTCTGTCAGAGGACTTAGTCCATTTGTGTTGCTATAACAGAATACTTGAGACTGGGTAATTTATAAAGAACGGAAATGTATTTTTCTCACAGTTCTGGAAAATGGGAAGTTCAAGATCAAGGTGCCAGCATCTGGTGAGGGTCTTTTTGTGGCATCCTCCAGAGGGAGAAATGCCCTGTCTTCATATGGTGGAAGGCAAAAAGGCAAAGAATAAAAAGAGGGCCAAACACGCCTTTTTATGATGGGATTCCTGCCACCCATAAGGGCAGAGCCCTCATGGCCCTGTCACCTTCCAAATGTCCTACCTCCTAACACTGCCACAATGACAACCAAATTTCATCATGAGTTTTGGAGGTTACAGACATTCAAACCATAGCATCAGATATGTGGTTTGCCAGTGTATGCTCCCAGTCTATAGCTTGCCTTTTTATTCTAGCAGTTTTTTTGCAGAACAAAAGTTTTTAATCTTGATAAATTTTAATTTTTCAGTTTTTCCTTTTACGGATTGTACTTTTGATCCCAAGTCTAAGAACTCTTTGCCTAGCCCTAGATCCCAAAGACTTTGTCCTGTGTCTTTTTGTAAAAACTTTAGAATTTTATTTTTTATACTTTATGTCTTTGATCCATTTTGAGTTAATTGTTACATAAAGCGTGAAGTTCAGTTTTTTGCCTATGGATCTCAGATTGCTCTATCACTAGCTGTTGAAAAGACTACTTTATCTCCATTGAATTACTTTCAAACTTTTGTCAAAAACTAGTTAGGCATGTTCTTATGGATCTATTTCTATGGTCTTTATTCTGTTCCACTGATCTATGTGTCTCTTCACCAATATCACTGCCATGATTATAGTAAGCCTTAATATCAAGTAAAATGATTCTCCTCCTTTATTTTTCTCTGTCAAGATTGTTTTGGATGTTTTAGTGCCTGTTACTTTCCATATATGTTAGAATAAATTTGTTTATCTTTACAAAAAAACCTTGCTGGGATTTTGATAGAAAATTTGTTAAACCTATAGATCACAGTTTGAGGAAAATTGACATATTTGTTGAGTTTTCAAATCTATAGCATGGTATTTTTCTCCATTTGTTACATATTTGATTTCTTTCATAAGCATTTCACAATTTTCATTATATAGCCTCTGAACCTGTTTTGTTAAATGTATATCTATTTCATTTCCTTTTTTGCAATTGAAAAAAATAGAAATTTATTCTTTTTATTAATTTTTAATTGACAAATAGTAATTGTGTGCATTTATGAGGTGCAATGTGACATGTTGATATACGTACATGTACATTGTAGAAGATTCAATCAGGCTAATTAACATGTCTATGACCTTACCAGCTTATCATTTTTTTGTGGTGAGAACTTTAAAAATTTTTTAACAATTTTGAAATACACAATATCTTATTATTAGTGGTGGTCATCATGCAGTGCAATAGATTGTGTTTTTAATTTTGTTTCCTATATGCTCATCATTAGTGTATAGAAACATGGTTGATTTTTGTGTTTATTTTGTATCCTGTGCCCGTGCTAAACCTATTTATTAGCTTGTTTTTATTCTTTGTGATTTTCTATGCAGACATTTGTCATCTGCAGGATGACTGGAAAGGATAAAACACTAATATTAATAAATACAATAATAATAATTATATTTTATTTTATCCTTTCCATACAGTGTGATTTAATTTCTATTTATTTATTTATTTATTTATTTATTTTTGAGACGATGTCTTGCTGTGTCACCAGGCTGGAGTGCAGTGACGTGATCTTGGCTCACTGCAACCTCCACCATCCGGGTAATTCTCCTGCCTTAGCCTCCCGAGTAATTGGGACGACAGGCACATGCCACCATGCGCAGCTAATTTTTGTCTTTGTAGTAGAGACAGGGTTTCACCATGTTGTCCAGGATGGTTTCGATCTCTTGACCTTGTGATCTGCCTGCCTCGGCCTCCCAAAGTGCTGGCATTACAGGCATGAGTCACCATGCCTGGCCTTTATTTCTTTTTCTTGACTTATTGCAGTGAGTGACTAGAACTTCCAGCACCATGTGGTAGACATTATAATAAGTGGTGAGAACATACGTGCTTGCAGTATTGATAAATGTAGGGAGAAAACATTCAATTTTTGAATCAAGTATGATGTTAGCTATATATTTTTTTCTAGATTTAAAAAATCAAGTTGATGCAATCTCCTTGTACTAATTTAATTAGAGTTTTTAAAAATCATGAATTGGCACTTGATTTTATCAGATGCTTTCTCTGCATTGATTGATATTATCATATGATTTTTCTTTTTAGCTTGTTGATATGGTGAATTACCTTAGTTGATTTTTGAATGCTATTCCCTAGAATAAATCCCATTTGGTGTATGACATATACATATGGAGAATATGTTTCATTTACCTTTTGTATTTTTTGTTTCAATTTCATTTAGCTATGCTCTGATCTTTGTGATTTCTTTTCTTCTGCTGAATTTGTGTTTGGTTTGTTCTTGTTCCTCTGGTTCCTTGAGGTGTGTCCTTAGATTGTCTCTTTGTGCTCTTTCAGACTTTTTGACGTAGGCGTTTAATGCTATGAACTTTCCTCTTAGTACTGCTTTTGCTGTATCTCAGAGGCATTGATAGGCTGTGTCACTATTATTGTTTAGTTCAAAGAATTTTAAAATTTCCATCTTGATTTCATCGTTGACCCAAAGATCATTCAGGAGCAGATTATTTAATTTCCATGTATTTGCCTGGTTTTGAGAGTTTCTTCTGGAGTTGATTTCCAATTTTATTCCACTGTGGTCTGAGAGAGTACTTGATATAATTTCAGTGTTCTTAAATTCATTGAGACTTGTTTTGTGGCCTTTCTTATGGTCTGTCTTGGAGAATGTTCCATGTGGTGATGAATAGAATGTATATTCTACAGTTGTTAGGTAGAATGTTCTGTAAATACCTGTTAAGTGCATCTGTTCCAGGGTATAGTTTAAGTCCATTTTTTCTTAAATGATTTTCTGTCTTGTTGATTTTCTGTCTTGATGACCTGTCTAGTGCTGCCAGTAAAGTATTGAAGTCCCCCACTATTATTTGTGTTGCTATGTATCTAATTTTTTTTTTTTTTTTTTTTGAGACTGTGTCTCACCCTTGTGCCCAGGCTGGAGTGCAGTGGCACAATTTCGCCTCACTGAAACCTTCGCCTCCCAGGTTCAAGAGATTCTTCTGCATCAGCCTCCCGAGTAGAGTAGCTGAGATTACAGGCACCTGGCACAATGCCCAGCTAATTTTTGTATTTTTTTAGTAGAGACAGAGTTTTGCCATGTTGGCCAGGCTGGTCTCGAACTCCTGACCTCAGGTGATCCGGCCTGCCTCAGCCTCCCAAAGTGTTGGGATTACTGGTGTGATCCACCACGCCCAGCCTGTCTATCTCATTTTTAAGGTCTGGTAGTCATTGTTTTATAAATTTGGGAGCTCCAGTGTTAGGTGCATATATTTTTAGGTCTGTGATATTTTCCTGTTAAATAAGTCCTTTTATAATTATGTAATGTCTCTTGTCTTTTTAAACTGTTGTTGCTTTAAAGTCTGTTTTGTCTGATATAAGAATAACTACTCTTGCCTGCTTTTGGTGTCCATTTGCATGGAATATCTTTTTCCACCTCTTTACTTTAAGTTTATGTGAGTCCTTATGTGTTAGGTGAGTCTGTTAAAGACAGCAGATACTTGGTTGGTGAATTCTTATACATTCTGCTATTCTGTATCTTTTAAGTGGAGCATTTAGGCCATTTACATTCAACATTAGTATTGAAATGTGAGGTACTCTTCCATTCATTGTGCTATTTGTTGCCTGAATCCTTGATTTTTTTTCATTATGTTATTGTTTTATAGGCCTTGTGAGATTTATGCTTTAAGGAAGTTCTATTTTGGTGTATTTTTGGGTTTTGTTTCAAGATGTAGAGCTCTTTTTAGCAGTTATTGTAGTGCTAGGTTGGTAGTGGTGAATTCTCTCAGCATTTGTTTGTCTGAAAAAGACTTTATCTTTTCTTCATTTTTGAAGCTTAGTTACACTGGATACAAAATTATTGGCTGATAATTATTTTGTTTAAGGAGCCTAAAGATAAGACCCCAGTCCCTACTAGCTTGTAAGGTTTCTGCTGAGAAGTCTGCTGTTAATCTGATCGGTTTTCCTTTATTGGTTAGCTTGATGCTTTTGCCTCAAAGCTCTTTAGATTCTTTCCTCCATCTCGACTTTAGATAATTTGATGACTATGTGCCTAGATTATGATCTTTTGCAATGAATTTCATGGGTATTCTTCGAACCTCTTGTATTTGGATGCCTAGATCTCTAGCATGGTCAGGGAAGTTTTCCTTGATTATTCTCTCAAATAAATTTTCCAAAGTCTTAGATTTCTCTTCTTCCTCAGGAACACCAATTTTTCTTAGGTTTGTTTGTTTAACATAATCCCAAGCTTCTTGGAGGCTTTGTTCATTTTTTAAAAGTATTTTTTCTTTTTTGTTTCTTTTTTATTATACTTTAAGTTCTGGGATACATGTGCAGAATGTGCAGGTTTGTTACATAGGTATACATGTGCCATGGTGGTTTGCTGCACAACCCGTCATCTACATTAGGTATTTCTCCTAATACTATCCCTCCCCTTGCCCCCAACCCCCTGACAGACCCCAGTGTATGATGTTCCCCTCCCTGTGCGCATATGTTCTCATTGTTCAGCTTCCACTTATGAGTAAGAACATGTGGTGTTTGGTTTTCTGTTTCTGTGTTAGTTTGCTGAGAATGATGGTTTCCAGCTTCATCCATGTTCCTGTAAAGGACATGAACTCATTCTTTTTTATGGCTGCATAGTATTCCATGGTGTATATGTGCCACATTTTCTTTATCCAGTCTATCATTCATGGGCATTTGGGTTTGTTCCAAGTCTTTGCTATTGTGAATAGTGCTGCAATAAACATATGTGTGCATGTGTCTTTATAATAGAATGATTTATAATCCTTTGGGTATATACCCAGTAATGGGATTGCTGGGTCAAATGGTATTTCTGGTTCTAGATCCTTGAGGAATCACCACACTGTCTTCCACAATAGTTGAACTAATTTACACTCCCCAACAGTGTAAAAGCATTCCTATTTCTCCACATCCTCTCCAGCATCTGTTGTTTCCTGACTTTTTAATGATTGCCTTTCTAACTCGTGTGAGATGGTATCTCCTTGTGGTTTTGATTTGCATTTCTCTAATGATCAGTGATGATGATCTTTTTTTTTCATGTTTGTTGGCTGCATAAATGTCTTCTTTTGAGAAGTGTCTGTTCATATCCTTTGTCCACTTTTTGATGAGATTGTTTTTTTCTTGTAAATTTGTTTAAGTTCCTGTAGATTCTGGATACTAGCCCTTTGTCAGATGGATAGATTGCAAAATTTTTCTCCCATTCTGTAGGTTGCCTGTTCACTCTGATGATAGTTTCTTTTGCTGTTCAGAAGCTCTTTCATTTAATTAGATCCTATTTGTCTATTTTGGCTTTCATTGCAATTGTTTTTGGTGTTTTAGTTATGAAGTCTTTGCTCATGCGTGTATCCTGAATGGTATTGTCTAGGTTTTCTTCTAGGGTTTTTAATGGGTTTAGGTCTTAAGTTTAAGTCTTTAATCCATCTTGAGTTAATTTTTTTATAAGGTGTAAGGAAGGGGCCCAGTTTCAGTTTTCTGCATATGGCTAGCCAGTTTTCCCAACACCATTTATTAAATAGGGAATCCTTTCTCCATTTCTTGTTTTTGTCAGGTTTGTTAAAGATCAGATGGTTGCAGATGTGTGCATTATTTCTGAGGCCTCTGTTCTGTTCCATAGGTCTATATATCTGTTTTGATACCAGTATCATGCTGTTTTGGTTACTGTAGCCTTGTAGTATAGTTTGGAGTCAGGTAACGTGATGCCTCCCGCATTGTTCTTTTTGCTTAGGATTGTCTTGGCTATACAGGCTCTTTTTTGGTTCTATATGAAATTTAAAGTAGTTTTTTCTAATATGGTGAAGAAAGTCAATGGTAGCTTGATATGGGGATAGCATTGAATCTGTAAATTACTTTGGGCAATATGGCCATTTTCATGATATTGATTCTTCCTATCCATGAGCATGGAATGTTTTTCCATTTGTTTGTGTCCTCTCTTATTTCCTTAAGCAGTGGTTTGTAGTTCTCCTTGAAGAGGTCCTTCACATCCTAGTAAGTTGTATTCCTAGGTATTTTATTCTCTTTGTAGCAATTATGAATGGGAGTTCACTCATGATTTGGCTCTCTGTTGTCTGTTATTGGTGTATAGGAATGCTTGTGATTTTTGCACATTGATTTTGCATCCTGAGACTTTGCTGAAGTTGCTTATCAGCTTAAGGAGTTTTTGGGCTGAGATGATAGGGGTTTCTAAATATACCATCGTGTCATCTGCAGAGACAATTTGACTTCCTCTCTTCCTATTTGAATGAACTTTATTTGTTTCTCTTGCCTGATTGCCCTGGCCAGAACTTCCCATACTATGTTGAATAGGAGTGGTAAGAGAGGGCATCCTTGTCTTGTGCTGGTTTTCAAAGGGAATGCTTCCAGGTTTGGCCCATTCAGTATGATATTGGCTATGGGTTTGTCATAATCAGCTCTTATTATTTTAAGATATGTTCCATCACTACCTAGTTTATTGAGTGTTTTTAGCATGAAGGGGTGTTGAATTTTATCAAAGGCCTTTTCTGCATTTATTGAGATAATCATGTGGTTTTTACATGGTTCTGTTTATGTGATGGATTATGTTTATTGATTTGCATATGTTGAACCAGCCTTACCACCAAGGGATGAAGCCAACTTGATCGTGGTGGATAAGCTTTTTGATGTGCTGCTGGATTCGGTTTGCCAGTATTTTATTGAGGATTATCACATTGATGTTCATCAGGGATATTGGCCTGAAATTTTATATTTTTGTTGTGTCTCTGCCAGGTTTGGTATCAGGATGATGCTGGCCTCATAAACTGAGTTAGGGAGGAGTCTCTCTTTCTCTGTTTGGAATAATTTCAGAAGGAATGGTACTGGCTCCTCTTTGTACCTCTGGTAGAATTCGGCTGTGAATCCATCTGGTCCTGGGCTTTTTTTGGTTCGTAGGCTATTAATTACTGCCTCAATTTCAGAACTTGTTATTGGTCTATTCAGGGATTTGACTTCTTCCTTGTTTAGTCTTGGGAGGGTGTATGTGTCCAGGAATTTATCCATTTCTTCTAGATTTTCTAGTTTATTTGTGTAGAAGTGTTTATAGTATTCTCTGATGGTAGTTTGTATTTCTGTGGGATCAGTGGTGATATCCCCTTTATTATTTTTTATTGTATCTATTTGATTCTTCTCTCTTTTCTTTTTTATTAGTCTGGCTAGCAGTATCTATTTTGTTAATCTTTTCAAAATGCCAGGTCCTGCATTCATTGATTTTTTGAAGGGTTTTTCGTGTCTTGGTGTCCTTCAGTTCTGCTCTGATCTTAGTTATTTCTTGTCTTCTGCCAGCTTTTGAATTTGTTTGCTTTTGCTTCTCTAGTTCTTTTAATTGTGATGTTACGGTGTTGATTTTAGATGCTTCCCACTTTCTGATGTGGGCATTTAGTGCTATAAATTTCCCTATAAACACTGCTTTAGCTGTGTCCCAGAGCTTCTGGTACATTGTGTCTTTGTTCTCATTGGTTTTAAAGAACTTATTTATTTCTGCCTTAATTTTGTTACTTACCCAGTAGTCATTCAGGAGCAGGTCGTTTAGTTTTCACGTACTTGTGTGTTTTTGAGTGAGATCCTTTTTTTTTTTTTTTTTTTTAAGATGGAGTCTCAGTCTGCTACCGAGGCTGGAGTGCAGTGGTGCCATCTTGACTCACTGCAACCTGTGCCTCCCAGATTCGAGTGATTCTCCTGTGTCAGCCTCCCAAGTAGCTGGGACTACAGGCATGTGCCAGCATGCCTGGCTAATTTTTGTACTTTTTGTAGAGACGGGTTTTTACCATGTTGGCCAGGTTGGTGTTGAACTTCTGACCTCAGGTGATTGGCCTTCCTCGGCCTCCCAGAGTGCTGGGATTACAGGCGTGAGCCACTGTGCTCAGCCTTGAGTGAGTTTCTTAATCCTGAGTTCTAATTTCATTGCAGTGTGGTCTGAGAGACTGTTTATAATGATTTCCGTTCTTTTGCATTTGCTGAGGAGTGTTTTACTTCCAATTATGTGGTCAGTTTTGGAATAAGTGCTATGTGGTGCTGAGAAGAATGTATATTCTGTTGCTTTGGGGTGGAGAGTTCTGTACATGTCTATTAGATCCGTTTGGTCCAGAGCTGAGTTCAAGTCATGAATATCCTTGTTAATTTTCCGTCTCATTGATCTGTGTAATATTAACAGTGAAGTTTTAAAGTCTCCCACTATTATTGTGTGGGAGTCTAAGTCTCTTTGTAGGTCTCTTAAAACTTGCTTTATGAATCTGGGTGCTCTTGTATTGGGTGCATATATTTAGGATAGTTAGCTCTTCTTGTTGCATTGATCCCTTTACCATTATGTAATGCCCTTCTTGTCTTTTTTGATCTTTGTTGGTTTAAAGTCTGTTTTATCAGAGACTAGGATTGCAACCTCTGCTTTTTTGTTTGTTTGTTTACTTTCCATTTGCTTGGTAAATATTCCTCCATCCCTTTATTTTGAGCCTATGTGTGTCTTTGCACGTGAGATGGGTCTCCTGACTACAGCACACTGATCGGTCTTGACTCTTTGTCCAATGTGCCAGTCTGTGTCCTTTAATTGGGACATTTAGCTCATTTACATTTAAGGTTAATATTGTTATGTGTGAATTTGATCCTGTCATTATGATGCTAACTGGTTATTTTACCCTTTAGTTGATGCAGTTTCTTCATAGTGTTGATGGTCTTTACATTTTAGTATGTTTTTGCAGTGGCTGGTACCGGTTTTTCCTTTCCATAATTAGTGCTTCCTTCAGAAGCTCTTGTAAGGCAGGCCTGGTGGTGACAACATCCCTCATCATTGCTTGTCTGTAAAGGATTTTATTTATCCTTCACTTATAAAGGTTAATTTAGCTGGATATGAAATTCTGGGTTGAAGATTCTTTTCTTTAAGCATGTTGAATACTGGCCCCCCACTCTCTTCTGGCTTGTAGGGTTTCTGCAGAGAGATCCACTGTTAATGTGATGGGCTTCCCTTTGTGGGTAACCTGACCTTTTTCTCTGGCTGCCCTTAAGATTTTTTTCCTTCATTTCAACCTTGGTGAATCTGACAATTATATGTCTTGGGGTTGTTCTTCTCAAGGAGTATCTTTGTGGTGTTCTCTGTATTTCCTGAATTTGAATGTTGGCCTGTCTTGCTAGATTGGGGAATTTCTCCTGGATAATATCTTGAAGTATGTTTTCCAACTTGGTTCTGTTCTCCCTGTCACTTTCAGGTACACCAAACAAATGTCGGTTTGGTCTTTTCACATAGTCCCATATTTCTTGGAGTCTTTGTTTGTTCCTTTTCATTCCTTTTCTCTAATCTTGTCTTCACACTTTATTTTATTAAGTTGATCTTCAGTCTCTGATATCCTTTCTTCCTCTTGATTAATTTGGCTATTGATGCTTGTGTGTGTTTCATGAAGTTCTCATGCTGTGTTTTTCAGCTCTATCAGGTCATTTTGTTCTCTAAACTGGTTATTCTATTTACCAGTTCCTGTAACCTTTTATCAAGGTTCTTAGCTCCTTTGCATTGGGTTAGAACATGCTTTTTTAGCTTGGAGGAGTTTGTTATTACCCACCATCTGAAGCCTACTCTGTCAATTCATCAAACTCATTCTCCATCCAGTTTTGTTTCCTTGCTGGTGAGGAGTTGTGATCATTTGGAGGAGAAGAAGCATTCTGGTTTTTTGAATTTTCAGCCTTTTTGCTCTGGTTTTTGCTCATCTTCATGAATTTATCTATTTTTGGTCTTTGATGTTGGAGACCTTCAGTTGGGGTTTTTGCATGGGCATCCTTTTGGTTGATGTTGATGCTATTGCTTTCTGTTTGTTAGTTTTACTTCTAATAGTCAGGTACCTCTTCTGTAGGTCTGCTGGAGTTTGCTGGGGGTGTACTCCAGACCCTGTTTACTTGGGTATCACCAGCGGAGGCTGCAGAACAGCAAATATTGCTGCCTGCTCCATCCTCTGGAAGCTTCATCCCAGAGGGGCACCTGCCAGATACCAGCTGGAGTTTTCCTATATGAGGTTTCTGTCAGTCCCTGGGAAGTGTCTCCCAGACAGGAGGCACAGGGTTCAGGGACCCACTTGAGGAGGCATTCTGTCCCTTAGCAGAGCTGAGCACTGTGCTGGGAGATCCTCTGCTCTCTTCAGAGCTGTCAGGCAGGAACATTTAAGTCTGCCGAAGCTGCACCCACAGGTGTTCCTTCCCCCAGGTGCTTTGTTCCAGGGAGCTGGGAGTTTTATCTATAAGCCCCTGACTGGGGCTGCTGCCTTTCTTTCAGAGATGCCCTGACCAGAGAGGAGGAATCTAGAGAGGCGGTCTGGCTATAGCGGCTTTGCCATGCTGCAGTGGGCTCTGCTCAGTTTGAACTTCCCAGTGGCTTTGTTTACACTGTGTGGGGAAAACCACCTGCTGAAGCCTCAGTAATGATGGACTCCCCTCCCCCACACCCAACAAGCTCAAGCATCCCAGGTTGACTTCAGACTGCTGTTTTGGCAGCGAGAATTTCAAGCCAGTGAATTTTAGCTTGTTGGGCTCCATGGGGGTGGGATCCACTGAGCAAGACTACTTGGCTCCCTGGCTTCAGCCCCTTTTCCGGGGGAGTGAACGGTTCTGTCTCATTGGAGTTTCAGGCGCAACCGGGGTACAAAAAAAAAAAAACAAAAAACTCCTTCAGCTAGCTAGGTGTCCTCCCAAACACCCACCCAGTTTTGTGCTTGAAACCCAGGGCCCTGGTTGTGTAGGCATCCAACAGAATCTCCTGGTCTGCGGGCTGCAGAAACCATAAGAAAAGTGTAGTATCTGGGCTGCATAGCACCATCCGTCATGGTACAGTCCCTCACAGCTTCCCTTGGCTAGGAGAGCAAGTTCCCTGGTCCCTTGTGCTTCCTGGGTGAGGCAACACCCCACCCTGCTTCTGCTCACCCTCTGTGGGCTGCACCCACTGTCTAAGCAGTCCCAGTGAGATGAACTGGGTATCTCAGTTGGAAATGCAGAAATCACCCACCTTCTGCATTGGTCTCACTGGCAGCTGCAGACCAGAGTTGTTCTATTTGGTCATCTTGCCAGCCCCCTGCCCCCATTTTTTCTTTGTCTTTATTGGATTGGATTAATTTGAAAGCCTTGTCTTTGAGCTCTAAAGTTCTTTCCTTTACTTGTTCAGTTCTATTGTTGAAACTTTCCAGTGTATTTTGCATTTCTGTGTGTCTTTCATTTCCAGAAGCTATGATTTTTTTAATGATATCTATTTCTTTGGAGATTTTTTTTTTCACTCCTATCCTATATGATTTTTTAAGTTTCTTTAAGTTTGTTTTCACCTTTTTCTGGTGCCTCCTTGAGTAGCTTATCGATCTTCTGAATTCTTTTCCTGGCAATTCAGAGATTTCTTCTTGGTTTTGATCCATTGCTGGTGAGCTAGTGTGATCTTTTAGTGGTGTTATAGAACCTTGTTTTGGCATATTACCAGAATTGTTGTTCTTTTTTTTTTTTTTCTAGTTTGGATGGACTATGTCAGAGGAAAGATCTGGGACTCAAGGGCTGCTGTTCAGATTCTTTTGTCCCATGGGATGATCCCTTGATGTGGTGCTCTCCCCCTTCCCCTAGGGATGGGGCTTCCTGAGAGCATGACCACAGTGATTGTTATTGCTCTTCTGGGTCTAGCTACCCAGCAGAGCTATCAGGCTCCAGGCTGGTAGTGGGGAGTGTCTGCAAAGAGTACTCTGATGTGATTCGTCTTCAGGTCTCTCAGCCGTGGCTACCGGCACCTTCTCTGGTGGAGGTAGCAGGGCAGTGAAGTAGACTCTGTGAGAGTCCCTGCTTGTAGTTTTGTTTAGTGTGCTGGTTTTCTCAAATGCTGGTTATGCTGGCAGTGAAGTTGTGACGTGAACAGTTCAGGACCTCTGGTTGGCCAGGGTGTTACAGGTGGTGGAATTAGCTGTTGTTTTCCCCTTCCTCGGAGTAGGGTTGATCTGTTAAGAGTTGCTGTAATGCTTTGAGTTGGTTGGCCTCCAGCCACGTGGTGTTGCCTTCAAGAGAGCATCATCTGTGATAGTGTGGAGGGATACAAGCTTGGCCTAAGATCACCTGGATAAGTATTCAGGTTTCTCAGGTAATGGGCAGAGCCGTAGAGCTCCCATGAGTTTATTTCTTTTGTCTTCAGTTACTAGGTCAGGTAGAGAAAGACCATCAGGTGGGGACAGGGTTAGGCGTTTCTGAGCTCAGACTTTACTTGGGCTGGGCTTGCTGCCACCATTGTGAGGGGTGGGGTAGTGGTTCTCAGGCCAATGGAGTTAAGTTCCAAGGGGGATTATGGCTGCCTCTGATGCTTTGTACAGGTCGCCAGGGAAGTAGGGGGAAAGCTGGCATTGACAGGCCTCACCCAGCTCCCACACAGCCAGCAAGGCCAGTTTCACTCCCTCTGTACTCCCACAACAGCCAACAGAGCCAAATTTATATCCAGACCTCCAGTGTGTAGGGCTGAGATCTTGCTTTAGCAGCTTTCAGTACTTCCCCGTTCAGTATGATACTAGCTGTGAGTTTGTCATATATGGCTTTTATTATGTTGAGATACATTCCTTCTATACCCAGTTTTTTTTAAGGGTTTTTAATCATGAAGGGATGTTAAATTTTATCAAAAGCTTTTTCAGCATCCATTGAAATGATCATATGGTTTGATATGATATATCACACTGATTGGTGTATGTCAAATCATTCTTGCATCCATGGGATAAATCACACAGCCATGATGGTGATCTTTTAATGTGTTGTTGAATTTGGTTTGCCCATATTTTTTTGAGGATTTTTGCATCAATGCTCATCAGGGTTATGGGCCTTTAATTTTCTTTTTTTAATGTGTCTTTGTGTCTGGTTTTGGTTTAAGGGTACTACTGGCCTCATAGAATGAGTTTGGAAGTATTCCCCTCTCCTCTGTTTTTCAGAATACTTTGAGCAGGGGTGGTATTAATTCTTCTTTAAATGTTAGGTAAAATTTTGCAGTAAAGTCATTGGGTCCTAGGTTTTTCTTTGTTGGGAGACTTTTTATTATAGCTTCGGTCTTGCTAGTTGTTATTGATTTCTTCAAGTTTTGGATTTCTTCAAGTTTTGGATTTCTTCATGGTTCAATTTTTGTAGATTGTATGTGTCTAGGAATTTATTTATTTTTAGGTTTTAAAAATATTGGCATATATTTACCTCATAGTAACCACTAGCGATCCTTTGAATTTCTGTGGTATTGATTGTAATGTCTCCTTTTCCAACTCTCATTTTATTTATTTGAGGCTTCTCTCTTTTTTTTTTTTAGTTTGTCTGGCTAACGGTTTGTCCTTCTGTATATCTTTTCAAAACAATAAACTTTTTGTTTCATTGATCTTTTGTATCATTTTCTTCAATTTCATTTATTTCTGCTCTGATCTTTATTGTTTCTTTTCTCCTACTAACTTTGGGTTTGGTTTGCTCATACTTTTCTAGTTCTTTAAGATGTGTAATTAGGTTATTTGAAGTTTTTCTTCTTTTTTGATGTAGATGTTTATAGCTGTATATATCCCTCTTAGTACTGCCTTTGCTGTATCCCATAGATTTTGTTGTGTTTTATTCCAATTATTTGTTTCAATAAATTTTTTGATTGCCATTTTAATCTCCTCATTGACCCACTGGTCATTCTGGAGCACATTGTTTAAATTCCATGTGATTTTATAGTTTCCCAAATTCCCTTTGTTATTGATTTCTGGTTTATTTCGTTGTTGTCAGAGAAGATACTTGATGTGATTTCCATTTTTGAATGTTTAAAACTTGTTTTGCGGCTAGCATATGGTCTGTCCTTAAGATTGATTCATGTGCTTAGGAGAAGAATGTTTATTTTGCAACTGTTGGATGAAATATTTATAAATATCTATTAGATCCTTTTGGTCTATAGTGCAGATTAAGTCCAGTGTTTTGTAGTTTTCTTGTTATGTGTTTTCCTCAGGCTTCAGATCTTTTTACCAGCTCAGTGTAGAGCCCTGGTGCCTGTGTGTCTGTCTGATAGGATAAGCTGTGGTTATTTATTTTGGCCATTTTACCAGTCTTTTCAAGCTCTGTTACGTCACTTGCACAGCTTTGTGAGTGCAAAGATATAAATATCATGATTTGGGATATTCCACTTACAGGATGATGAGAGGAGCCCAGAGAAAAAGATAAAATTTACCTGGTGCTCTTAGTGAGTCTCTTTTTGTGCTTTGTATTCTTATAGGGGAATCTTCTGTTCAAGAAGTTTATCTTTTGACTTTATTTCTAGTATGTTCTGTTTATTGGCAAGGATAACTAATTCTTTATGGTTATGGTTGTGCCTCCTTTCTCCAATCGAGAGAGACCAAAATATAAACTTAAGTGGTTTTTCCGACTGATCACTCATTATGCATTTTCTAGGCATCTTTTTCCTGGATTGCCTATTTATGTCCTCAAATCTCTTCTTACAAAATTCAGGTATATTAGTGACCTTTACTTTCATTATTATATATTTTCATTTTCTTTCACCAATACTCTACAAGTAGTAATAGGGTGAGGAGCCACAGTGAGTGGGGTCAAATGAGCACAATTGTATATTGTGGCTCTTACTAAGCCTCACTAGTATTAGAGATTATAGCATGAGATTGTATGATTTTGTTGTTGAATGTATTTTTGCCAGTTTTTAACTACTTGTGTTTCTTTTCCTCTCTTCCTCTCTTGCTTTTTTTTTTGTTGTTGTTGTTAGTTTAGGAGAAGGAAGATTTTGTAATCTGACTTTACCGTCTTTACCAAGAAGTTTGATTTATTGCATTTCAATTATATATACTTTAAATTTCTTATATAATTTTTCTGTTTGATCAATCATGAGCTAAAAGGAGTTATGGGTTCTGTTACTACTATCTTTCTCTTCCTTTTGAATTCTCTACTAATTTTGCCTTGCATATTTTGATGAATACTATTTGTTGTACAAAAGTTTATGCTAATTCATTTTTTTTTGGAAATAGTATACTTTATTTTTGTCTTTTTGCCCCCAAATCAGCTTTATCTGGTGTTCATGTTGTGACCCTCACTTTCTTATTGTATTTGTCTCCTGTGTTTTTGTCTATTTTTTATTAACCTTGATTGAATCTGTAACCCAAGAGTCTTTTTTTGACTAATAGGTTAGTTTTCCTGATTGTATTTGTTGATGTGATATGTATCAGTTTTGAATTATTCTTATGTTTCTGTAATAAACTCTATTTGGTCATCATGTATTTTTAAAATATGATGTTAGATTATGCTGGCCAATATTTTATTTAGCATTTTTATGTTGATATGCGTAAGTTGAATGGTTTGTACTTTAACTTCATTATTGTGATAAAAAACATATAACATTAAGTGCACCATCTTAACACTTTTTAAATGTACCATTCAGCAGTGTTAAGTATATTCACCTTGTTGTGCAACAGATCTCTGGTAGTTTTCCATCTTGTAAAACTAAAAGTCTATACCCATTCAACACGAGTTCCCTTTTCCTCTTCCTCCCAGTCCTTGGCATTTGTACATTCTGTTTCTGATTTTGAATACTTTATATGAGTGGAATCATATGGTATTTGTGTTTATGTGACTGGCTTATTTCACTTAGCATAATGTCTTCAAGGTTTATCTATGTTGTAGTATGTAACAGGATGCCCTTTTTAAAGACTGCATAATATTCTATTATATGTATATACCATAGTTTCCTTATTATTTTTCTCTTGATGGACATTTGAGTTACTTCTACCTCTTGCTATTGTGAATAATCCTGTAATGAAAGCGAGTGTGCAACTATCTCTTTAAGATCTTGCTATGAATTCTTTGGGATATATTTCCAGAAGTGGGATTCTTGGATCATATGGCAACTGTATCATTAATTTTTTGAGAACCTCTATATTGGCCATAGTGACTGTACCATTTGACATTCCCACACAACAGTGCATAAGGATTCTAATTTCTTCACATCAGCATTTCTTAAGTCCTGTTCATTTGATAGTGGCCATCCTAATGTGTGTAGGCAATATCTCATGGGGCTGTGATTTGCATTTCTTGTATGACTAGCAATGGTGACTATTTTTAATATGCCTGTTGGACATTGTATATCTTCTTTGGTGGTTTAATTATTCAAGTCTTTTGCCCATTTTTGAATTGGGTTAATAATAATTTTAATCCAATTTTTTGTTGTTGAGTTGTAGGAGTTGCTTATAGATTCTGGATATTAACTCTTCATTGATTATATATTTTAATGATGTTTTTATCATCTTATTTTTCATTACATAGTAGTACTTATTTTCTTCCTTATTCTCTAAAGTGTGTGTGTGTGTGTGAGTGTGTCTTACGTTGGTTGATTTGGAAGGTGTATGTAGCCTTTTAAATTAGTTTATTGATTACCTTTATATTTTAAAATAATGTATCTAATACTGTCTCCTGTTTCATATTCCTCTGCATATACAATTTTAGTATTTATTATTCTACATTGTCAAGATTGGTAAAAATGTATATTCTGTTATTTAACTATGATTCCTATATCTTTTTAACTTGAGCTTTATATTTACATAGATTCAGCTCATCTTTTATATGCAATTTTTTCCCAAGTTGTCAGTTAATATGACAATCCCCACTTTACCTATAAGCCCATTGGTATAGGAAACTGTTACTAGATGACCGTCTTAACTTCTAATTAAAATAGATTGGCTTTTGGGGATTATGATAAATCATTTTTCCTGTATCTTTCATTAATTTAATGGGGCCTTAATCTCTGCCTAGCAATGTGAAATTTGTTTACTATCTTGATATGGAGAGAGAGATTCAAAGTGTTCTAGTTGGTCCTTTCAACCTTAAAATCTCTTACTCTGTGGTCAGAACAAACATGGGGATTATTCCTTTTATTGAGTTTATTCAAACTATATACAGAGTCTAAAAAAATGAGCACAAGATAGGTTTATGGTTCCATGGGCTCACCATGAGGTAGACTCTGATAAAATTCTGATTATTGCTTGACACTGATATGCTTGCACTCTGATTAGTGAAAAAATAGTGGCATTATAGATTCCCAAGAATTAAGTTAGTTGATGTGCAATTACCCATGTCTTAATATTTTAATCCTTAGTGCATAATATAGTAGGAAGGATGTAGTATGTATTTGTTATATTATTTCAGAACTTTTCCACTAGAGTACCAGGCTTCCTTTTTATTCAAATGGCTATAGGCTGATAAATTTATTTAGGTCCAAAATTTGTTCACAAGGCTGTCATTATCTACTCTGGTTGCTCAAGTCAACCCTGTGTTTGCCAGGCCATATTACTGGCATATTTTACTTATTCAGATTAAATAGGAACCTTAAAGGTATGGCCATCTCTTTGGTCTAAGGGAACTGATGATTATTTAGCTACCACTAAAGATGCACATTCTTGTATGAACTGTTTCACACCTTGGAAACATATATTTTATTAGAACAGACTTTACCAAGATCTCCAGACCAGGAAAAGTCAGAATTGCAGAGACAGTGCAGTTGTGGGCAATGGTTTCTCTCTCTGTCCTCTAGAAGCCAAGATACATATTCTGAGAGTCATTACGATATTGCTGGTTTAGGAAATGTACTTTGTCTTAAAAGACAGCATGCCAGCCCCTTAGAGTATACATTCCAATTGTCACTATAACTGAAGATCAACCATTGGTAGATGATAGGATACATAATAAGAACAGTAGTAAATACTATTACATCAGTTTGCAGCCAGCTTCTTTCATAGTGAAGTGAGTTCTGTGGTTAGGAGCAATGCTGCGGGAGAGATAACATGGTGTATGCAAAGTATTCAGTGAGGATAGATACTGGCATAGACATCATGGGCAAGTTTTACTGCCTAAAGTTCTGCACACTTGGAGATTTTTACTTTCTAAGACATCTAATACTCCCTGGAGTTGTAAAAATTTTGTTCTTCAGATGGTTGTCATATTACAGGCACCCTACATATTCATTTATGTAGGCCAGGCTTTTCTTTTATCTTACTGAGTAAATTCTATCTAGTGATATTAGCATATCACTCTTTCCAATCTGACCACAGCTCTCCTTTCCGTTTTTATCTTGACTATACACATACCCTATTCTTCAGCAAAAGTTACGTATTATTTCCAAAGTATTGTGCTCTTTTCTGTATTTATTCATGTGATGATTTTTGCTTCTTTAGTTTTTCCTTTTACCCCTCGTCTCTACTTATCCCCTGTTGAAAACTTGTTCATTATTGCCAACTGAACTACACCTTTTCTCAACATGCATGGAAAAATCTAATTCTGCCTGTAAAGGCTCACAATATTTTAGATCTTTTTGCAACTTTTCACAGCTTAGTTACCTGTGCGTATCTCTCATTCTGTAATTTGTTCCATTAACTTTATTTTACAAATAAGAAAGCTGACATTCAGAGTTTTAAGAGACTTATTCAAAAGTCTACAGATATACACTAGAGACTGATTAGAATAAAGGAAAAGATAATCAAAACCAAATAATACCTCTGTAGAAAGGAACTAATTTTTCTTTTTTTCTTTTTATTACTTTATAAGATTGAGAGGTTAGTCATCTTTGTTAATACTCATTAAAAAAGATTTTGATAATATTCATTTGTGATCATAGTGATGATTATGTTATTTGTACTTGATATTTATTTTTAATAGGAAAAACTCAAAAGAGAGGCAAAAGAAAACACAGCTACTCTTAAAGAAAAAAAAGACAAGGTAAGAGCATATAATTCTCATAGTTTTAAAATATAAATTCATTTTCTAACATCTACTTAGAAATGATTTTTTTGTTTATAAGTGGGAAAATAGCAATAGCATTTTAAATATTTCATACAATTTCATTTCCTAAATTATTTCTTGCTATTTGTTAATTCAAAACCATTTTAGCTAAAAATTTCAAAATTTTTGTCATTTGGAGATTTAGAGGTTTCCTAATGCAGAAACAAAAAAGAAGAAAGAAAAGATTTCAGTTTTTCTCTACAATTCTTATTATAGTTTTAATTTAATTAGGTACTTCTGTGTTTCTTAAAATTTTTTTAATGTTAGAGGCAAAATATTTTCATAAACAATTCTAAAACTTATTTAGATTATGTCTAATTTTGGGTTTTGAGGGGGCATAATAAATGACATCCTGTTTTCCTCACTTATGTTCCGAACCAACTGCGAAAGACAAGGGAGAATAAAAATAATATTTTTATTATTGAAGACTTTATTAAAAAGTATCAATATTTTAAATACTGGAGAATGCAGTTTATATTTGAAGGCAAGAGGATCTCTTAATCTTGAAATCCCAAATTAGAAAAATTTATCTACTGTCACAAGTAGAGCTTAAATAGCATAGGTCTACCCACTTGATCGTCTGGTCTTGTAAAACTTAGGTTATAAAGGAGTACAGCAGAATTTATGTGTAATTCTTTTAGTTCTCAAGAGGAGGAATAAGGAAGAGATTGAGCTGTATGTGACCAACTTCTCGCTTTTTTTAAATTCACCAATCACATTAAGTAACTTTTTCTCCCTAAGGAACCAGGAAGAGGTTTGGAATGTTACCCTGGTGGTATTCCCTGCATATGGAAGGAAACATCAGTCATAGAGAAGAAGAATACCCCTCAGCTTCTAACCTATCTGATACTATAGGATTGTTGCAGAATAATTTTGATTTAGCAAATTTTTGGTTAAAATGATTAAGAATTTTCTTTACATATAGTGATATAGTCTTCTAAGTTCCCACAGAGGTTGCTATGATTATAGTTAAACTGGAAGGAAACGACACTCAGAGTAGTTTGAGAACAGTTCCTTACATTTTATTACATTTGGGTTAAAAGAGAATAAAGAAAAGATGTATTGAACCTGTAAGTGAATATTGAGTGCTTTGTATGTTTCCGACACTGTGCTAGACACTTGGAAACATTATATTTGGAGAAATTATAATCATAATAAAACTAGCCAGAATGGTTAGATATAGACTTACGGAAGTATCTAATTAATATAAGCAAATTGGTTAATCTCCAATAGTGTTTTCTAAATTTAGAATGTGTTCATATTATGAAAGTTTGTATCACATTCTTATAGAGATGTTTTGATTCATGTATAATTCTGTATGTTTCCATTATCAAGTAGATTAGTAAATGCCATATATTTTATCTGAGAGTCTAGATATATATGTTGGAAAATGAACCATATGTATGTTGCAAAATGAAAAAAATGATGAATGAAGAAATTTAACTAGGCTTTTTTTTTATTTTTATTATTTTTTTTTTTTACTATACTTTATTCCAACACTACTGAAACATAAGTCTTGTTAAATTTACCAAACGTTTCTGAGTTTCGACAACTTACTTAACTTCTTCGTGTTTCAATTTTCTCATCTATAAAGGGATAATAATAATACCTATTTCCTAAAGTTGTTATGAGGATTAAATGAGATGGTGTTTGTAAAACATTTAAAATAGTGCTTGGCACATAGCACATGCCTTATAAATGTTTGTTTGAAAAATACAACAGAGAAATTTGTGAATTTTCTGTCTACATGCATAACTATAAATGTTACATCCTTCCAAAAAAGAATGTAACTTGTAAGGAAGTACATGTTTCCATCATGTGTTCTGGAAAGGGATAGCTCAGTATTTTCACATGCAGGGGAATTTTCTTTAGGCTACCAGGGAAATGTCAAATTCCAGATATGGCCACAAGGTGGTGCAGTGACCTTAAATTGTCATTCTACTTGTAGGGAGAAACAATTTGTCCATGAAAGCAGTTACATTCTGGAGGTTCCAAAGTTTACCCCGATGAATCCAGACAGCAGTAAAAAAATTGCTTTCATCAAAATTTTGTCATCAACTATGATGTATAAATATGTAGGGAAAAGGATACAGAAATGCAACTCTGAAAAAATTCATACTTGCTGGAGAAAGGATTATGAAATGACAGATCACTAGAACTGGGCAGGAAAGATATAAGCCATCTCATTTAGCCCCTTGGTTTACAGATGAATAAATTTAAGCTTGGAGATACTTGAAGATTTACTTAAATAATCTGGAAATATAGGAAAGATCTAGGAGAAAAGACCATGTTATGTACTTGGCTCCCAGTTCAATGATTTTTGTATAGTACATGTAGTTGCCTCTTTATCATATACCCTAATTTAAATGCACTGAAAGTTCAGCCACCATGCTTTCAAATTTAGTCTTTGTAGTCCCTTTGTGTGTATGTGTGCTCTATTGTTTCTTTCATATGAGTAATTGCCACGATTGTATTCGTGGAGATGGTAGCGACCAAAGAAAGTGGTGAAATAGAAAGTGATGAGCATGAGTTTCATTTTCATGTAGAATCCCACTAAAGCAACTATTACTAGCTTTTACTAGAAAGCTAGGTCAGGTGCTAAAAGAAGCTGTATACAAAGGTAGCGTGAAAGAGAACTGAGGAAATAGAGTTGAAAAAAGTGTCAAGTATTTAGAGTAAACTTGCAATTTATTTATTTAGAATTGAAGCAAATAGCCATTTTCTCAGTTTTTTCCTTGAAAATTTTTCTCATTCTTTACTTTCATAATTATTCCCCTTGCTTTTGGAGGCAAAGTAGGCTGGTGGATAGGAAAAGACTGATATTTTTATAGGTGAAAAAGAAGTATCAATGTATGAAAGAGAATGAATGAAAATTAGAATAGATTTCCTTTTGACTTTTTGGCTATTGTAATGAACCATAGATTAGGGCTTTTTGCCACCAGGAGTACAGATTTTTTATTTTTTGAAGAGAATCCTCAACTTTTGGTCAGAGAATTGAGATATCTTATTTGTTTTCATTTTTGAAAATTTAACTTTAAGTTCGGGGTACGTGTACAGATTTATTATATAGGTAAACATCTGTCATGGAGGTTTGTTGTACAGATTATTTTATCACCCAAGTATTAAGACTATACCCGTTAGTTATTTTTCCTGATCCTCTTCCTCCTCCCATCCTGCATGCTCCAATAGGCCCCAGTGTGTGGTGTTGTCTGCCTGTATGTGTCCATGTGTTCTCATGATTTAGCTCCCACTTGTAAATGAGCCCATGTGGTATTTGGCTTTCTGTTCCTTCATTAGTTTGCTGAGAATAACGACCTCCAAGATATCTTATTTGTTTTCATAGATGCTCTGTGAAGACAGGCAGGGGCAGATAACATTTGCATCTTAAATGGGCAAGTAACAAAGAAGATAACTGTAATTTATTCAAACTTATCTAGTCAATGATAAATTTGGGGATAAATTTGCATATTTTGTTGTTAATTCTACTAGTTGCTGCACTTTAATTAAAGAAATAAATAATTAAAATGACATTTAGTGATGGTTTTATTCACTCTTGTTGTTCAATGCAGAAAACACAGACATCTTTATTGGAAACACCTGAAATGTATTGGAAATTTGATTCTAAAGCAGTTCCTTCACAAACTATATCTCGAAATTTCACATCAGTTGATCATGGCAAATCCAAAGATAAAAGAGACTATCTGTGGACATCTGCCAAAAATACTTTATCTACACCATTACCAAAGGTTTGTGTCTAAACTTTCCAAGTTAGTAGTAATTTTTTTAGTAAATAAAGTTCTGTTATCACCATATACGTGGCGTGACGCACACATATATAACTAGTTTCTTGAAAGTTTCAATTTTTTTGTGGTATCAGCATGAAATGTAAAGACAAGGTCTTGCTCTGTTGACTAGGATGGTCTTGAACTCCTGGCCTTAACTGATCCTCCTGTCTTGGTCTTCCAAAGTATTGGGATTATAGATGTGAGTTACTGTGCCTGGCCTTCGATATGAAATTATTTCTTTTTTTTCTATCACTGTCCACAACTTAATGTCATCTTGGGCAGATTTCATAACTTACTAGTTATTTATCAGTGTTTAAGGCCCTGACACGGGAAATCTGATTCTGACTTGACATTTTATAGCATCACTGCAGTTACTAGTTCCCTTTGCTGTTTACCCCACATCATCTTGCATCTGTAGTCCTTAGCAGTCATCTTGGAGCAGATGCCTCTAGCAAAGTGGCCCAATTCTGGATGTCTTCCATACATCCACTTAATCCGTGGGGAATTCATACAACTTTGCCATGCTAAATGGCAGTGCAGATGCTCTACCTTTGATCTCTCCTCTCTCTTGTTTCCTTTTCCTCTCCTCAGCTAGATACAAAGACAAAGAAATTTGCTGCCTAGGTTCGTATCTAACTAGGGAATGAGATGCCAGTCTTTCTTTCTTGGAAGCACTCCTAGTATTCTTTATAAAGATGCTCTTGGAGTTCCTGCCTCACTTGTCTTGGGAGTTGAAAGGAAAAGGATCTCAATTGTCTCCATCCCACTAAGCTTAAATGTCATGCCTTTTCCTTCTCAGTTTCCCAGGTGTGTTTGATGGTGTCTGCAAGTCTCTGAGACTTTTGTCTTTCTTCATTTTTTTTCCTATTCCATATCAGTTGAATTATATTCAGGTTCATGGATTTTTCTTCTGCTTGCTCAAATCTGCTATTAAGCCCTTCAAGTAAATTTTTCATTTCAGCTATTGCATTTTTTAATTCCAGAATTTCTATCTGGTTATTTTTATAATTTGTTTCTCTTTATTGATATTCCATTTAGTGAGATGTTGTTTTCATGCTTTTCTTCATTTCTTTAGACATAATTTTCTTTAACTCTTCAAACATATTTAAAATAGCTGACTTTAAAGCTTTGTCTAGTAAGTCCAATGTCAAGGCTTTCTCAGGGACAGTTTCTATTGTTTGTTCTTTTCCTTTTCTATTTGGGCCATACTTTCTTCTTTCTTTGTATGTCTCATAATTTTTGTTTAAAACTGGACATTTAAAATATAACAACTCTGAAAATCAGATTCTCTCCTATTCCCATTATTTGTTGTTGCTCCTTGTTGTACTTATTGTTTGTTTTGTAACTTTTCTAGACTAATTCTGTAAAGTTTGTATTTTTTGTTGTGAGTGCCACTAAAGGCTCTCCTTGATTATCTTAGTTTTTAGCTAATGTTTGGACAGAAATTTCTTTAAATGCCTAGAATCAATAAATTTCCCGATGTTTGTCAAAGGTCTCTATTATATGTGTGTAAGGGCATGCCTTCAACACTCAGCCAGGTAGTTGACAACTCTGCCTTAGCTTTCCATTCCTGCTTGTACAGAATCTCAAGATTAGCCAGTGTTGAAAACTTAGGGCCTTTTCAGGACTTTCTTGAGCCTGTAGATAGCCCTACACATATGCATGGCACTCTATATTTCCAGGAATATGTCAGAGCTTTTCAAAGCCCCCATGGATATTTCATTTCCTAGCTTTTCTTTTAAGGTTTTTGGTTAGTCTTTTGTTTGTCCCAACTATTCATCACTGCTTCATGTTGCTGCAAAGTTAAAACACTTGTTGTTGTTTTTGACAAATTCTGCCCCCTACTTCACACACACACACACACACCAAGGAGAAGGCATTTTTTCACTAGTGAGCGCTCAGGTTGAATGTAATCAGCCATCAGCCTTTAAGTGGGATCTTGCAGAGACCGACCAGACAAATCAAATAATGACAATTCTTTGGGAATAAAGCTTTGAAAGAGCTTCAATTCTGTTCTGTTCTGTCTGGTGGCTGCCAGGCTGCACCAGGAATGTGGGCTGTTATTCTTTAAGGATAACATAGAGCTAGAACAGGGGATGGGACCGGGGAAGTTAAGACACCACAAAGTTTGGGGTTCCTAAAGAGGTTCAACCATTTTATTTTATTTTTTTTAAAGAATAAGTGCTCTCCAGGTGGCTGCAAGCCTTTGGTTAATTTCCAGAGTTCTGAAAAAAAAAACTGATTCTGACAAGTTTTTACCAGTATTTTTAGGTTTTTTATGGAGGAGTGAATTTTTAGAGCTCATTACTCTGCCGTTTTTGCTGATGTCTTTGACCTTAACTTTTTTCGTTTGTTTGTTTTGTTTTTGTCTTTTTTGTCAGGCTTTTGCTCTGTTGCCTGGGCTGGGCTACAGTGACATGATCATGGCACACTGCTACCTTGAACTACTGGCTCAAGCAATTCTCCTGCTTCAGCCTCCTGAGTAGCTGAGACTATAGAGATGGACCACCATACCTGGCTATGTTTTTTTAATTAAAAAAAATTTTAGAGTTGGGACCTTGCTATGTTGCTCAGATTAGTCTTGAACTGGCCTCAAGCAATCCTCCTGCCTTGATCTTTCAAAGTGTTGGGATTACAGGCATGGGCCACTGTGCTTGGCTTTTGACCTTACTTTTAAAAGATACTTTTACAAATTATAAAAATTAGAATGTGAAACATTGACATGTGAATTACTTTACCAATATAAAAATAAGCAAGCATATTTTCTCACAAAGTAATGAGTTTTGTGGAGTGAGAAAAGCTCACCCAGTTATTTTTTGAGGTCATGATTGGAAATATTAAGGCCCCTAAGATTGTTGATTGCTGAATCTGGAGTGTGTCTGTCTCTCTGTTTCACTCTTTCTCTTTCTTATTTTCTTCAGCAAGTTAAAGGAAGGGCAAAGAAAGTCTACCATTGTAAAATTTTTGAAGAAAGACAACTTACAGTATCAAAAACATCTGATTTAATTCTTACTCAAAATTTTTGCCTCATATACTTGCCAATAATAATGGAAGTTTCTGATTGCTAAGGACTCAAATTGCCTTAAAATTATTTGTGAAATCCTTTATTAATAATGCATATTTTGATATGATAATATATTGTTTTTTATTTTTGGATAGGCATATACAGTGAAGACACCAACAAAACCAAAACTACAGCAAAGAGAAAACCTGAATATACCCATTGAAGAAAGTAATAAAAAGAGAAAAATGGCCTTTGAATTTGATATTAATTCAGATAGTTCAGAAACTACTGATCTTTTGGTAAAAATTTTACAAATAATATTTAGTATTTATTTATATTACTTATTTGTATACAATTTTCCTTGATATACATGTATAATATATTTACATAGTACCTACCATTGCAATACTGATATACAGTGGAGCTCTGCTAAAATGCAGATCCTTGTGCTTTTGCAGCATTTTAGAGAAATTAGGGTTCAAATAATTTCCCTGTAAATTTCAGAAAACCTGGCACTTTGAAAATACTTGATATAGCACAATGGGCATATGATATGATTAATCATTGTCTTGTTTTCCAGCAGAATGTCATAAAGGAGTTCTTACTATATTTTTAAAAAGAGAGATGGAGTGAATATTTTACTGTAGCCAAATCGGTTATTTAGGCATCCCCTCTATTTTGCATATTATACATGCTCATTTTACATCACTGGTTGATATTTATATCAAGGTATTTGTTGACGACTATAACATTTCCATCACTCTAAAGAAGTTAATGTATTAAGGAGAACGTGTTTAAGCAAGCTATTTCCTCTAGCACTTTGTATCCCTAATTACTCCCATGCACATATACCACTATTTTCTGAAGGCATAATAATGGTTTATTGAGAATAATTAAGCTTAGATTCATTTAATTTTTTTAAAAAAGGTAAACCATACCGGAGTAAATGGAGCAATGCACCAAAAATTCTTAATGACAAAATCCCAGTTAAATTCATTTATTATTCTCATTTATAACTAGAAGATCCTTCAAGCTTTTCTGTTGCTTTGGGACCCTCTATTTTCATTTTTTTCTGGAATAATGAGTAATTGAAGTCTTAAAACCCTAATTATTGAAGTTAACTTACAGAGTCCCTACTTCAGAACCCCTTTGTTTTATAGATAATGATTAACATCTTAACAATTAAAACGGTGAACCAGGTACTATTGTAAACACTTTATACAATGACGATTACTTTAATTATTTCTTATAACAATTCCAGCCTTTAGAAATACAGTTGGCTTTCTGTATTCACAGGTTCTACATGTGTGTATTCAACCAACTACAGGCCAAAAATATTTGAAAAAAATAAAAAATAACAATTCAATAGAAAATAATATAAATAAGAAAGGAATACAACATAACTATTTACATAGTGTTTACGTTGTATGGGATATTATAAGTAACCTAGAGATGATTAAAGTATATAGGAGGAAGTACATAGGTTACATGCAAATATTATATCATTTTATATAAACATCCACAGATTTTGGTATGCATGGAGGGATCCTGGATCCAATCCCCCATGGATACTAAAAGATCACAGTATATACTGTTCTTTCCAGTTTACAGATGAGGAAACTGAGTCACGAAAGTATTTTTTTCAAGATCACATAGTAAGATATGGAGCCAAAATTTGAACACAGTCTGGCTTCATAGCCTATGTGAGGCATTGCACATAATAACTGCCAATTCAAACTGTAGTCCAGATATATAAAAATGTAATGAGAATTAGAAAGAAAATAAGCTTTAGAATTGAACATTCTACAGTTGTAATCCCTGCTATTATTCTAGCAGTTTGAGTTTAGGCCAATTTCTTAGCTGATCTGAGATTCAGAATGATTCAACATGATTTCATTTCATTTCTAAAAGGAGCATCACAAACTTGCAACACAATAAACATATTACAGTATTATAGAATTGCACACAATTTTTCAAACTAGTCTAAAAACACATTTCACAATGAGTTTCGTGGTTATAATTATTATATGAACCTATTAGTCATTTTGTAATTTTCTTAGCTCCTGTAGTTAAATTTTGAACATTCAAATTATAAAAATTAAGATTTAAAAATGGGTTGTTGAGCATGACCTCAGGAAGATGGTGGAGTAGGAAGTGCCAGGAATACATCTCTCTACATAGACAACAAATATACTGGCAGAAACTGTCTGAAGTAACTATTTTGTAAATATGCAATGTTATTTGAATGTTTATAGCTTCCAGGGGAAAGGTTAGCTGGTAAATTGCAGTTAATTTACGTTGATTTCAGCCTAAAGTATGATAGCAGCTACCAGTCTCTCCAGCCTACAGTCCTATGTCAGGAAACCATGCTCATGTTCCTTGAGTGACTTGCTGGTGCCAGAGGGGGCAATAGGACTTGGCCTTCAAACATCAGAGTTCAGTGTTTCAACCCCTACTGACTGAAGCAACTTCCAGGAATTTACATGAAGCATATCTTTTTTTTTTTTTCCTTTCTTCTTTTTCCATCTTTACCCTTTGGGGCTTTTTTTTCATTTAGCACAATGTCCTCAAGGTTTATCTATGTTGTAGCATATATCAGAATTTTCTTCCTTTTTGAGGCTGAATAATATTCCATTGTATATATACACCACATTTTGCTTATTTATTCATCCATGGATGGATACTTGGGTTGCTTCTATGTTTTAACTATTGTGAATAATGCTGCTATGAACATAGTTGTACAATTATCTCTTTAAGACTCTGCTTTCAATTCTATTGAGTATATATCCAGAAGTGGAATTGCTGGATCATAGATAATATTATAATTTTTTATAGAATTATAAATACTTATTATAAGTGTGAGTTTGAATAAACAGGGTCAGGGAAGGAGGACAAGATAGTATTATCAAGACTCTGAAACTGAAATAGAAATCAATAGAGAAGTGCTACTCACTACACATGTCTTGTATTTCACATAGCCTTTCAGTAATATAGTTAATAGAATAAAAATCTAGGTCATTTCTTGGCCCATTGATTTATTTTGTTATTGTTTTCTTTGTTTGGTCTTCTTTCTTCTCTCTATAATCTCCTTTCTCCTTCCTCCTCCCTTTGCCCTTCTCCCTTCTTCATCCTTCCTCTTTCCACTCTTTGTTCTCCTCACATGTGATATGTTGACAAAATGTTAATAATATAATATTAATGATGGTAACCCCAACATCATATTTTTAAATTTTTCTTCAAGAGCATGGTTTCAGAAGAAGAGACATTGAAAACACTATATAGGAAAAATAATCCACCAGCTTCTCATCTTTGTGTCAAAACACCAAAAAAGGTAGCTTTTAAATTTTATTCCAGAAAGCAAATTTCAAAAGCTGCACTTAAAAAAATTAAACATGTTATGATTTTTAAATTTTATTTTGTATTCAGGCCCCTTCATCTCTAACAACCCCTGGATCTACAATGAAGTTTGGAGCTATAAGAAAAATGCGGGAGGACCGTTGGGCTGTAATTGCTAAAATGGATAGGAAAAAAAAACTAAAAGAAGCAGAAAAGTTATTTGTTTAATTTCAGAGAATCAGTGTAGTTAAGGAGCCTAATAACATGAAACTTATAGTTAATGTTTTGTTCTTATTTGCCAGAGCCAAATTTTATCTGGAAGTTGAGACTTTTAAAAAATATTTGCGTGAATGATTTGTGTTTCTTTATATTTTTAGCCTAAATGTTAACTACATATTGTCTGAAAACCTCATTATATTCAGATAATTAGATGATTATATTTTGTTGTTACTTTTTCTTGTATTCATGAAAACTGTTTTTACTAAGTTTTCAAATTTGTAAAGTTAGCCTTTGAATGCTAGGAATGCATTATTGAGAGTAATTCTTTATTCTTTACTATTAAAATATTTTGGATGCAAATAAGTGCTTCTTATTGATTCTGTTAGGTCGTATAAACAGCTCATCATTGTAATTTAGAGATAATATTATTCATTTTAAAGTCTTGAGAGCATTGTAGTGGAGTTTTGTACTTCTGAGGCAGCTTTGACTTTTTTATTTTATGAAATTGAGAAATGGCTTTTAGTGGCAGGAAAAAGTGGCTATACCAGTATGACTTCCTGAAATATTTCATTTATACAACATTTATTAAGCAAATATTTATTGATGTTTACTAAGAGTCAAACAGTTCTAGATACTGGGGATGTAATAGTGAACAAAACAGAAAAATAACTTGTGTTTTCCTAGAGCTTACATTCTAGTGAGGGAAATAGACAATTAAAAACATAAAAAAAAACATTATATTAGTTAATGATAACTGCTAAGAAGAAAAATAAAACAGGGAAGAGTATTAAGGAGTATAAAGAAGGCTACGTTTTAGGTATGATATCCCTTACTGAAGTGAATTTCGAATGAAGATATGATTAAAACAGCAGCTGAATCTGGGGCTACCTAAGGGAATAACATTTCTCACAGAAGGAATAGGAAGTACAAAGGCCCAGAGGTGGGAGTGTGCCTAGCATATCTGGGAAGCAGCAAAGAGCCTTTTCTCAATTTCATAAAATAAAAAAGTATTGGGAAGGATAGTGAGCAAAAGGAAGAGTAGAAGGAAGAGAGGGCCTAATAGTTAATGGGATGAGGACTTTGAGTGGGCAGATTATGTAGGACTTTAGGCCACTGTAAGAACTTTGGCTTCTCTGAATATGATGTGACATTAGTAGATGATTTTGAGCAAAGAAGAACCATGATCTGACTTATGTTTTAACAGTATCTTTGTGGCTGCTATATTGAGAACAGATTGAAAAGGGGACATAAATAAACAGGAGATTATTTTAGTAATGCCTGTGAAAGATGATAATGGCTTAAACAGCAGCAAGAGCAGCAGAGGAGTAAAGTAATTAACTTTTGGATATATTTTGAAGATATAGGTAGAATATGAAAGAAAGAGAATGGGCAATATTTTTGGCCTGAACAGTGTAGTTTTGCAAATGTTAGGCTTGAAATACCTGTTTAGACATCCAAACAGAGATGGTAAGTAGGCTTAGAGACAAGTCCAGACTAGTGATATAAATTTGGGAGTCAACATTATATTTAAAGCTATTACACTGGATGAGAACATTAACAGTCATGGGAGTGAGTGTACCTAGGAAAGAGAACAGGTCAGAGAGATGAGAAGGGGCCGTCAAAGGACTGGCCAGAGTGGTAGTAAAAAAAGTAGGCTATGGTTTCTTGGAAGCCAAGCAAGAAAGTATTTCAAAGAAGAGGGAGTGATAAATTGTGTTAAATGCTAACCAGAGGTGAAGTAAAATTGATTAATGTGTTATTAATATGAAGGTCATTGGTAATCTTAATGTCAGTTTTAGTTAGAGTGGAGCTTGATTGGAAGGATTTAAAGGAAAAAGAGGGAGAGTAAGCAGAGACAGCTATTTCTATCAGGTGTAACAAACTCAAGAAGTTGTACTTCACATGAAGATGATAAATAGGGAAGTTACTGGAAAGTGAAGTGGATTAACAGAAGGTTTTTTTGTTAAGACATAAGAATTAATAGCATATCCAAATAATTAGAGGAAGATTCAGAATGGGGAAAATGATGGTGTGAGAGAGAAAGGGAAACTTTTTGTAGAATGTCTTATAACAGGAAAGAGGGGTGGAATTTAGTGGATAATTGAAACTGTTGGGCCTTCGGTAGGAGAATAGAAAATTCTGCCATAGCAATAGGAAAAAAGGAAGAGTATATGGCACAAGATGATGGTAAGTGTATGGGAGCTTGTAGAAGTTTTGGTTCCATAATTTCAGTTTTCTCCGTGAAGCTGGAATTAAGATCATGCACTGAGAATGAGGATAGGGAAGACAGTGTTGGAGGTTGTGGAGAGAAAAGTAAGTATGAAAGACTCAAGAGTAGGAAAGTGAACGGGTTTTATGAAAACAATGAATACATGAATAAAAATGGTTTTAGAGTTATCTGTAAATAACTATAGTGAAGTAAAATTTGAATCCTCTTATGGTGTGGATTATGTTTGTAGGAAAGGTTAACCAAGAAAAAATGGAAATGCAATAACTTTACAGAAATTATTTTGTTCCTCCTTTAATTTGTGTGACTACAACTATACTCTGTTAACTGGCAATGGTCTTGGGATTTCTAGCTTTTGATCTCTTAATTGAAACTTTATAAGTCTCTTGAGCAAGCATTTTTGGAGAATTATTGGTCTTGAATTTGAAGCTATATATTTTCAAATATTATAAATAATATAAATATATTTTCAAATTAAAATAACTAATATATTAATCTATACCTTTAGTGTATTTTTGATTTAAATATTTACAATGGGACTAGTCTATTAAGCTATATATTTTCAAATATTTAGAATAAGACTAGCTGCTCTGGCTAACTATTCATTTACTTCTAACTTACCTAAAGTCCAACATAATGTTTCTGTTTAGTGAGAACCATTTCTCTAGGCAGTAATTCAGGAACTCCGGCTCCTTTCAACTTCTAATTCTGCCATCTTCAGAAGCTGGCTTCCAGGTTTATGCTAAAAGGGAAACACCATGGAGGATCCATGTGGGAAGTTTCTAATGACCTAGGCATGAAAGAGATATATAGCACTTCTACCCACATTTCACTTTCTAGGACCAAGTCAATACGGCCACACCTAACTTCAGGGGAGACTGTGACCCATGTTGCAGTTATCTCTCAGGAGATTTGGGAAAAGGGTAAACAACTAGCCAGTCTGCCACAATTAGTTCACAGTCTTTAAATTTTCAAATATTGTTCTTTCTTGCTTTTAGTTAAAACAAGATGAGTTAGTTAAGTCTCCTAAGTTTTGGAAGATTGCTCTTCCTTGAACATGGTGGGTATGTTCCTGCTTTATAACCCCTCTCCTTCCTCCAGCATTTATTTCCCTTATATCTTCTAACATACTGTATACCTTATTTGGTATGTTTATTATTCATTGTCTCTCCTCACAAGAATGTAAACTTCACAAAGGAAATTTCGTTTCCTTTGCTTATTGATGTGTTCCAAGTGGCTAGAATCATGCCTGGCCCATAGTAGGTACTCAATATTTGTTGAATAAGTAAAATATTAATACATATTTAGAAAAACATACATATACCATATTAGTGATTCTTACAATAAGTAAAATCTTACAACCTAAATGTTGAGTGTCTGATTTAAAAATAAGATTAAATATTGGAAACTAGAATGATCATGAAATTTTCTAAAAGCATATTGTTATAGTATACTATATTTGACTCTTCTTTGCACTCTGGAGAGTTCAGTTTTGATAATAAAGTGCCCCCCAAAAATTTATAACTAATGTTATTGTTTTTACTTTTAAACTACTCCTTTAAAAACCACTAGTCTTAATGAAAAATTGGCAAATTCGTAATTTGATTATTTAATTATGAAAATTTTGTAAGTTAATTACAAGATTATTAACTAATGCCTTTTTAAACTTTGAATGCATTTTGGAGGTTATTACAGGAAAAAGGTTTTGAAAAAGCCTATTTTTAAGTTGGTAGGAAACTCTTCCTACCTTTTAGCCACGCTTTGTGGGATTGACTTAATCTGATGGATTTAGGATCAATCAGATGTGTTTAGGAGTAGGCATATGGGATACACACTATTCTCTATCTCTCTCTTGAGTGTGGAGCTTCCTACAGGAATCACATGATCTTCTCTATGCTGCAAGTTTTATAGGGCAGGTGGAAGAGTGGTCCTGTTTTGAGGGGATAAGTTTAATAAAATAAAAATTCAGAAGAATATTTGCAAGTTCCAGTACTTTGATGAATAGGCTGGACACTTTGAGAAGGAAATAGAGTGGCATTCAGAGGAATTAACATACCAATATTGATACTCTGATATGGCTTTGGTGGCACTAATCTGGAAAATAGCCACATAGGAATTTTCACTTGTTAGGTCATTATAGCTTATGGTAGCCTTTTCTTTACATGAGTTACTGTTTTTACAGAAACAGGTTGCAAGTTCTGGATCTTAAGTGAATAGTGCATAAGCTTTATCTGAAGCAAAAATGAACATTTAATATGTCTGCAGGCCATAAACTTTAGAAGATGCACGGCCTGAAGGGGCCTCAGCCAAATTATTGGCTATTAAAAAACAAATATTAGCCACACTAGACTGGGTAAAGAGGTGAGACTCAGTCAGAGATAATACTCTGTGTATATTTTGATGATGGAACCAAAAAGATTTCTGGAGATAAGGATTAAATGAGGGAAAGAGAAGGTACAAGATTTGGTTTTGAAGTACGGTTTCGGGCATATGTAATATTTGAGATATTTTAGATATCCAAGTGGAGATATTGAGTAGACCATTGGATAAATGAATCTAGAATTCTCCAGAAGGGTATTTAGTAATCATTGACATATAGGTTCTATAACTGAATGCACTGTTTTTACAGTACTGTAAAAAGAACATATAGGTTCTATTACTGAATGCATTCTTTTTACAGTAATAAATGTTAGTTATAGAAGAGAAAGGAATTAGTACCAAGCCTTGAGGTAAAGGAATATTTGAAAGTGAAGCAATAAAGGAAGAGCCACAAAGAAGCTAAGAAGGAGGGACTGCTGGAGGAGGGAAGAAGCGAGTGTAAGGGATGATGGAAGCCTAAAGAACAAAGTGATTCCAGAAGAAGGGAATATTCCCCTGTGTGAAATCCTGCTGAGCATGAAAGCAGAAAATAAATAATTGGACCTATGGCTATCTGTATGATACAATCTCTGCTCTCAATGACTCACAGTCAAGGAGCAAAATTTTAAATGTGAACAAATGAATCAATTATAATTAATTTGACAGTACACACACATAAGAGCTACAGAGAAGTGAATGTTAATTTCATGACATAAATGCAGGCATCAGAGAAGGACTTCTGGGTTTTGGACATAAATGGGAATGCTAGAGGTGTATAAGAAGGACAAGAGAAAACCAAGACATAAGAAATCACACTATAAAGGATGAAGAGAAGAATAGTTAGGAGAACAAAGTCATGGTCTCTTCATGTAGGATTTTATGTGTTATATTGCAAAGCTTGGATTTTCTGGTGTGGGAAATGGAATAGAGTATATGCAAAGAAAAGCAGACTTTATTATTTAAATATGGTATTAAAATGTTTTTATTTCAATAAGCTTTGGGGAACAGGTGGTATTTGGTTACATGGATAAGTTATTTAGTGGTGATTTCTAAGATTTTGGTGCACCCATCACCTCAGCAGTGTACACTGTATCCAATGAGTAGTCTTTTCTCCCTCACCCTCTCCTGTCCTTCCCCCACGAGTCCCCAAAATCCATTGTATCATTCTTATGCCTTTGTGTCATCATAGCTTAGCTCCCACTTGTTAGTGGGAATATACCATGTTTGGGTTTTCATTCCTGAGTTACATCACTTAGAATAATGGTCTCCAATTCCACCCAGGTTCTGCAAATGCCATTATTTCGTTCCTTTTTATGGCTGAATAGTATCCATGGGGCTGGTTCCATGTTTTTGCGATTGTAAATTGTGCTATAAACATGCATGTGCAAGTGTCTTTTTCCTATAATGACTTGTTTTCCTCTGGGTAGGTACCTGGTAGTGGGATTGCTGGATCAAATGGTAGATCTACTTTTAGTTCTTTAAAGAATCTCCACACTGTTTTCCATAGTGATTGTACTAGTTTACGTTCCCACCAGCAGTGTAAAAGTGTCCCTTTTTCACCATATTCATGCCAATATCTATTATTTTTTGATTGTTTTATTATGGTCATTCTGGTAGGAGTGAGGCTGTATCACATTGTGGTTTTGATTTGCATTTCTTTGATAATTAGTAACGTTGACCATTTTTTTCACGTTTGTTGGCCATTTGTATATCTTTTTTTGAGAATTGGCTATTTATGTCCTTAGCCCACTTTTTGATGAGGTTGGCTTTTTTTTTCTGGCTGATTTGTAGATTCTGGATATTAGCCCTTTGTCAGATGCACAGTTTGCAAGTATTTTCTCCCACTCTGTGGGTTGTCTGTTTACTCTGCTGATTATTTCTTTTGCTGTGCAGAAGCTTTTTAGTTCAATTAAGTCCCATCTATTTCCCTTTGTTTGTGTTGCATTTGCTTTTGGGTTCTTCTTCATGAACTCTCTGCCTAAGCTAATGTTTAGAAGGGTTTTTCTGATGTTATCTTCTAGACTTATTATGGTTTCAGGTCTTTGATCCATCTTGAGTTGATTTTTGCATAATGTGAGATATGAGAATCCAGTTTCATTCTTCTACATGTGACTTGCCAATTATCTCAGAATCATCTGTTGAATAGGGTATCTTTCCCCACTCTATGTTTTTATTTTCTTTGTCAGTGATCAGTTGGGTGTAAGTATTGGGTTTATTTCTGGGTTCTCTATTCTGTTCCATGGTTCTATGTGCCTATTTTTATTACCAGTTGCATGCTGTTTTCATTACTATAACCTTGTAGTATAGTTTGAAGTCGGGTAATGTGATGCCTCCAGATTTGTTCTTTTTGCTCAGTGTTGCTTAGGCTATGCGGGCTCTTTTTTGCAGTCTACATATTTAATGCAATTCCTATCAAAATACCACCATGACTCTTCACAGAACTAGAAAAAACAATCTTACAATTCACATGGAACAAAAAATATAGTATTTTTTAATTTAAATTTTACAAAAGGTTATAAAGTATAAGGTCTCCTAACTCTGTCATCCATCCCCCAACTTGAGGAAAATACTTTTCTTTTGGAAGACAACTAAGGGTAATTGAAACTGGATAAAGCAATTGCAGCTATTGAAATAGTCCAGGTAAAAGATAGTGTAACCAAAATGCAGGTAAGTTGCTTGCCGCATGCAGAGTCCAAATAAAAAATAGGAGGTCTGAAACAGATGTCTTGCCATACTGCTTCACTTTGGGAGTAGAAATCAGGCACTTTCATAAGGTAAGGGAGGAAATGAGCAAGGGCAAGGGTCCCCCTGCTAGCTCAGTACCTTATCTATCCGGCAGTTGAACTGGCGCCGTCCTGGGAAGAAGTAAGTTGTAAAAGTGGCCAAGTGGACATGCTTTTGACATGCCCTCCTGAGGTGACCTCCTGGAGGTGAGAATTCCATAGTGGGGTGCAAGGGGCATGCTTTGGTCTGCAAATTGACTGTCAACTCTCAAGGAGAGATCCATCTAAGAGCAAACATATGAACTTCCCCTGTAGGGAATGTCTGGTGAGTGGGAGATGAAAGGTTATATTTGTGTTTCTAAAGGGCTAAGTAGGAAGTAGGGAACAGGGGAAATGAGAAGAAAGGAAAAAAAATTAAACCACCTCTTAGGAAAATGGGGGTACTCGATTACAATGGGAAAATTTCTTAGGCTGAAAGCTTAAGTTCCAAACTTTTGGATTAGATCTAATACCTGTCCTGAGAAAAATATTCATAACTTTATCACTCTAACAGTAATAAAATGTCTTCTACTTCATGTAAATTTAAATTAATGATGTCAAAGAGCAAGTTGCTTTGGTTGATATAAAGGTTAGAAATAAATTATTGATAATTTAGGTAACCTGAATTCAGTATAATTAATACTCCACAGGCTATTGTAGTACATCAGGAACTTTAATCAGTGACAGGTCAACCATGGGTTAGAAATACAAAATGACAAACAAGAGACAGATAAGACAACATTATTTAAGTTACAAAATCAGAGTTTAGAATGAAGGGAACCAAAAGGATCAAGGATCATTTAATTTCAAAAGATCAGTCATTTGAGTCCTATAAAAGCAGTAAAAATGAGAAGGAAAGGATAGTTTTAAAAAATGACTCTAAATTTCAGTATGCATATACATAATTTACACTAATGCATAAATATGAGCATATAAAATCTTAGTACCCTCCTTTTTTTTCTTTTGCTTTCTCCCTCAACCTCTCTCTTCCCCACTCCACACACTTGAGTCCCCCTCTGCTAACTTCTCCTCTCTTAGCTAACCCTCGACAAGAATCTAATGTGTAAACTTTCTTATTTTTCTCCATGACAGAAAGACATAGTTATAATCTATTTAGTAGTTTGTTATATTTTGACACATATATACATATACATAGGGTTTTCTCGTTATGGTTAAATTACAAACATGGGATAATATGTACACTTTTCAGAGTCTTGCTTTACTCACTGTCATGGAAATCTCTCTAAAACCTGGTAAATCTCTCTAAACGTGGTATGGTTGCAGTTTATTCTTTTTAGTGGCTGTATA
The DNA here is from genome assembly GCF_037993035.2 of Macaca fascicularis. NCBI lineage: Eukaryota > Metazoa > Chordata > Mammalia > Primates > Cercopithecidae > Macaca > Macaca fascicularis. Next base: position 119,400,401 of record NC_088375.1, on the reverse strand, counting down.
ATATTTCATGGGTATATAATAATTCACTATTTCTCTGTTAAAAGGTGTGGTAGAGACCTTGATCACTTATATCTAATCTTCTCTTCTCCCAGGCACATGAGAAGATTATACTTCCCTCCCTCCTTGGTGATGCTATGTTTTAGCAAATGAATTTTAGGTAGAAGTGATGTGTGTTAATTACTTCTGTGGTGTGAGACCCTCTATCACACTCTTCTTCTGTTGCAGCAATTTGTGGTATTATAGATGACAAAGTCTCTGTCATCCTCAGTTCCTGAAGTGAAAATTGCATAGAACAAAGTTCCCCCATTAACCCATTGTGGTTATGTAGTAATGAATTTGATTCACCATATAAAACTGAAAATTCAACAGGGGCAGTGAAATAGGAGGACTGGTGCTCCAGAAGTTCCCTAGCTACAAATTGGTCCTGTGTGCTCTCCCCATCCTCAGAAACCTTTCCTATCCTGGAAGGACCTGCAATGTCAGTAGAACCCGTATTACCAGATTGATGCCTTTCTTTTTTTTTTCAGGTTGGTGTCTTAAAGTGGCCATTATTATTACCTACTTGCTTCTCCCAGGTTCTTTAAAAATTGAAGTACAGAGCCCGGCACTGTCCGAGCCACTCCAGAGACTGATGTGGGAGGATCATTTGAGCCCAAGAGTTTGAGACCATCCTGGGTAACATAATGGAAACTTCATCTTTAAAAAAACACAAAAGGAATATTGGCATACCTGGAGAATTGGTTCCAGGACCCTCTGTTCCCTGCTGATATACCAAAAATCCATGCCTCACAATTCACCCTGCAAAACCTGTGTATACAAGTTTCAGTATATGTGATTGTTGCAGAATTCATGGGATACAGAAACCTACGAATTATGTATTTTCTCTCTCCTTTCCTTTCCTTCCCTTCCCTTTCCCCTTTCCCCTTTCCCCTTTCCTTTCCTTTCCTTTCTTTCCTTTCCTCACTCTGTCACCTAGGCTGGAGTGCAGTCATGCAGTTTCAGCTCACTGCAATCTCCGCCTCCTGGGTTCAAGTGATTCTCCTGCCTCAGCCTCTGGAGTAGCTGGGATTACAAGCATGTGCCACCATGCCCTGCTAATTTTTGTATTTCTACTAGAGACGGGGTTTCACCATGTTGGCCAGGCTGGTCTTGAACCCTTGACTTCAAGTGATCCGCCCACCTCAGTCTCCCAAAGTTTTAGGATTACAGGCGTGAGCCACTGCGCCTGGCTGAATTATGTATTTTCAATCCATGTTTGGTTGGAAAAATATCTGCCTATACATGGACCCATATAGTTCAAACCTGTGTTGTCAAAGATCAACTGTAGATTGCAGGCTGTAGTTCCCATGAATTAACACATGAGGGTAAGTATACATATGTAACAAACCTGCACGTTATGCACATGTACCCTAGAACTTAAAGTATAATAATAATAAAAAAACAACAAAAAAAAACACATGAGGGCTACCACAGGAAGGCTCTGGCCAGTGATAGGTAGCTACAGCATATGACATGCCAGATGGGCATGATGGGCCAAGAAAGTAGATGGGTCCAAGGATGACAGGTTCACTTGGTGTGTCATGTGTCTTGAGATTCAAGTTTGGGTCTCAAGATCCAAAAAAAGTTATGAATGTGGCATGGTATCACCCTTCAGATACCCTGTGGCAGGGAGAAGTCAGTAATGAGATTTTTGTCTAGTGAATTTGTAACCTGCAACTTTGATAAAGTCAATGTATTAGGGTTCTCTAGAGGGACAAAACTATAGGATAGATGTATATGTAAAGGGGAGTTTATTAAGGAGTATTGACTCATATGATCACAAGGTGAAGTCCCACAATAGGCCATCTGCAAGCTGAGGAGCAAGGAAGCCAGTCTGTGTCCCAAAGCTGAAGACCTTGGAGTTCGATGTTTGAGGGCAGGAAACATCCAGCACAGAAGAAAGATGTAGGTTAGAAGACTAAATCGGTCAACCATTTCCACGTTCTTCTGCCTGCTTTTATTTTGGCTGCACTTGCAACTGATTTGATTGTGCCCAACCAGAGTGAGGGTGGGTCTGCCTTTCCCAATACACTGACTCAGATGTTAATCTCTTTTGGCAACATCCTCACAGACATACCCAGGAACGATACTTGGCATCCTTTAATCCAACCATGTTGACAATTTTTTTTTTTTTTTTTTTTTTTTTTTTTTTTTTTTTGAGACAGAGTCTCACTCTGTCACCCAGGCTGGAGTGCAGTAGTGCAATCTCGGCTCACTGCAACATCCAGCCACTGAGTTCAAGCGATTCTCCTATCTCAGCCTCCCGAGTAGCTGGGACCACAGGCGCACGCCACCACACACAGATAATTTTTGTATTTTTAGTAGAGACAGCATTTCACCATGTTGGCGAGGCTGGTCTCGAACTCCTGATCTCCAGTGATCTGCCTACCTCGGCCTTCCAAGGTGCTGGGATTGTAGGCATGAGCCACCGTGCCCAGCCTGACACTCAATATTAACCATCACAAGTCCACCCCTTGTCAACTTGAACCCATACACATCTCCTGAAATCACACATAATCTTCAAATAAAGGCAATAATAAGGTCATAATTATGCCTAACATAATACTGTCCTTCATACAATGGGAAATGCGCAATCCCCAACCCAAATGCTATTACATAAAGTTAACACTTAGATGCTGATATGAAGTCAATAAATCTTATGTCACATGATAAAGGAAAAAGGAAATAAAATGATCTTTTCTTAGTACAGGTGTATACATGCACAAACGTGTTCTTAACAAAAGAAGGAGGAAATACTCATGACAATTATAGTCATTGTTTCCGCAACTGGTCACGTGGTCATAACTGGTATTGATGACTACCTTCTTCTACTACCCATGCTGTATTCCCTTTGCCTTCAGCAAGCACCTCAGCTGGTCATGGTTTTTTTTTCCTGGTGGAGTGACACAAACCTTCATTCCAGAAGGGTATGTCCCATTTTGTAGTCCTGCCTGGACTGGGCTATTATAATTTCCCATTGACCTTAATCACAGGGCATGGGAATACTAAGAGATGCCCTAAGGGATCTCCTGTATTCCAGACATACTCTTCCTTATCTCCATTGTGGAGTAGTAGACTGATTTCTTCTTGATAGTCTGGGTCAATCACCCCAGCCAACACTTTAACTCCCTTCTTAGGCTGTTGACTTAAAGGTAGGAGGAGCCCAAAGAGTTCAGGTGGCAATCTTAACTTCCAGTTTAATGGAATCATTGTTGTATCTCCTGGTGGCAGCATTCCTGCCTCTGGAATCTAAGACCTCTAGGCCAGCAGAACATAATGTTGTGGGAACAGGAAGCAAAAACTTTGCTAGTGGGTCACTAGGGGTGATGGTGAGTGGTGCCACTTCCACTTCCACCCCTTGATTTCTGGACCCGTGAATCCTGGCTATGGGAGAAACAGTACCATATATTGGACGCTGATTCAGAGTATACACAGCCTTCTGGAGAACTTTGCCCCAGCCCTGCAAAGTATTGTTACCCAGTCGGTGGTGTAATTGTGACTTCCAAAGCCCATTCCACCACTGTATCAATCCAGCTGCTTAAAGATAACGGGGAACATAGTAAGACCAGTAAATTCCATAAGCATGAGTCCACTGCTGCAGTTCTTTAGCCATAAAGTGAGTGCCTTGGTCAGAGGCAATGCTGTGTAGAATACCATGATGCTGGATAAGGCATTCTGTGTGCCCAAGGATGGTAGTCTTGGCAGAAACATTGTGTGCAGGATATATCTAGAGTAAGTATCTATTCCAGTGAGGACAAACTGCTGCCCTTTCCATGATGGAAGAGGTCCAACATAATCAATCTGCCACCAAGTAGCTGGCTAATCACCCCAAAGAATGGTGCCTTATCAAGGGCTCAGTGTTGGCCTCTGCTTCTGGCAAATTGGGCACTCAGCAGTGGGTGTAGCCAGGTCAGCCTTGGTGAGTGGAAGTCCATGCTGCTGAGCCCATGCATAACCTTCATCCCTGCCCCATGGCCACTTGGTTCATGGGCTCATTGGGCAATGACAGGGGTGGCTGGAGAAAGAGGCTGAGTGGTGTCCACAGAAAGAGTCTTCCTATCCATTTGATTATTAAAATCCTCCTCTACTGAGGTCACCCGTTGGTGAGCACTCACATGGGATACAAATATCTTCAGGGTCTTTGACCACTCAGAGAGGTCCATCTATATACATCTTCCCCAAATTTCTTTGTCACCGATTTTCCAATAATTCTTCTTCCAAGTCTCTGACCATCCAGCCAAACCATTAGCTACAGGCCATGAATCCGTATATAATCGCACATCTGGCCATTTCTCCTTCCATGCAAAGTGCACAACCAGGTGCACTGCTCAAAGTTCTGCCCCCTGGGAAGATTTCCCTTCACTGCTGTCCTTCAGGGATGTCCTGGAAAGGGGCTGTAGTGCTGCAGCTGTCCACTTTTGGGTGGTGCCTGCATATCTTGCAGAACCATCTGTGAACCAGGCCCTAGTCTTCTCTTCCTCTGTCAACTGATCATAGGGAACTCTCAATGAGACAATTGATGTAGGCTAGGGGAGAGAAGGCAGGGTAGCAGGAGCGGAGACCATGAGCATTTGAACCATTTCCTCATGCAACTTACTTGTGCCTTCAGGACCTGTTCGAGCCCAATCAGGTATATACCACTTCCATTTGATGATGGAATGCTGCTGCACACACCCCACCCTATGGCTAGATGGGTAAAAAAGCACAATTCATGATAGGCAGTTCAGGTCGCATGGTGACTTGATGACCCATAGTCAAATGTTCCGTTTCCAGCAAAGCCCAGTGACAGGCCAAGAGCTGTCTCTCAAAAGGAGAGTAGTTATCTGCAGAAGATGACAGGGCCTTGCTCCAAAATCCTAGAGGCCTCAGCTGTGATTCATTTCTGGGGATATGCCAAAGGCTCCAAAGAGCATCCCTATCTGCTGCCACTGACACCTCAAGCACCATTGGATCTGCTGGTGTCCAAGTGGCAGAGCAGCTTGCACAGCAGCCTGGACCTGTTGCAGACCCTTCTCCTGTTCTAGACTCCACTCAAAACTGGCAGCCTTTTAAGTCCCTTGATAAATGAGCCAGAGTAACACACCCAGATGAGGAACGTATTGCCTCCAAAATCCTAATAGGCCCACTCGGCATTGTGCCTCATTCTTGGTTGTAGGAGGGGCCAAATGCAGCAACTTATCCTTCACCTTAGAAGAAATATCTTGACAGGCTCCACACCACTGGACCCCTAGAAATTTTACTGAGGTAGAAGGTCCCTGAATTTTAGTCAGGTTTATTTCTCATCCTCTGGCATGAAAATGTCTCACCAATAAGTCCAGTCTGTTTGCTACTTCTTGCTCACTGGATCCAATCAGCCCAATGTCATCAATGTAATGGACCAGTGTGATATCTTGTGGAGTGGAAAAGTGATCAAGATCTCTCTGAACAAGATTGTGACACAAAGTTGGAGTTTAAATATCCTGAGGTAGCGGTGGCTCAAGCCTGTAATCCCAGCACTTTGGGAGGCCGAGACGGGCGGATCACGAGGTCACGAGATCGAGACCATCCTGGCTAACACTGTGAAACCCCGTCTCTACTAAAAAAATACAAAAAAAAAAAAAAAACTAGCCGGGCGTGGTGGCGGGCGCCTGTAGTCCCAGCCACTTGGGAGGCTGAGGCAGGAGAATGGTGTAAACCCGGGAGGCAGAGCTTGCAGTGAGCCGAGATCTGGCCACTGCACTCCAGCCTGGGCGACTGAGCAAGACTCCGTCTCAAAAAAAAAAAAAAAAAAAAATATCCTGAGGTAGGACAGTAAATGTACATTGCTGGCCTTGCTAACTGAAGGCAAATTGCTTCTGGTGGGCCTTATGGACAGGAATGCAGAAAAAGGTATTTGCCAAGTCAATGGCTGCATACCAGGTACCAGGAGATGCGTTAATTTGCTCAAGCAATGAAACTACATCTGGTATAGCAGCTGCATTTGGAGTCAACACTTGGTTAAGCTTACGATAATCCACTGTCATTCTCCAAGATTTATCTGTCTTCTGCCCAGGCCAACTAGGAGAGTTGAATAGGGGTGTGGTGGGAATCACCACCCCTGCATCTTTCAAGTCCTTGATGGTGGTGCCAATCTCCCCAGTCACTCCAGGGATATGATATTGTTTTGGATTTACTATTTTCCTTGGTAGAGGCAGCTCTAATGGCTTCCATTTGGCCCTTACCACCATAATAGCTTTCATCCTACCAGTCAGGGAGCCAATGTGGGGGTTCTGCCAGGTGCTAAGTATATCTATGCCAATTATGCATACTGACAATGAGGAAATGACCACAGGATGAATCCAGGGACCCACTGCACCCGCTGTAAGTCAGACCTGAGCTAAAACTCCATTAACTGCTTCAACTTTTAAATTTATATAAGCAGAAATCTGGAGAACAGACAAAGGAATGGATATTAAGGGTGTGGGATAATGATGAAAGGAACATAGGATTGAATCAGGCTGAATTTATTGATTTGGGCCCACTAAGCAGGGATTCTGCATTTAATGTTGCAGCTTGGGGAGCTGAAAAAGTTTCGAATAGTTTATTTGCTTGGTTAGCTAAAATATGGATTAAAAGAAAGCCCACTGTGAGCAAGCTGGAAATGCCTGATCTCTTTTGGTTTAATGTAGAGGATCCAAAGGCTTAGGGAGATTGGGATGCTGGAGTAGATTAGTCACTTTAGACCCCCTCATCCCAGCTGGGAGGATCCAGAAGATATACCCTTGACCAATATTTTGTGAAACAGATTTGTGAGGGGAGCATTTGCATCCCTGAAGAGCTCTGTAATTGCTCTTCTCTGTGTGCCAGATCTTACAGTAGGAACTGCAGTCATTCAACTACAAAATTTAAATGCAATGAGAACACTTGGATCCCAAAGTGGCAGGGGCTAAGTGGCAGCAGTCGACCGTCAAAGGTAAGGTGGGCATAGCTACCATAATGGATAGCAGAGGCAAAGCAGCAATCAGAATAGTCTGATGCATGTAGAACTCTGTCATTGGCTAACTAATCATGGTGTAGCTAGAAGTGAAATTTATACGAAACCTATTGCATCCTTAATTTATATAAGCAGAAAACTTCCAGGTCGAATGGACAAAAGACTAATTTGAATTATAAAAACAGAGAATCACAGCCCCTCAATCAATTTTCAGACTTGAACCAGTTTACAGACCCAGAACCCCTGAGGAAGGACCCCGTTACACTACTAACAATTTATGCTGTTAATCTTTGTCTCATCCTTCCCCAAGGAGACCTTCAACCCTTTTTTTTTGGCGGTGGCGGGGGGAGGGTCAGGATCTCACTCTGTAGCCCAGGCTGGAGTGCAGTGGTGCAATCTCGGCTTACTGCAGCCTCCACCTCCTGGCTCCTGGTTCAAGCAATTCTCCTGCCTTAGCCTCCCCAGTAGCTAGGATTACAGGCACAAGCCACCATGTCCAGCTAATTTTTGTATTTTTAGTAGAAATGGGGTTTCACCTTGTTGGCCAGGCTGGTCTTGAACTCTTGACCTCGTGATCCGCCTGCCTCGGCCTCTGAAAGTGCTGGGTTTACAGGTGTGAGCCACTGCACCCGGCCTGACCTTCAACCTTTTACCAGGGTAATTGTGCATTGGGGAAAGGGAAATGATCAGACCTTTCAGGGAATGCTGGACACTGGCTCTGAGCTGACATTGATTCCAAGGGAACCAAAACATCATTGTGGTCCTCCAGTTAAAGTAGTGGCTTATGGAGGTCAGGTAATTAATGGAGTGAATTAAACCTCTTTTCTTCATAAATTACTCACTCTCAGGTAGTTCTTTCTAGTAGTGTGAGAATGGACTAATACAGAAAATTGGTACCAGAAGAGTGGGACACTGCTATAAAGACATCTGAAAATGTGGAAGTGACTTTGGAACTGGGTAATGAGCAGAGGTTGGAACAGTTTGGAGGACTCAGAAGAAGACAGGAAGATATGTGAAAGCTTGGAACTTCATAGAGATTTGGTGAATGCTTTTGACCAAAATGCTGATAGTGATATGGACAATGCAGTCCAGGCTGAGGGTGACATGCTTGTCCGTGTGAAGAGACCACCAAACAGGCTTTGTGTGAGCAATAAAGCTTTTTAATCACCTGGTGCAGGCAGACTGAGTCCAAAAAAGGGGTCAGCAAAGGGAGATAGGGGTGGGACAGTTTTATAGGATTTGGGTAGACAGTGGAAAATTACAGTCAAATGGGGTTTTTCTCTTGTGGGCAGGGGTGGGGGTTACAAGGTGTTCAGTGGGGAGCTTCTGAGACTCATTGTCCAGGAGAAGGAATGTCACAAGGTCAATTGATCAGTTAGGGTGGGGCAGGAACAAATCACAATGGTGGAATGTCATCAGTTAAGGCAGGAACTGGCTATTTTCACTTCTTTTGTGGTACTTCAGTTGCTTCAGGCCATCTGGATGTATACGTGCATGTCACGGGGATATGATGGCTTAACTTGGTCTCAGAAGCTTGACGGAGGGCGTCTCAAATGGAGATGAGGAACTTATTAGAAACTGGAGTAAAGGTCGCTCTTGCTATGCTTTAGCAAAGTGACTGGCAGCATTTTGCCCCTGCTCTAGAGATCTATGTAAGTTTGAACCTGAGAGAGATGATTTAGGTTATCTGGTAGAAGAAATTTATAAGCAGCAAAGCCTTGAAAATGTGGCCTGGATGCTCCTAACAGCCTATGCTCATTTGCATAAAGAAAGAGATGGTCTGAAATTGGAACTTATATTTAAAAGGGAAGCAGAGCATAAAAGTTTAGAAAATTTGCAGCCTGACCATTTGGTGGAATAGAAAAATCCATTTTCTGGAGAGGAATTCAAGCTCAAGCTGGCTGTAGAAATTTGAATAAGTAAAGAGAAGCTGAATGTTAATAGTCAAGACAATGGGGAAATGTCTCCGGGGCATTTCAGAGACTTTTGAGGTAGCCCCTCCCATTGCCCCGGAGGCCTAGGAGGGAAAAATCGTTTCCTGGGCCAGGTACAAGGCCCTGCTGCTCTCTGCAGCCTCAGGATATGGTGCCTTGCATCCCAGCCATTCCAGCTCCAGCCATGGCTAAAAGGGGCCAAGGTACAGCTCAGGCCATTGCTTCAGAGAGTGCAAGCCCCAAGCCTTGGTGACTTCCACGTGGTGTTGCAGGGGTGGAGCCCTCATGAAGAACCTCTACTAGGGCAATGTGGAAAGGAAATGTAGGATTGGAACCCCCATACAGAGTCTTCACTGGGGCACTGCATAACAGAGCTGTGAGAAGAGGGCCACCATCCTCCAGATCCCAGAATGGTAGATCCACTGACAGCTTGCACTGTGTGCCTGGAAAAGCTAAAGACACTCAGTGCTATCCTGTGCAGAGCCATGGGGTGGAGCTGTCCAAGGCCATGGGTGCCCACCCCTTGCTTGCATCACTGTGTCCTGGATATGAGACAGAGTCAAATGAGATTATTTCAATGCTTTAAGATTTAGTGGCTGAGTTTCAGACTTGCATGAAGCATGTAGCCCATTTGTTTGGCCAATTTCTCCCTTTTGGAATGGGAACATTTACCCAATGCCGCACCCCCAATGTATCTTGAAGTAAGTAACTTGTTTTTTATTTTACAGGCTCATAGGTGGAAGAGACTTGTCCTGTCTCACATGAAACTTTGGACTTGGACTTTCAAGTTAATGCTGGCATGAGTTAAGACCTTGGGGGACTGTTGGGAAGGCATAATTGGTTTTGAAATGTGAGAAGGACATGAGATTTGGGAGGGGCCAGGGGTTGAATGATATGGTTTGGATTTATGTCCCCACCCAAATCTCATGTTGAAGCAAAGGAGGAACCTAATGGGAGGTAATTGGATTTTGGGGGGGGAATTCCCACTTGCTGTTTGTGTGATAAGGCCTGATGGTTTAATAGTGTGTGGCACTTACCTCTTCTCTTTCTCACTCTCTCTGCTGCCACCATGTGAAGAAGGTGCTTGCTTCCCCTTCACCTTCTGCCATGATTGTAGGTTTCATGAGGGCTCCCAGTCATGCTTTCTGGTACAGTCTGTTGAACTATGAGTCAATTAAATATCTTTTCTTCACAAATTACCAAGTCTCAGGTAGTTCTTTCTAGCAGAGTGAGAACAAACTAATATATAGTGTGAGAAACTTACAGAAATATATTTCTGTTTCTTATTCCTATCCTCTCTTTTATTCTTGACATACTATTTACTTCTACAAACATCACAATAATTATTATTAATTTTGCTTTAAGCTGTCAATTGTCTTTTTAAGAAAATTGAGGTAAATTTTACACAAGAAAAGTAACCATTTTAAAGTGAAGAGTTCAGTGGCATTTAATACATTCACAATGTTGTGCAACCACCACCTCTCTCTAGTTCCAAAACATTTTTATCACCCCAAAAGAAAATTCTGTACTCATTAAGCTGTTATTTTCCATTCCCTACTCTCTCTAGCCTCTGGTAACCACCAGTCAGCTTTTTGTCTCCATGCGTTCACCTATTATACATATGTCATATAAATGCACTCATGGAGGCCGGGCGCGGTGGCTCAAGCCTGTAATCCCAGCACTTTGGGAGGCCGAGACGGGCGGATCACGAGGTCAGGAGATCGAGACCATCCTGGCTAACATGGTGAAACCCCGTCTCTACTAAAAAGACAAAAAACTAGCCGGGCGAGGTGGCGGGTGCCTGTAGTCCCAGCTACTCAGGAGGCTGAGGCAGGAGAATGGCGCAAACCCGGGAGGCAGAGCTTGCAGTGAGCTGAGATCCGGCCACTGCACTCCAGCCCGGGCTACAGAGCAAGACTCCGTCTCAAAAAAAAAAAAATAAATAAAAATAAATAAATAAATAAATGCACTCATGGAATATGTGACCTTTTGTATCTGGCTTCTTTCACTTCAACCATCTTTTGCCAATATTAAAAATTAAAAAAAAATTTATTTTCTCACATATTTACTCACCTCTTCATTGAGTAGTATCACATTTTCTCCTGTTTATTTTATTTTCTCAAAGAACCTCCTTTAACATTTCTTGTAATACAGATCTGCTGATGATGCAATCTGTCACCTTTGTTTTAATCTTAAAAATTTGCCTTCATTGTTGAAAGCTTTTTTTGGTGGGAAATCACATTTCTAGGTTGACAGATTTTCCTCTTTCAACACTCTTAAGTGGGGATTTTTTATTGAATTCTGGATTGCATAATTTCTAATGAGAAGTTTGCTGTAATTCTCACCTCTGTTTGTCTATACTTAATGTGTCCTTTTTCTCTAGTTGCCTTTAAGATTTTTCTTAACAATAATTTTCAGCCAGGTGATTATGATAATTTGGAATAGTTTTTTACTTGTATAAATGTAAGGGGTACAAGTAAAGTTTTGTTTCAAGGGTATATTTCATACTGATGAAGTCTGGGCTTTTAGTGTAACCATCACTCAAAGAGTATATATACATTGTACTCTTAAAAGAAAAGCTTTAGCTAAATTAAATTTAGAAGAGTTTAATTGAGCAAAGAATGCCTCATGAATTGGGCAGTCTCCTGAGCCATAGTAGGCTCAGAGACTCCAGTGCAGTCATGTGGTAAAAGATTCATGGATAGAAAATGGAAGTGTAGTACAGAAATAGCCAGAATGGCTACAGGTCGGTGTTTTATTTGTACATGGTTTGAACAAATGGCCCCCTTTGATTAGTCAAAACTTGGTGATTGGCACAAGAGTGGACTGTAGTCTGTACACAACTCCATTTAGGTTATACTTCACAATGTACAGAGATACCTTTAGGTCAAACTTAATATGTAAGGGGACAGCTTTAAGCTAAACTTGATTTAGCAGTACCCATTAAATAACTTCTCATTTCTCACTTCCCTTTCACCCTTCCAAATCTCTCTCCAATGTTTATTATTCCACACTCTATGTCTATGTGTACACATTACTTAGTTCCCACTTATAAGTGAGAACATGTGGTATTTGCCTGTCTCTGAGTTATTTCACTTAGGATAATTGCCTTCAGTTCCCTCCATGTTGCTGCAAAAGACATGATTTCATTCTTTTTTTCTTCCTAACTTTCATTTTAAGTTCAGGGGTACATGTGCACATGTGATATGTAGGTAAACTTGTATCACAGGGGTTTGTCTTACAGATTATTTCATCACCCAGGTACTAAAACTAGTACCTGATAGTTATTTTTTCTAATCCTCTCCTTCCTCCCATCCTCCACCCTCAAGTAGGCCCCAGTATCTATTGTTCCCTCTTTGTTTCTATGTGTTCTCATGATTTAGCTCCCATTTATAAGGGAGAACATGAGGTATTTGGTTTTCTGTTCCTGCATTAATTTGCTAAGGATAATGGCCTCCAGTTTCTATTCATGTTCTTGCAAAAGACATGATTTCATTCTTTTTATGGCTGCATAGTATTCCATTGTTTATATGTACCACATTGTCTTTATCCAATCTGCCATTGATGGGCATTAAGTTGATACCATGTCTTTGCTATTGTGAATAGTGCTGCAATCAACATACACATGCATGTGCCTATATGGTAGAACAATTTATATTCTTTTGGGTATGTATCCAGTAATGGGATTGGTAGGTAGAATTGTAGTTCTGTTCTTCATTCTATGAAGAACTGCCACACTGCTTTCCCCAAAGTTTGAACTAATTTACACTCTCATCAACAGTGTATAAGCATTCTCTTTCCTCTGTTACTTTTTTATCTTTTTTTTTTTTTTTTGAGACAGGGTCTCACTCTGTCACCTTACCCAGGCTGAAATGCAGTGGTGCTCACTACACCCTCCACTTCCCAGGCTCAAGCAATTCTTCCACTTTAGCCTCCCGAGTAACTGGGACTATAGACACATGCCACCATAGCTGGCTAATTTTTTAACTTTTTGTAGAGACACTGTTTCATTATATTGCCCAGGCTGGTCTCAAACTCCTGGGCTCAAGTGATCTTCCTGCCTTGGCCTCCCAGAGTGCTGGGATTACAGACATGAGCCACTGACTTTTTAATAATAGCCATTTTGACTGGTGTGAGATGGTATGGTAGTTTTGATTTGCATTTCTCTAATGATCAGTGATACTGAGCTTTTCTTCATATGCTTGTTGGCTGCATGTATGTCTTCTTTTGAAAAGTGTCTCTTCATGTCCTTTGCCCACTTTTCAATGGGGTTGTTTTTTTTTCTAAATTTGTTTAAGTTCTTTATAGTTGCTGAATATTAGACCTTTGTCACATGCATAGTTGGCAAATATTTTCTCCCATTCTGTAGGTTGTCTGTTTACTCTGTTGATAGTTTCTTTTGCTGTGCAGAAGCTCTTAAGTTTAATTAGATCCCATTTGTCAAATTTTGCTTTTGTTGCAATTGCTGTTGGTATCTTCATCATGAAATCTTTGCCAGTTTCTATGCCTGGAATGGCATTGCCTAGGTTTTTTTTCAGGGTTTTTATAGTTTTCAGTTTTACATTTTAGCCTTTAGCAATCTTGAGTTGATTTTTGTATATGGTATGAAGAAAAGGCTCAGTTTCAATCTTCTGCATATGGCTAGCCTGTTATCCCAGCAGCATGTATTGAATAGGGAGTCTTTCCCTATTGCTTGTTTTTGTCAACTCTGTCAAAGATCAGATGGTTGTAGGTGTGCAGCCTTATTTCTGGGGTCCCTATTCTGTTCCATTGGTCTATGTGTCTGTTTTGGTACCACTACTATGCTGTTTTAGTTATTGCAGGCCTATAGCATAGTTTGAAGTTGGGTAATGTGATATCTCCGGCTTTGTTATTTTTTCTTAGAATTGTCTTGGCTATTTGAGCTATTTTTTGGTTCCATAAGAATTTTAAAATAGTTTTTTCTAGTTTGGTGAAGAATGTCATTGGTAGTTTGATATGAATAGCATTGGATCTGTAAATTGCTTTGGGCAGTAGGGCAATTTTAATGATATTGATTTTTTCTATTCATGGGCATGGAATGTTTTTCCATTTGTTTGTATCACCTCTGATTTCTTTGAGTAGTGCTTTGTAATTCTCATTGTTGAGATCTTTCACCTCCTTCATTGGCTGTATGCCTACATATTTTATTCATTTTGTGGCAATTGTGAATGAGATTGCATTCTTGGTATGGTTCTCAGCTTGGCTGTTGTTGGTGTATAGGTATACTAGTAAGTTTTGTACATTGATTTTGTATCCTGAAACTTTGCTGAAGTTATATCAGATTAAGGAGCTTTTGGGCAAAGAATATGGGGTTTTCTAGATATAGAATTATACTGTCAGCAAACAGAGATAGTTGGACTTTCTCTCCTTCTGTCTGGATTCCGTTTCTTTCTTTCTCTTGCCTGATTTCTCTGGTTAGGACTTCCAATACTATATTGAATAAGAGTGGTGAGAGAAGGCATCCTTATCTTGTGCTGGTTTTTAAGGGGAATGCTTCCAGCTTTTGCCCATTCAGTATGATGTTGGCTGTGGTTTTGTCATAGATGGCTTTTATTATTTTGAGATATGTTCCTTCAATATATAGTTTATTGAGAGTTTTTAACATGAATGGATATTGAATTTTATCAAAAGCCTTTTCTGCATCTACTGAGATGATTATGTTCTGTTTATGTGATGAATCACACTCATTGATTTGCATATATTGAACCAAGCTTATATCCCAGGGTTAAAGCTTACTTGATTGTGGTGGATTAGCTTTGTGATGTGCTGCTGGATTCAGTTAGCAAGTATTTTGTTGAGAATTTTTACATCAAGGATATTGGCCTGAAGTTTTTTTCTTTTTCTTTTTTTGGTGTGTCTTTGCCAGATTTTGGTATCAGGATGATGCTGGCCTCATAGAATGAGTTAGGGAAGAGTCCCTTCTCCTCAATTTTCTGGAATTGTTTCAGTAGGAATGGTATCCGCTCTTTTTGGTATATCTGGTAGAAATCAGCTGTGAATTTGTCTGGTCCTGGGCTTTTTCTGGTTGGCAGACTATTTATTACTGATTCCATTTTGGAGCTAATTATTAGCCTGTTCAAGGAATCAATTTCTTCCTGGTTCAGTCTTGTGAAGGTGTATGTGTCCAGCAATTTGTTCATCTCTTCTAGGTTTTCTAGTTTGTGTTTGTAGTAGTTTCTGATGGTTATTCGTATTTCTGTAGGGTCAGTGGTAACGCCTCCTTTTGCCATTTCTAATTGTCTTTACTTAGATATTCTCTATTTTCTTTATTAGTCTGGCTAGTGGCCTATCTTATTAATCTTTTTAAAAATCCAACTCCTGTATTCCTAATCCTTTGAATTTTTTGTGTGTCTCAATCTCCTTCAGCTCAGCTCTGATGTTGGTTATTTCTTGTCTTCTGCTACCTTTGGGGTTCATTTACTCTTTCTTATCTAGTTCTTTTAGTTGTGATGTTAGGTTGTTAATTTGAGATCTTTCTAGGTTTTTGAAACAGGCATTTAGTGCTATAAATTTCCCTCTTAACACTGCATTAGCTGTGTCCCAGACATTTTGCTCTGTTGCATCTTTGTTCTCATTAGTTTGAAATAATTTCTTAATTTTTGCCTTAATTTCATTATTTCTCTCCAAATTATTCACAATCAGGTTGTTTAATAGCTATGTAATTGCATGGTTTTGAGCTTTTTTAAAGTATTGATTTCTGTTTTCATTGTGCTTTTTATGATTTCAGTTCTTTTGCATTTGCTGAGGATTGTTTTATGCCTGACTGTGTGGTTGATTGTAGAGTATGTGCCATGTGGCAATGAGAAGAATGTACATTCTGTTGTTTTTGAGTGGAAAGTTCTGTAGAGGCCTATCACATCCATTTGGTCCAATGTTGAGTTCAGGTCCTGCATATCTTTTTAAAATTTCTGTCTTGATGCTCTGTTTAAGACTGTAAGTGAAGTATTATTGTGTGGAAGTCTAAGTCTCTTTGAAGGTCTCTAAGAACTTGCTGTAGGAATCTTGTGTTGGGTACATATCTAATTAGGATAGTTAGGTCTTCTTGTGGAATTGAATTATTTACCCTTATGTAATTTGCTTCTTTGTCTTTTTTGATCTTTGTTGGTGTAAAGTCTGTTGTGTCTGAAATTAGGATTGCAATCCCTGCTTTTTTTCTGTTTTCCATTTACTTCTTTGACTTTTTTGATCTTTGTTGGTTTAAAGTCTGTTTTGTCTGAAATTAGGATTGCAACCCCTGCTTTTTTCTGTTTTCCATTTGCTTGGTTGATTTTCCTCCATCTCTTTATTTTGAGCCTATGGGTGTTATTGTGTGTAAGACAGGTCTCTTGAAGGCAGCATATCATTGGGTCTTGCTTTTTTAAAAAAATTTTTATTTTTATTTAAATTCAGCTTGCCACTCTGTGCCTTTTAAATGGGGCATTTAGGCTGTTTACAGTCAAGGTTAATATTGATACATCTGTATTTGATCTTATCATCATGTTGTTAGCTGGTTATTATGCCAGCTTGTTTGTGTGGTTGCTTTATAGTGCAACTAGTCTGTGTACTTAAGTGTGTTTATCTATTGGCTGGTAATGGTCTTTCTTTTCCATATTTAGTGCTCCTTTCAAGATCTCTTGTAAGGTGGGTTTGATAGTAATGAACTCTCTCAGCATTTGCTTATCTGAAAAGGATCTTATTTCTCCTTTGCTTAGGAAGCTTGGTTTGACTGGATATAAAACTATTGGTTGAGGATATTTCTCTTTAAGAATGTTGAATATTGGCTTTCAATCTCTTCTGGCTTGTGGGGTTTCTGCTAAGATGTATGCTGTTTGCCTGATAGGATTCCCTTTATCTCTAGCTGCCTTTAACATTCTTTCTTTCATTTCAACCTTGAAAAATCTGATGATTATGTGTGTTGGGGATGATCTTATTGTGTAAAACCTTGCAGAAATTTTCTGTATTTCCTGAATTTGACTGTTGGTCTCTCTAGTGACATTGGGAAAGTTTCCATGGATGATATCATGAAACACACTTTCCAAGTTGTTTGCTTTCTTCCCCTCCCTTTTAAGTATGCCAATGATTTATAGATTTTTCCCCTTTACATAATCCCATGTTTCTCAGGGGTTTTGCTCATTCATTTTCATTCCTTTTTTCTTTATTTTTGTCTGACTGTCTTATTTCAGAAAATAAGTCTTCACTTTCTGAGATTCTTTCTTCAGCTTGGTCTATTCTGCTGTTAATACTTTCCATTGCATTGTGAAACTCTTGTAGTGTGTTTCAGATCAGTAGCTTTACAAGATCAGTTAGGTTACTTTTTATACTGGCTATTTCATATGTCAGCTCCAGCATTATTTTATTGTGATTCTTAGTTTCCTTGGATTGAGTTTTGCTGTTCTCCTGAATCCTGATGATCTTTATTCTTATCCACATTCTGAATTCCTTTTCTGTCATTTCAGGCAATTTGGCCTGGTTAGGAACCCTTGTTGGGAAACCAGTGAGGTCGTTTACAGGGCATAAGACACTCTGGCCATTTGAGTTGCTGGAGTTCTTGCATTATTTTTTTAAATTTCTGTGTGTGAGTATTCCTTTAAATGTGGTATAGATTGAGTACAATCAATAGACTTCTTTTCTGGACATTTTCACATGACCAAGGCTTTGTACAGGGTCTTTATTTATAGCTGATTCTTGTCTTTGGCTTCACTTGGGGGTATGTTAGTGAGGTATTTTTGGTGTTGAAGTTTTGGGGTTTGATCTAGCAGGTGGTGCTTCAACATAGTGGTCAGTTGGTAGGCTCCTGCTGAGTTGTGCCGCTCTCCTATATTTCTTCACAGTTTCAGTCATGCTCCCTTTAATGCTCAGAAACTGTGGGCTCCTGTTCCACTTGAGTGCTGACTGTAGATCATGGCTTGGCAGTCACTGCAGGCAGTCAGTGCAGTCTATGCACTGCAGCTCTAAGGTGATTTCAGGGTTTATATTTCCTCCACAACTTGGAGGCAGTAGAAGAAGGGACCTTAGTAGTGGTCGTGGCTGAGAGTCTTTTACTCATCTCCTAGAGAGATGCAGGCCAGCAATCGCTCGGTGTGAACAGCCTGGGATGGGGGGTGGTCTGTGCTGTGGGCCCAAACTGTGGGCTTCCTGCCTGGTGATAAGCAGTGAGGATGGGTAGGACCCATGGGAGACAGACTGGCCTCCTTTCCTTAGGTTGATTGCAGCTTGTTGGACATGTAGATAAGGTACTCGGGGTTGTTACTCCTTCATTAGTCCAAGGTTAACAGTGGTAGTACCACTGCAGAGGCAGTGGCAAAGAGGCTTTTGATTGCCCCTGGTGGTTCCACCTCGGAGAAACACACAGCTGCTGTTACTAGGAGTGTTCGGCCAATGGAGTGGGGCAGTTGCCCTGTTGGTGTGAGCTTGGGCTCTGCCTGTCAGGGAGCAGAGAGTCAAGGCGTCACTGAGAGAAGAGACTGATCTCCTCTCTATATGGTGATTGTGCTAAAAGCTTGGGTGTAGCCTCGGGCTCTTTGTTTCTTCCCAATACCAAGGGGCAGCAGGGATAGATCTGCTGTTGTAGCAGTGGCAGAGGGGCTGTTGTATGCCTCTGGGAGCTTCTGCTCAGAGAAATTCTGGGCTGCTACCAGTAGATATGCTCAGCGGTAGGGGGGGGGTGACTGTACTTTGGTCATGAGCTGGGGGCCCTGCTTGGTGAAGTGAAGAGTTGGGGGTGAAGGTTCCCAGAGAAGAGGGGGTAAACTTCTCTCCAGGGTGGCTGTGGTGTGCTGAATGTACCATCGTGGTTTCTAGGCCTTTTGTTCCTTCCCCAGCCCAAGGACTGCTAGGGTGGTAACACTGCAACCATGATTGCAGAGGGGTTGTGGCTCTGAGATTTCCTCCTTGGAGAAATTCTAGACTACTTCCCATTGAAGTGGTCAGGCAGGGGCAGGGTGGTTGTGCTGGAGTCCCAGATCAGGCAGTCCTGCCCAGTGAGAAGTGAGGACCGGGACCTGTGTGAACAGTCCAGCCACTTTTCCGTAAGGTTGGTGTTCTGTGCTGGGGATCTGCACCAGCCCCTGGACCCCACAGACTCTCCAGTGCTTAGAGATAACAATGGCAAGGGCTGTGAGACAGCAAAGATGGCAACATGCCCCTCCAACTGGGAACTGTCTCCCAAGTTGTTGCAGAGCTGATATTGGCTCGATAGCCCTGGTGAGGGGTGGTTGGAGTCTCAGACAGGGAGGACCCACCCAGTGAGGAGACACAGGATTAGGGAACCACATAACAAACAGTCTTGCCACTTTTCCATAGGGCTGCTGCAGTATCCTGGGAGCCTGCTTTTGTCTCTGGTCACCTCAGATTTTCCAGTACCTGAAAGTATCAACACGGAAGGCTATGAAACAGCAAAGATAATGGCCTCCCCTCCCTCTGGGAGCTCTGTCCCAAGGAGGTACAGACCTGTTGCTAGCCTGAACACACTGGCAGGAGGTGGGTGGACACCCTGGTTGGGAGAGCCTAGTCAAGAGGAATAGGATCTGGGACATGTAAGAAAGCAGTCTGGCTGCTCTTCTAGTAGGGCAGCTGTGCTTTGCTGGGGTCACATTAGCTCCTGGTCACTGTGAACTCTCTAAAGCCTGAAGGCAACAATGGCTAAGATTGCTTAAATAGCAAAGATGGCAGCCTACCTCTCCCATTGGGAGCTCTGTCTAAGCGAGGTTTGAAACTGCTGCCGGCTGGAAAACAGTGGCAGGGGCAGCTGGAGGCCCTGGTTGGGAGATTCTGCTCACTGAAGAGAAACGGGATTCAGGACCTATGTGGATAAGCAGTCTGACTGCTTTTCTGTAGGGCAGTTGTGCTACGTTGGAGGATGACTCCAGTCCCTAGTCATCGCAGACTCCTTGGAGTTCAAGGGCAACAATAGCTAAGGCAGTCAAACAGCAAAGATGGTGGCCATCTTTGGATGGAAAACACTGCTGAGCCAGTGGCTGGAGACCTGCTCAGCAGGACCCCCGAGGTAAGGAGAAGCAGGGTCAGGGACCCATGTTAAAAAGCAGTCTGGCCACTTTTCTGTAGGGCAGCTGCACAGAAGACAACAATGGTTAACTCTGTGAAACAGCAAAGATGGTGGACTGCCTCTCCCTCTGGGAGCTCCATCTCAGGGAGATGTAATGCTGCTACCAGTGGCTAGCTGGATCCCAAGCCAGTGGGTCTTATCCTGCAAGGTGCTATGGAAGCAGGGCCTGCATCTCATCACTGCTTGGTGTCCTGTATTCAGCCCCTTTCCTAGGGGTATCTGTGGGGCAGGGGTGTGTCTAACCTCTTGCTTTGCCAGAGTTGCAGCTGCTTTTTGCTGGGAAAAAAGAGCCCCAGATATCTAAGGCTCCCAGGGTTCTGTGTGTGCCTAAGCAGCTACTCTGCTGAGACTCCAAAGAGTTCTGCATGTCAGACTGAAGGCCCTGGTGGAGTATGTTCATGAGGGGATCTCCTGAGCCAAGGGTTGCAGAGATGCATGGGAAAAGTGCGGATCCCCAGGGTTGCTCACTAACTCACTGCTTCCCTGGGCTGCGGAGGTTCCCCTGGCTCTATTTTGCTCCCACATAGGTGGTCGTCTTGCCTTGAATTTCTCCATTCTCTTTGAGTTGAGTTGTTTCCTTGATGAGTCTCAATGCATGTACGTGGATGTTTCAATTGAAGATGCTGTATTTACCTGCCCTTACTGTATTTTCTTGCCCTTTCTATTTCTCTCCATGAGTGTGCACACCAGCTACTTCTAGCTGGCCATCTTGGCCAGCATTTTTATTTGATTCTTTTTTATGACTGAGTAGTATTCCATTGTGTGTGTGTGTATGCGTGAGTACACACACAATGGAATGCTGTATTGTCTTTATCCAATCATCTGTTGATGGACACTTAGGTTAATTCCATGTCTTTACTATTGTGAATAGTGCTGTGATAAGCATATAGATGTAAGTATCTTTTTAATATAATGATTTCTTTTATTTTGGGTAGATACCCAGTAGTGAGATTGCTGGATCAAATAGTAGTTTTTTTTTTTTAAGTTATTTGAGCAATATCTCTATTGTTTTTCATAGAGATTGCACTAATTTACATTCCCACCAACAGTGTATAAGTGTTCCTTTTTCTAGGCATACTCATTACATCTATTATTTTTTGACTTTTTAATAATAGCTGTCCTGACTAGTGTAAGATGATATCTCATTGTGGTTTTAATTTGCATTTCTCTGATGCTTCATGATGTTGAGCATTTTTTTCATGGTTCTTGGCCATTTGTATGTCTTCTTTTGAAAAATGTCTATTCATGTCCTTTGCCCACTTTTTGTTTGTTTATTTTTTTTTTAATTATTATACTTTAAGTTCTGGGATACATATGTAGAACATGCAGGTTTGTTACATAGGTATACACGTGCCATGGTGATTTGTTGCATTTATCAACCCATCATCTACATTAGGTATTTCTTCTAATGCTATCCCTCCCCTAGCCCCCCAGCCCCCAACAGACCCTGGTGTGTGATCTTCCCCTCGCTGTGTCCATGTGTTCTCATTGTTCAACTCCCACTTATGAGTGAGAACATGCCATGTTTGGTTTTCTGTTCTTGTGTTAGTTTGCTGAGAATGATGATTTCCGGCTTCATCTAAGTCCCTGTAAAAAACATGTACTCATCCTTTTTTATGACTACATAGTATTACATGGTGTGTATGTGCCACATTTTCTTTATCCAGTCTATCATTGATGGGCATTTAGGTTGGTTCCAAATCTTTGCTATTGTGAACAATGCTGTAATAAACATATGTGTGCCTGTGTCTTTATAGTAGAATGATTTATAATCCTTTGGATATATACCTAGTAATGGGATTGCTGGGTCAAATGGTATTTCTGGTTCTAGATCCTCGAGGAATCACCACACTGTCTCCTACAATGGTTGAACTAATTTACACTGCCACCAACAGTGTAAAAGCATTCCTGTTTCTCCACATCCTCTCTGGCATCTGTTGTTTCTTGACTTTTTAAATGATCACCGCTCTAACTGCTTTGCCCGCTTTTTAATGGGGCTATTTCTTTTTTGTTGTTCAGTTGTTTGAATTCCTTGTAGATTATGGATATTAGTCCCTTGTCAGATGAATAGTTTGCAAATATTTTCTTCCATTCTGCAGGTTGTCTGTTTATTCTGTTGATTATTTCTTTTATTGTGCATAAGCTTTTTAGTTAAGCCCCATTTGTCTATTTTTGTTTTTCTTGCATTTGCTTTTGAGGCCATAATTGTTGTGAATACTTTGCCTAGGTCAACGTCCAGAAGAGTTTTCCCCATGTTTTCTTCTAGTATTTTAATAGTTTCAGGACTTACATTTAAATTCTTAAACCATCTTGGGTTGATTTTTGTATAAGCTGAAAGGGGAGGGGCTCCAGTTTTATGCTTCTGCATATGGCAATCCGATTTCCCCAGCAACATTTATTGAAAAGAGCGCCCTTTACTCAATGTATGTTTTTGTCAACTTTGTCAAAGATCAGTCGGTTGTAATTATGTGGCTGTATTTTTGGGTTCTCTATTCTGTTCCATTTATCTATGCATCTATTTTTATACTGGTAGGATGCTGTTTTGGTTACTATAGCCTTGTAGTGTAAAGTCAGGTAATCTGATACCTCCAGCTTTGTTCTTTTTGCTCAGAAATGTTTTGGCTATGGGTTCTTTTTTGATTCCATATAAATTTTAGGATTGTATTTTTCTGTTAAAATTGCATTCATATTTTGATAGGAATTGCATTAAATCTGTAGATTGCTTTGGGTAGTATGGTCATTTTAATGATATTGATTCTTTTAACCCATGAGCATGGGATGTTTTTCCATTTGTTTGTGTCATCTACAATTTCCTTTACCAGTGTTTTGTAGTTTTCCTTGCAGAGAGCTTTTACTTTCCTGGTTAAATATATTTCTAGGTATTTTTTTGTTGTTGCTATTGTTAATGGAATTGATTTCTTGATTTGATTCTTAGCTTGATCATTATTGTCATACAGAAATGCCACTGATTTTTGTACATTGATTTTTTTTAAATCCTGAAACTTTATTGAACTCATTTATCAAATTTGGGAGTCTGTTGGAGGAGTCCCTGGGGTTTTCTAGCTGTAAGATCACATCATCAACAGAGATAATTTGAATTCCTTCTTTCCAATTTGGATGCCTTTTATTTCTTTCTGTTGCCTGATTGCTCTGTCTAAGACTTCCAGTACTATGTTGAATAGGAGTGGTGAAAGTGGGCATCCCTTCTTAGGGCGTTCCTGTTCTTAGGAAATGATTTCAACTTTAACCTGTACAGTATGATATTGGCTGTGGGTTTGTCATATATTGCTTTTATTATTTTAAGGTATGTTCCTTTAATGCCTAGTCTGTTGAGGGTTTTTATCATTAAGAGATGCTGAATTTTATCAAATGCTTTTTCTGCATCTATTGAGAGGATCATATCATTTTTGTTTTTAATTCTGTCTATGTAATGAATCACATTTGTTGATTTGCATATGTTGAACCATTCTTGCATTTCTGGGATTAATCTCACCTGATCATAGTTAATATCTTTTTGATGTGCTTTTGGATGTGGTTTGCTTGTATTTTGTTGAGGATTTTTGCATTTATGTTCATTGGTGATATTGGTCTGTAGTTTTCTTTTTTTGTCGTATCTTTGTCTGGCTTTGGTATTAGGATGATACCAGATTCATATAATGAGTTAGGACAGATTCCCTTCACCTCAGTTTTTTGAAAGAGTATCTGGAGGATTGGTACCAGTTCTTCTTTGTATGTTTTACAGAATTTTGTTGTGAATCTCTGTGGTCATTGGCTTTTATTTTCTTGGGAGATTTAAAAATTACCGATTCAGTCTCACTACTCGTTATTGGTCTGTTCAGTATTTCTATTTCTTCCTGAATCAATCTTGGTTGGTAGTATGTTTCCAGGAATTTATCCATTTCCTCTAGGTTTTCTAGTTTGTGAGCATATAGTTGCTCCTAGTAGTCTCTGATTATCTTTTGTATTTATGTGGTATCAGTTTTGGCACCTCCTTTTAAATTTCTGATTATGTTTACTTGGATCTTCTCTGTCTTTCTTGGTTAGTCTAGCTAATGGTTTATCAATTTTATCTTTTAAAGAACTAACTTTTTTTTTCATTAATCCTCAGTATTCTTTTGTTCTTAATTTTATTTAGTACTGCTCTGATTTTTGTTATTTCTTTTCTTCTGCTAGCTTCGAGTTTGGTTTGTTCTTTTTTTTCCTAGTTACTTGAGGTGCAATGTGAGGTGGTTATTTTGTTATCTTTCTTTTTTTTTTTTTTTTGATGTAGACATTTAACACTATAAACTTCCCTTTCAGTGCTGCTTTTTCTATATCTTAGAAGTTTTGGTATGTTATGTTTCCATTTTCATTTGTTTCAAAAAATTTTAAATTTCTATCTTAATTTTGTCATTGACCCAAAGATCATTCAGGAGTGTGTTTAATTTCCATATATTTGTATCATTTTGAGAGTTGTTCTTGGCATTGATTTCTAGTTTTATTACACTGTTGTCTGAGAAGATACTTGGTATAATTTCACTTTTTAAAAATTTATTAAAACTTGTTTTGTGGCTTAATATATTACCTGTCTTGGAGAATGTCCCCTGAACTGATGAGAAGAATGTCTATTCTGCCATTTTGGGGTAGAATGTTCTATAAATGTCTTTCAGGTTCATTTAGTCCAAAGTCCAATTTAAGCCCAGTTTTTCTTTGTTGGTTTTGTGTCTCAGTGATAGGTCTAGTGCTATAAGTGGGGTAGTGACATCCCCTGGTATTATTGTATTGCAGTCTATGGCTTTATTTAGGTCTAGCATTATTTGTTTTATGAATCTTAGGGCTCTAATGTTGGATGCATGTGTATTGTGATCATTATATCCTTTCGTTGAATTGATCCCTTTAGCATATTATGACTTCTGTCTTTTTTTTTTTTAATTGTTGTTGGCTTAATGTCTGTTTTATCTGATGTAAGTATATCTACTCCTTCTTGCTTTTGGTTTCCATTTGCATGGAATATGTTTTTCCACCCCTTTACCATCGATCTATAAGTGTCTTTTCCAGAAGGTGGGTTTCTTGTAAGTAGCATATAGTTGGTTCATGTTTTTTTATTCCTTCTGTTAATCTATATCTTTTAAGTGATTAATTTAATCCATTTATATTTAATGTTAACATTGATATGTGATTTTTCATTATTGTCATAATATTAATTGTTATCTAGTTGCTTTGTAGATTCTTTGTTTCTTTCCCCCACCACCCCCATCTGTGGTTTGGTGGAGTTCTATCATGCTGCCATTTATTTATTTCTCTTTCTCCTTTATGTGATTGTTTTATAAGACCTGTGAGTTTTATACTTCATGAATTTTTATGATGGTGAATAACAACCTTTTGTTTTCCATGTTTATAACTCCTTTGGACATTTCCTATAGGGCTGGCCAAGTACTGACAAATTCCCTCAGCATTTGCTTGTCTTGGAAAGAATTTATTTCCTTTTCATTTATGGAACTTATTCTGGTAGGACACAGAATTCATGATTGGTAGGTTTTTTAAAGCACTTTGAAAATGAAATCTCTTCTGGCTTGTAAAATTTCTGCTGAAATTTCCACTGTTAGTCTGACAAGGTTTTCTTTATAGGTGACTGGACGCTTTTCTCTTGCTGATTTTAGGATTTTTTTTTTCATGTTTACTTTAAACTATCTGATGACAACACATCATGATGAAGTCCTTCTTGCAGTGTATCTTCCTGGTGTTTACTGGGCCTCCTGTATCTAAATGTTTAATTCTCTTGCAAGACTAGGGAACTTTTTATGAATTATTTCCCTTAATCTGTTGTTAAAACTTTTTGCTTTTTATTCTCCCATACAAATCATTGGTATTCCCATGGACTCCATTGTATACCATGAATCTATATATTGGTATTCCATTGGAATACCAGTGATTTGTATGTTGGGAGACTTTACCTAGTCCCATACTTCTTGAAGACTTTGTTTATTGTTTTTTTATTCTTGCTTCTTTATTTTTGCTTGACTGGGTTAATTAAAAAAATCTGTCTTCAAGTATTGATGTTGTCTCTTCTGTGTATTCTAGTCTACTGTTGGAGGTTTCAACTGTATTTTGTTATTCCTTCAATATTTTTCAATTCCAGAAGTTCTATTTTTAAGATATTTATCTCCTTGGTAAATTTCTCATTCATATCCTGAACTGATTTTTTTTGTATTCGTTTTCAGATGTCTTCTGAATCTTACTGAAGTTCTTTAAAATCAATATTTTGATTCTTTATCTGACATTTCAAATATTTCATTTTGGTTAGAATCCATTACTAGAGAGTTAGTGTGATTTTTTGGGGGATGTGTGATAACACCCTACTTTTTCATACTTTTAATATTGTTATGCTGTTTCTTCTCATCTGAAGAAACAATCATTTCTTATATCTTATTTTTGCATTTACTTTTATTTGGATAGGACTTTTTTTTTTTTTTTTTAAGATCCGAAGTGATTTTACTTTTATTTCCTTCACTTTAAGCCAGTCTTGAAATTTCACTGTGATTTCTGGGGTCAGGGCAGCAGGAAGGTGGTGTTAAGAATCATCAGGACTGTGACTCAGTTGGCCCATGGAGGTGCAGGCAGGGTGGACCCTCACTGGGGCAACTAGAGGAGCACAGACTGCCTGCTGGCAGGTAAGTGATGTTCCAAGGGCATGAGAGCTGGTACACGATGTCCTCTGTGGCTTACAGCTTGTGCAGCTCAATCAAACCATCCCCTGTGGTGGTCAATGAGTTGGCAGTCAGCTTGGCTGCTTTGGAGTTGCCCTCAGCAGAGATGATGGCTGCCTTTTTCTGCTGCTCAGCCTTTTTCCACCACAAATCTGGCCCTCTCTGCTTTCTGCTGAGTCACCTGTTTGGCTTTCACCACTTCTGTGAACTCATTCTGGAAGCTCTGATATGCCAATGACATATTGTCCAGGATGAGCCCAAAGGTGGCTGCTCACTCCTTAAGGTCATTGCTCACCTGCCTGGAGACCAGTTGTCTCTGTGTGATTAGTTCTCCAGCATCAAAGTGAGCCAACACTGACTTGAGGATCTCTATAGTGATGGATGGCAGCACATGCTCATCATAGTCCTTTCCAGTGCTGGTATAGATGTGAGGAAGGTGGCTAGCAAAAGGTCAGAAGAAGATGTGGAGTGTGATGTTGACATTCTGTAAATCTTTGCTACCTGTGATGACTGGCACATTACATAGTTGAGATGGCAGTCAAAGGTAATTGGTTTCTACACTCATGGGATGAAAAAGTGATTCCTTTCCCTACCACAATGTTCTGTACTCCATGGAATTGGTCAAAGACAATAACTCTGCACCCAGCGTCCATATTATATAAGGCAGAGTTCGCCACATCTACTGCAACAGCTAACGGTGGGCCAAACTTGCTAATGAGCTCAAACACTGTGGCAGTCATGTTTCCTTGTGCTGGAGCTTCTCACACCTGCTTCCACTCTGACCTCCACAAGAATTCCCCAGCCACAGATGGAACTTTTTAATTTTTCTTTGAAGCTGTGACTATAAGGTATGTTGAGTAGGGCCATTTTGCTTTGCTTCTGAGTGTGTTCAGTGGCAAAGACTGGTTACAGATAACCTTAGTGTGGTAGGTTTCTCAAATGCCAGCTGTAGTAGTTGTGTACCAGTTGAGACCACAGGCTTATGGTCTCCTGAGAAGCTGGAGGCGTGGGGGCCAAAGAAGCTTCTCTCATTCTCAATTGCTGTGCAGTTGTGTCAGAAGATTTTGTATTTGGTTGTGCTACTTGACCCCCAGGCCAGTAGGTGGCACTTGCAGGTAAGAGACGGCTATGGTGGCAGCAATTGGGTTTATCTTGATCTTTGTTTACCAGGAGAAGTTTTCCAGTGTCCCAGGCATTGGACTGGGCTGTGGGATGCTCAGTGGTTGGGATTCTAGGCTCAGCCTCAGTGGGAGTTGTGGGGGTGAAGCTGTTGGAGCTGGACTAGCCTAGCCTGCCCTCAGGCTTCCTAATTGTGGGTGCAAGTGTCTGCTCTGATGAGCCCAGGGGGCAGTTGCCAAATGCCTGGAGATGTTCCCAGGTAAGGAGTGAAAAACAGCCACTGCATGAAGTTCCTTGCATGGGAAGGGAGGGGTGGCACTAGCTCCCAGACTAGGTGAGTGGGTGTGGTACTCACTTATCTCTCACTCCTCAGATCCAGCTGTGCTCAATCCCTCGTTTTGACCAAAAGAGCAAGGTTGGGCACTCAGTAAAGTTGCATGCAGATTGCCTTTAGATTGCAAAGCTGTTCATGTCTGAAAATTTCACCACCTGTGCAAAACCACAGCTCTCCAGAAAATTTCCTCCTTCTCTGATCCCATGAAGAGGCAGAGCCCAGTTCCAGTGCCCATAATTGCAGCACACTCCAAACTTGCTCCTCAGTTCTGGCTATGGGAGCTCCTCCCTCACTCCAGACCCAGGACTCCAATCTCCAGTCCAAGACTCTCTAATGCTCACGGCAGGCACTGTTGCTAAGTAGCCCTATCCCACCAAGTTTGGGATGAGCCAGGATTGAGAATACTATCCTCCAACTGGGTCCCAGATTTGAGAAAATGCCTAGGACATTTCTCAGTGTCTTTTCTTCTCACAGTATCCAAGCCTTTCCCCCAGTTAGCTCCAGGGCTTGGGAGGGACAAGGTGCTTTTGGTACAGTTCCCCAGTGGAAAGGTAGAATGTAGACTGATATGCTTTGGGTCCGTGTGCCCCACCAAGTCTCATGTCGAATTCTAGTCCCCAGTGTTGGAGGTGGGGCCTGGGGGGATGTGGTTGGATCATGGGAGTGTATTTCTCATGAGTGGTTTAGCGTTATCCTTTCAGCACTGTTCTTGTGATAGTGAGTGAGTTCTCATAAGATCTAGTTGTTTAAAAGCATGCAGCATCTCCCCTCTTACTCTGTCTTGCTCCTGCTCCTGCCATGTGAGACACTTTGCTCACCTTTTGATTTTTGCCATGATTGGAAGCTTCCTGAGGCCTCCCCTGAAGCAGAACCTGCTATACTTCCTGTATAGCCTGCAGAACCATGAACCAATTAAACCTCTTTTCTTTATAAATCACCCAGTCCTACATCTTTTTTACAGCAATGAGAGAACGGACTAACTCATAGAAAGACACCATCTCGGCTTCTCATGTACTGGGGCTTCACTCTCATTTCTCAGCCAGATGTTGCTGTGCAGACTGCCTGCCTACCTTTTTTTCCCTGAGATCTGAAGTGTCCTTTGCTTTTCTGTCGAATTCTCAGGTTCCTTCTTGAATAAAAGATCACAGTGTGAATCTCAAAACACTGTTTTGCTTCTTCCAAGTAGGTGAAGGATGCTAGAAAAGCATCTAATCTTCCATCATGGAAGAGAAAAGCAGAATAGTTTTTTAAATGTTTATTTTACTTGGGTTTTATTGAACTTCTAGGATTTGTGGCTTTATAGTCATCAAATTTGGAAATATTTTAGCCACATTTTTTCAAATATTTTTTTGTCCCCACTTTAATTCTCACCTTTTATTCTGGACTCCAATTACATGTATTTTATTCTGCTTGATATTATTCCACTAAGGCTTTTTAAAAAACTTTTTTCCCTGTGCTATTCATTTTAAGTAGTCTCTGAATTAGGTATTTGTTGCTGCTCAAAAAATTATTCTAAAACTTAATAGGTTAAACCAGTGATAAATATACATCAAATGATTTCTGTGGATCATGAATTTGGGTGTGACTTAGCTAATGGTTCTGGCTTGGAGTGTCCCTCATCAAGTTGCAGTCAAGATATTGTCTCAGGATTGCAGTTATTTGAAGACTTAATAAGGGCCGAAGATCTACTTCCAAGATGGCTCACTTACATTGTTGACAAGTTGGTTCTGATTGTTGGCAGGAGGTCTCTGTCCTTTGCCATTTGGACTGCTCCATAGTTGCTGTCATTTGAGTGTTTTTGTGACCTGATAGCTGACTTTCCTCATAGCAAGTGATTCAACTGAGCAAGATGAAAGAGGAAATGTCTTTTATGACAGCTTTAGGGCGTAACTTCAATTTTGCTCCAGTCTGAAGATCACACAGATATATCAAATCCAGGTATTACACATTGGGTGGGTATTACACAATGACAGAAGTACTAGGAATTGAAGATCATTGATACCATCTTGGAAGTTGGCTACCATGGTTTCTATTGTTCTGTCTTTAAGTGTACTGATATTTTCTTCTGAACTATCCACTCTGTTTTTCAGTTCATTCAGTGACTTTTTTTTTCATTTTGGATACTGTATTTTTCATCTCTAGAAGTTCCATTTGGGTCTTTTATTATACTTTTTATTTCTCTTTTCCTCATGTTCATGTTTTCATTTAGATTCTTAAGCTTATTAAAAATGTTTGTAAAAACTCTCTTAAGGTTCTTGTCCCTGAATTTCATTATTTCTGCCATTTTGAGCCTGTTTCTATTTATTGATTTTCCTTCTGGTATGGGTCACATTTTTCACTTCTTTGCATGCCTAGTTATTTCTTATTGGATGCTAGACATTGTTAATTTTACATTTTAATAAATGAGTTATATTTTGTTGTATTTTTTAAAGGAATACTGAACTTCGTTCTGGCAGACATTCATGTTACTTGATTCGCTCAATCCTTTTGAAAGTTGCTTTTTATCTTTGTTCAGGAAGGTTCAGAGCAGCCTTAACTCTAGAGTTAATTTATCCTCACTTTTAAAGCATGACTTTTCTGAGGACTCTACCTAATTATGTATTATAGTACCTCTCCACTCTGGCTTATGGAAGCACAAACTATTTTTAGATATAAGTAAGCTCTAGGAATTGTTCAGTCTCCTGATTTTCAGTGATCTTTCCTTGGCTTCATAGTTTCAACCCGATCATATACAAATTGGTCATCAGTCAAAGACTCAGTGAAAACCCCTTTCAGATCTCCAGATTTTCTTTCTAGGCAGCTCCCTCCTCTTCATTTCTCTGTCCTAAAAATTCTAGGCATTTCAGCCTCCCTGAACTTCTATATGTGTCTTCACAATTCCTCAAGAATATCATCTCTGTTTGGTTGCCCCTCTCTGTGCTGTAGCCTAGAAACTGCCTTCAGGTATCTAGGACAATCATAGGGGTTAACTTATTGGTTTCCTTTCTTTCAGTATCAGCCTTGTGGTTCCTATTATCAAAAGTCTATGAATAATTGTTTCATATATTTTGCCCTGTTTTCTAACTGTTTTTAGTAGAAGAGAAATTCTTATACCAGTTTATCCTTGATGGGTGAGAGCAGAAATATGTGGGGCTTTGGGGAGAAGCTGAATAGTCTGGGCACTGACAAATGAGAACAGTTGTTGGTAGTGCTGGAGTAGAAACTGGGAGGCCTCCTCTTGTGCCAGGCAGGGAAGAGCTTTTCCCTACTCCTGACTTCCTTGAAATCAAAATGTCTTTACCTAAACACATTTTGGTCCTCTCCTTATTCTTTTACTTACTTTACCTGTGGGGAGGTTCACCAAACCTGGTTCATGTTTTGGGCTAGAATAGCTGGCTTAGTCTTGTTCTCCTGCCTTATTTTGGGAGTAAGCCCAGGGGGTGATATGCTGGTATAAGAATGAGGCATGTAACTCAGTCCCTGGGATTCAGGGTGCTCACTGAGTTTG
The DNA here is from genome assembly GCF_037993035.2 of Macaca fascicularis. Taxonomy (NCBI): domain Eukaryota; kingdom Metazoa; phylum Chordata; class Mammalia; order Primates; family Cercopithecidae; genus Macaca; species Macaca fascicularis. The sequence goes on along the minus strand of NC_088375.1, from coordinate 119,368,785 downwards.
GAGTTCCTGTGGAACATCTAATTGGAGATGAAGACAACTCCTACAAGATAGGGAGTTGGATACATGGGTCTGGGGCTCAACTGGACTGCTATTTTATAGCTGTGTGAAGAAGATGACTGGTAAGAAGGGATTTCTTGAGGGCAGTGTCTGGAATGAGGTGGAAATATCATAGATTTGTTGAACAAATGAATTAATGAGTCCATGAATAGCCATTGTTCCCAATAGAAGATAATTTTAAACACTAGGAAAACTCATACATATGTAATGAGACACGTTAACTACATTATGGATTTATTATTCTGTGACTACCACTGATTAATTTGCTAACTAAATTTTTGATTGATTTTTGCATATAATAATACTGTGAACTTCTTTAGAAACAAAAGGTGTGCTAAAAAAGATAAGAAAAGTTAAAAATTTTTGGGTGAGATTAACAGCATATTGTTCATTAGTTGCTGAGAAGTGGCTACACCTATTATTGTGAGTACGGTTAATACTGCTCACATTATTCAGCCAGAGAAATAATATCTAATTACCAGGGGTTATATAAAGTAACATAAGTAGAAAGAAAGATATTATACTAAGGGACAAAGAAACTAGTTTTGACATACGGGTAAGGAAAATTAGATACCAATCTGACTTTTTAACACTACAAATTTTATTACAGAAGACATTAGCAATTTCTATTAACATTTATAGATGACCTTAATTTAAAAAAATGTTTTGAAATAGAAAAGAACTTGCATACATTCATGTAAATCTGGTATACAAGGGGCTTTAATCTGTTACCAAAAGAGAGAAGCAAATTGACATAATTTTTATACATATTAAATCAATTTTGTCTTCTCACTTGAGAGCTTTAAAATAATAAAATGATCAATATGCAAATAGGGTGAACTCTATTTGCTACCAATTATCTGTATTAAGGAAAAAAGCATTGAAAGGAATTAAGTAAACAAACAGGTTTTGTTTCATGTTGCAGGCCATTTTAATATGATTCTTACTGATAACTCAGACTTAAGATGACTAAACCGATTTTTTTAAAAGTGTCTATATTGACCAGGATTTTAGAATTGTATGGATATAGAGAATAGTAGGAGCTAGAAAAGTACCCAATCTTTGGGGTAAAGGATAATGTCAGTAAATCTGATTCATATTTTAATGCCACTTCTTTGTTTGGCTAACTAAAGAGTGTGAGTGTTTGCTTTTCTTTGAAAATGAGTTAAAATTTTAATGCAACGAAAACAATGTCAAGAAACTTGGATGTTAGCCTGACTGTGCCTGTAACTATCTATAGAACATCAGAGCATTAAGTAACCTCTCCATGGATGCAAAATGTCAGAATAGGATCTATGTTTCCATTTATTTATGTAATCAGTATTTACTGAGTACCTAATATATAGCAGAGGCTGGTTTGAATTCTGAAGATATGGTGATGAGCAAGACAAATAAAGCTTCCATTTAAATTGCTTACAGTCTAGTTGGAAAGGGAGAGACAGAGAATAAGTATATAAACAAATATAGTATCAGAAAACGCTGAGTGCAATGAAGAAAATATGAGATAACAGGATAAAAAGTGACAGTGGCAGTAGGCTGCATTAGACTTGGTGGTCAAGGAAGGATTTTCTAAAGAAGTAATTTTTAAGCTGAGATGATAAGGAGAAAGCCATTCAAAGACTTGTCGAAAGGTTGCTCCATAATAAACAAATAGCAAATGTAAAAGCACTGTTCCAAGAACAAGTTTGGAATGCTCGAAGAGACATAATAAATAAAAGGTGGAGGGAGGTGGGTATGACATGAAGTTAGACAAATAGGCACAGATCATTTCCACTTACCATATTTTTTATCAGTTTTATTGAGGTATAATTGACATACAATAAATTGCGTATATTAGTTTCCTAGGACTGCCATAACACAGTACCATAAACTGAGTGGTTTAAAACAACAGAGATTTATTTTCTCACAGCTCTAGAGGCCAGAAGTCCAAGATCAAGTTGTCTGCAGGGCCATGTTCCCTCTGAAGCTGCTGAGCTAGGATGTATTCCAGGCCTCTATTGTAGTTTCTGGTAGTCCTTGGTTTGAGGCAACATAATTTCATTCTTCACATGGCATTCTCCTTATTCATGTGTCTGCGTCCAAATTTCCTCTTTTTGTAAGGGGATATATCCAATCATATTGGCTAGTGGCCTACTTTACTCCAGTGTTATTTCATATTAATTAATTTCATTTGTAATGAACTTATTTCCAAATAAGGTCACATTCTGATATACTACAGGTTAGAACTTCAACATTTGAAATTTGGGGGTACATAATTCAACCCCTAACCCTGCATATATTTTGGTAGGTTTTAACGTATGTGTATCCTGTAAAACCATCATCACAATCAAGATAATGAACATATTTTTCACTTCCTAAATGTTTCCTCTGCCCCTTGGAAATCCTCTTTCTTCCCCTTCCTTGTCTTTCCTCATCCCCAGGCAATCATTAATCTGCTTTCTGTCTTACATTAATTTGTATTTTCTGGTATTTTATATAAACAGAATTATATGGCATGTACTCTGTTTTGGTCTATGTTAATAATGTTAAGATTATAACATAATTATTGATATTAATGTCACTGCTATGTCGGTAGTTTATTCCTATTTATTGCTGGCAAATATTCTATTGCATATGTATGACATATTTGTTTATCACCTGTGGAGGGACATTCAGTTTGTTTCCAGTTTGGGACTATTAAAAATAAAGATGCTATAAATGTTTGTGTACAAGTTCATGGATGGATATATCCTATTATTTCTCTTAGATAAATACTTAGGAGTGGAATGGTTAGGTCATATTGTAGGTGTATGTTTAACTTTTTGAGAGACTTATGAACTGACAAACTTGTACCATTTTATGTTTCCATCAAACATTGTATGCAAATTTCAGTTGCTCCACATCCTTGCTAACCCTTGGTATTTCCAATTTTTAAATTTTAGGCAGCCCAAGAAGTGTGTAGTGCTACGTCATTGAGGTCTTAATTTGCTTATCTCTGAGATTAATGATGAAAATTTTTCATCTGTTTAGTTCCCATCTATATAATTCTGTGAAATGTCTATTCAAACATTTGCTTATTTAAAAAATTGGATAATTTTTTCTTACAATTGAGTATAGCAAGTTCTTCATATATTCTGTATACAAGTTCTTCATCTTATGTATAATTCGCAAGTTTCTTTTCTTTCAGTTTGTGATATGTCTTTGTTGTTTTAACAATGCCTTTTGAAGAGAGAAATTCTTAATTCTGACAGAGTCCAATTTATTGTTTTTGAAAATGGATCATGCTGTTGGTGTTATATCTAAGAAAGTTTTGCCTAATCCAAATTTTGCCTAACAGACGTTTTATTCCGTGCTTTCTTCTAGAAGTTTTAGAATTTTAGTTTTTATATTTCATGTTAACATTTGTATATAATGCAAGCTATGTATTGAAGTTATTTATTTATTTTAAAAAAGTATTTATTTTTATATATGGATAACGAATTGTTCTAGCACCATTTGTTGAAAATACTATTTATTCTCTACATAATTTGATTTTCACCTTTCTTGAAAGTCATTTGACCACATGTGTGCAGGTTTACTACTGGACCATATTTTGTTCCAATGATCTGTCTTACCACCACTTTCTTAATTACCATAGTTTTACAATCTTGAAATCAGCGATTCAATAAGATTTTCTACATAGATGGTCATGTTATATGTGAATAAAATTTTACTCCTTCCTTTCCCATCTGAATGTCTTTTTTCCTTTGGCTTATTGCATTAACATTGCACATACAGTACAGTGTTTAATAGAAGATGCAAAAGCAGACATTTTTGCCTTTTTCCTGATGTTAGAGGAAAAGTATTTTGTCTTTCAATATTAAGTATGATATTAATCATAAATTTTTGCTGATGCCTTTTATTAAGTTAGGAAGTTTTCTTCTATTCCAAGTTTCCTGAAAATTTTTTCAGGAATGTATGTTGGATTTTGTCAAATGCTTTTGTGTATGTGGTTGTGTGTGTTTCCATTGACATCATTGTAAGCCTTTCATTTTTTAGTCTGTTAGTGTGGTGAATTTTCTTAATTGAATGCAAACTAAACTTGCATTCCTGAAATAAATTCCACTTTGACCATGATGTATTATTCTTTTTATGTATTGTTTATTTTGTTTTGCTAAATTTTGTGAAGAATTTTTGTATCTATGTTCATTTCATGAGGGTTATTAGTTTCTGGTTTTCGTTTTTGATAATGTCTTTCTTGTGAACTCTGTCTGCCTTGGGGATCCATGGACTCCCAGGTCTATCTCTTCAATTTGGTGATGCTTCTGGCCTCTGCCTTGGTAACCTTTCCTGCCCTATGGCTCAGAAACTTTCTCCAGGCAGTTTCTTCCTGTTTGTTTCCTATGTCTCTCAGATCACGTACTTTTGTTTCCTGATGTCCAATATGTATAGAGACATTATTTTATATATTTTGTACTGTTTTGTAATTATTTTGGGTGAGAAAGTAAACCGGAATCAGAAGCACAAATTCAATATGCCTGGATTCTTTTAACAGTATGAGATCATATACATTAAGGCCTCTTTAGCAAGAAAATCACTACCCAAATGCATGATATTTATTATAGTTCTTCTAGTAACAGGCCAAGTGTTTTTATAGTTGCCCATTACATATGTACACACACACATACATATATATATCTCCCAGGGATAGGTATATAAATCCACTAGAAAATGAGCTCCTGAATCAATGCTTTATATACAAAGGAGGCACTCATTCCATTAGAAACACATATCTAATATTCTTCCATTTATCATACTCTTGTGTTAGCATCTTGTCTGAAATTAGATTGGCACCCTCATTTCCAGTTTCCCTGTTTTCAAAATTATCTTATTACATAGTAGCTCACATTCCCAAGACTTTGGAGCCCCTGGCATGGCCATTTCTCGGTATATATCTGTTAAAGGAAATATGGCCTGAGGATACCTCTGTGTTGTGAGTTCCTACATAATGAACTGCAACCTAACTTAGTATGTAAACTAACTGAAAGCCTAACTTAGGAATATACTTTGGTAACAAACAGCTGAGTTTCAGCTCATCACAGCAGCTGAGCTTCAATCAATTATAGGCAGCCAGCTGATCAGACTTTGTCCAAGTAAGGCAAGTGCTGATCCATAATGAAATCAAGCTGTTTCAGTATCTTATTTCTACTTTCTGTTCATAAATGCTGTCTGCCCACATTGAGGAGCAGAGTTCTGTGAATCTCTTCTGATTCTGAGGGCTGCCTGATTCAACAATCGTTCTTTGCTCAATTAAACTGACAAAAACAAGCAATGGGGAAAGGATTCCCTATTCAATAAATGGTGCTGAGATAACTGGCTAGCCATATGCAGAAGATTGAAACTGGATCCCTTCCCTACACTGTATAGAAAAATCAACTCAACATGGATTAAAGCCTTAAATGTAAAACCTAAAACTAAAAACTCTGGAGGATAACCTCGGAAATACCATTCCAGATGTAGGACCGGGCAAAGATTTCATGACAAAGATGACAAATGCAACTTCAACAAAAACAAAAATTGACCTTTTTTTTTTTAACTAAAGAGCTTTAACTAAAGAGCTTCTGCATTATGGCCCAGAAACTTTCTCCAGTCTGTTTCTCCCTGTCTGCTTCCCATCTCTCTAGGATCGTGTACTTTTGTTACCTGGTATAACAGCAAAAGAAACTATCAACAGAATAAACACACAACCTATAGAATGGGAGAAAATATTTGCAAACTATGCATCTGACAAAGGTCTAATACCCAGAATCCATAAGAAGCTTAAACAAATGTATAAGCAAAAACTGAAGAACCCTGTTAAAAAGTGGGCAAAAGACATAAACAGACACTTTTCAAAAGAAGATATGTACATGGCCAACAAGCATATGAAAAAATGCTCAACACCAAAAATTGTTACAGAAGTGATATTACCTTTTCATAGAAACTAAAGCGGTCAAGCATGCCAATGTCATACAGCAAGCAAATGGCAGGGCCAAAATTTTATCTCAGGTCAGCTTGACATCCTGTCAGATGTGGCCATGTTCCTCAGACAGTCATTCTTTCACACGTGTAAATTTTACTTAATATCTTAAAATCTCCCCCAAAATATTTTGAACTACACATTTTGTTCTAAACAAAATTTTTAGATGAGGAATAATTTTATATATCTTTACATGAACATTTAGGTAAAACTTGAAGCACTCAAGCCCCAAATAAATTTTTATTCCCAAGACTTACTTAGATGATGTTAGAGTGTTTTTTGAATTTGGCTTTTCCCATTCTGTATCTATCTTTTATTAATATTAATAAATAAATATTAATAAAGAATAAATTTAAAAGGTAATTTATTTTGAAACAGGAGAGAGGAAAATGCATGCTTCAATAATGTCAGCTTCCAGGGAAAGATATTGTGAGCTTGTTTGTCTAAATACATTTTATTTGGAGTTCAATATGAATTTTCAATAGATGCTTTTCAGATAAAAAAGCAGTAAATCAAATGCAATTATATAAACAGGAAGATCAGAGGGGATTATCCTGAAGGGTATAAAATGAACCAAGAGCTTTTAGTTTGGGTCATCACAGCATCTGCTCACCAATGCAAAGTAAGGTAGGTGTCTATAGTAAGAAGGCTCTGTGAAATGAAATGTTCTTAAGCTATTTTTTTTCATTTTCACCATTTTACCATTTTTTAGAAAGTGGAAAATGCTGAAAGATAATTTGCTTCAATAGGCTCTAATATTTTAAATTATTGCTCCAAATTGTTTAGCAGTAGATGAAGGTGAGTGAACTACATACATAAGGCTAAGGAAAAAATTCATTGACTTAAAGAAAGAGAAGCAACTGGTTAGTTCCCTAATGAAGGATATTTGATATTCATGGCTTTCTTCTGTTTTCATTTTGATTTAAATATTGTTGTCAGTTTAATGATCTGTGTATTAAATCCTCTCAATTCCTGTACTAATGGTCATCTTTTATGAAAATATGCTTCTGGAAATGTTAGAGCAAATTCATTTTTGAGTACCTGCAGGGGTAATGTGCTCTGTATTATAAGTTCTTTTTAGTTATTTAACAGTTAAACCACCTTTGATAGTGTTCAACACACACACACCTGCTGTATAGCACATTTTGCTTTCTAGAAAAATATGCTGCTTTAATGAAGTTCCAGGATTATTCATAGGATGGGCAATTAGTTCTTTTCATAGTAAGGGATTTGGAGTGTAAAAATTAATGAAGGAAATTGGCAGAGCAGAGAGGAAAGTGTTTATTAAGAATGAAGCATTGGGAGCAAAAATAAGAGGAAAAAAGAGAGGAAAGGGGCAAAGGAAAGAACATATCTTGGAATAAGAAAATATGTTGAAAGTAGGGACATATATGGTCATGCATCTGAAGAAGGCATCTCATTATTTAGGCCCTGCCTGAAACCATGCCTTCTATGTTTAGGTACCCAACAAATTATTTATGATGATTTCAGATGATTAAGTGGCAAAGATGAGAACCCAGATGACGATGAAGAAGAAATTGTGGCGTATCACAGAGGAAGGGATTAACTAACGCTGATTTGTACAGTGCTATATAGCTATATGATCTTTCTTATATAGAGTGCCAAGCGTTTCACGTGTATTGTTTTATTCTTTTTATGACTTTAGGAACGGACATATGGAAAAATGAAGGCACAAAGACATTAAATTACTCAGTTGCACACAACTGCAATTAAATCCTGAAGTAGAATTTAGATCACTAACTCTTAATCAATCAATCAGATCTGACACTAATTTATCATATAGAATTACAGACTATTTGTGCTGCGAAGATTTTCATGATCATCTTCTGGTTCTAAGCCTTCCTTTTATAGATGAGAAAGTTGAGGCCCAGAAAGATTCTGTGGGTGAAGTTTTACTATTTGCAATAAAGAAGTAAAGGAAAAGGCACAGTTCTTGCTTTCTTTATGCCCATGAAGTTGTACAGCTACTGTGGCTGGTAATTCAGCACTTTCATTTTCTACTTTTGTTACTTTAGAGTTCTACATTTATAGGAGAAACTTAAAAAAATATAGAGTATCCATAGTAAGTATGACAATTTTCATCCTACCAAACCAAAACAAATTTTCATCCTACATTTTAAAAAGGGTTGGGTGTACTTGTCACTTTCTGTTTTGCAGATGGGGAAATAACTCCCAAACAGATTATACATTTTAGTCAAGTTCTCATAGATTTATGGAAGAATTCTGTTTCTTAATTTTTAGACCAATATTTTCATCACCAGGTCACCACATCGATTTTATACAGAATCATAGAGCTAAAAGGTAAAATATGTGAAGTTAATTGTTTCCTACAGAAAAAACTCAGTAGCTGGCTGTCTAAACAAGCCAGAACGATAATGACCATGATGGGTAGGCATTTTACATAATTTAGCAGTTAGTAACGTTAAGCTCCTACAGAGGATCCTCAAGGTCTGTATCTCTAAAATACTGGGACCAACTCTGAACCATAGAGGGAGCTGACATTTGAGAAGCGCTTGAGGAAGCCAGGTTCCATGAGTAAGGAATTTGTATGCTTTTTGCTCCTTAACTCAAATACCAAAAAAAAAACCCTCCATAGAATGTTTGGATATGCAACATTTCATTTAAAAGAATTTGTGAGAAAAATCCCTGTTATTTTAACCTTTAAAAGTTAAGTCTTCCTAAAATGGGTTACTTTCTTGTGTAATAAGAAGTATAGTAAACATAAATCTTTGATAATTGTAGGTCTTAAAGTCATAATCTGGACTTTTTCAGAGCACTAGAACAATCTGTATTATTATTATTTGTGTTCATATTAGCTCCTCCACTGGACAGTCACCCCTTTAGGTAAAGGACCGTATCTTTTCCATTTGTGTCTGTCAGTGCCTGGTTCAGATGCTCAATATGTGTTTATCTAATTTATCTGCAATTCTCATTCTAGGAATAGAAGGTTGATTGAAATGGCCACTAATCTCTGGAATCTGACATTTAAAATAAATCCCTGGTAACCTGTGTATTGTAGTTTTCATGGTTTCTCATAAAAAAAAAATCCTGGTTAACTGAGGCTGAACCTATGAGGTTTCAGTTAACATAGATTTTAGTGTATATAGCTTAAAGATGCTGTTTAGGTATAACTGACAGATTTGGGGAAATCTTGGTACTTCTGATTATTGAACAAAATATTTTGTAAATTATAATTTATTTAATAGAACAAGCAAACAAGTTTATGTTCATAGACAACAATAATACTCCATTAAGGTGTATATTTTCTTTACTGACAATGATACTTGAGAATGAAAAAAATCCAGACACATCTAGCTAGCTGTACAATATTTGTAAGATTAAAAAAAAACTTCTTAAATCTTCAAGGTGATCAACTTACATCCAAAAGTCTGAAATTTAATTACCCTTCCTCAGTAGTAGAACTAAAATAATTATGTCATAACATTATCCAGAGGTATAATGATATCAATATCATTGATATATTTATATGATATATTGGATATATCATATCAATGTCATATTGATATGATATATCCAATATATCATATAAATATAACTATATCCAATCAATACATATTGATAATATCCAATTGATATTGAACAAGTTCTTCATCACGCAAGCTCTATTGAGATGCATGTTCTGTTTCTGCCTGAGGCACTGTGGATCCTCTATTTTCTTCCATGCATCCAAAAATTATGTAATATTCCTGGCTAACCCATAATGGAGCTGTCATCCTTGATTGTATTCTTCTAATTGTGTCAATCTTTTTTTTTCTTTTTTGCCTGTTAATCTTTTTGAGAGCAAATTACATACCTCTTTCTGTGTAAAATAATCTTTTATTTGTTCCAACTGTACATATTTCAAACTTAAAGGGATATCCTAAGGGTTTGGAAGTGGGATCAGGGGGTTCCTAGATTTCTGAGTTAGCCCCTTAACACCAGTAGTAATTTTAGCTGACCTTTTTTGGACTTTATCTTTCTGGCATCTTCCTTGACCAAATGGTAGAATTATAAGCATGATTATATGCATTGGGATGGTATTGAGGTTTGGTTATACTTTTTCTTGGCTTATTTGCCCTTTCTGATTTTAACCAACAGGTTCTTTAATTTTGTCTTTGATTTAGCATGACGGCTGTCTTTCTGATGTCCGTGCTTTTTGGCCTTGCATGTGGACAAGCGATGTCTTTTTGTATTCCAACTGAGTATACAATGCACATCGAAAGGAGAGAGTGTGCTTATTGCCTAACCATCAACACCACCATCTGTGCTGGATATTGTATGACACGGGTATGTAGTTCATGTTACTTCTTTTGGCTGTAAATTATATAAGGCTTTAAGAAGTCCGTTCCTATACAGAAAGGAAATGAAATAAATCACAGCCTTGTTTCCCAAATCTAATGGTTATTGACTCCTTAGAAGCAGAGTACACAGGTTACAATATTATGTGAATCTACTCAGCACAATGGATGCAGATAATTTTATAACAGTTTTATGTCCCAGATTTACTTAAATCTTATCTTGTTCCCATGATCAATGATAAAAGAGAGGAGGGTGTCACTTTTATCTCTGTAGAATTCAGCTTGGTTAAGTTGGTATTGGAGAATGGGGCTAAAGAATTCTTTCCCAGTTGTATTTGTGATGAAGGAATATAAGTGAATTTATTTTTATGTTTCTATTTCTATATGTTTCCTAAAGTCCTGTCACATTATGTTCTCTTTTCTGTTCTTTCCTCAGGATATCAATGGCAAACTGTTTCTTCCCAAATATGCTCTGTCCCAGGATGTTTGCACATATAGAGACTTCATCTACAGGACTGTAGAAATACCAGGATGCCCACTCCATGTTGCTCCCTATTTTTCCTATCCTGTTGCTTTAAGCTGTAAGTGTGGCAAGTGCAATACTGACTATAGCGACTGTATACATGAGGCCATCAAGACAAACTACTGTACCAAACCTCAGAAGTCTTATCTGGTAGGATTTTCTGTCTAATAGTGATATAATTTGCAATTTGGTTAAATGTGCTTGCCTGAAATAAAGCTAACAAAAATATTATGTTTCACAATATCTTATGTTCATTTTGAGAATTATTTAATCCATACCCATACCTACACAGGCGTTAGAGAGCTTAAGTGGTTTTAGAAGAAAAGTTGAATGAATGGGCCTTTTGGGCTCAGTCGAAGGATGGTTTTCACGTGAAAGAGCAGAGTGGATGTAAAATGGAGAACAGGGATATGATATGCCAAAAAACTTGCCTTGAGCAGTCTCTCCTAACAGAGGGCCAGGAGGTTTCTGTGATATAGAAAGTGAATGTGGGATGACTACAGAGTTATGAAGAGTAATGTGATCAAAAGCTGAAGGAACACATGGTGTCAGAACTTCAGAAGGCTAGAAGCAGGGCTGGCATGGAGGTGGGGAGTAAGGAGCATGTGGAATCTACAATGTAGTGCTTTATTCCTGGTCATTCAAATGCACTGGATAAATTTTTTTTTTTTTTTTTTGGAGTAGGGGAGATGGGGAGATGGAATCTTGCTCTGTTGCCCAGGCTGGAGTGCAGTGGTGCAATCTCGGCTCACTGCAAGCTCCGCCTCCTGGGTTCACGCCATTCTCCTGCCTCAGCCTCCCGAGTAGCTGGGACTATAGGTGCCCACAACCATGCTCGGCTAAGTTTTTTGTATTTTTAGTAGAGATGGTGTTTCACCATGTTGGCCAGGATGGTCTCGATCTCCTGACCTCATGATCCACCCGCCTTGGCCTCCCAAAGTGCTGGGATTACAGGCCTGAGCCACTGCGCCCGGCCTATTTTCTTTAATTAATTACTCTGGTGCACCAACTGACCTATAAAAGTTATACCCCAAAAAGTCAGTTTACAAAGCCTAGAAAAGAGGCCACGATCACTTTACATGTGAAAGTATAAATCCTTCGTAGTCCTTCAAGTAATAGGAGATGCTTTTCAGCATTTATACCAAAAGCAACTGGGGCTGTTTTGACTTTTAATGTAATGAAAAACTAGTATGACTGTAAAAGGTTTTAGGAATGGGGGAGAGTGCAAAGGGATTTGAGAGAGTGGAATTATCCTAAATTTTAATCTAAACCTTCATCAATATTGAAACACTGTTTTCTGGTAAATGTGCTTGGTAAGCAGCTGTTTATTTTTCTTCTCCTTCCTTAGATACTCTTTCATGAGAATTTGCTTTCAACAGATGACTGACATGAGACAGACCTAGTGCCCTGTAGACTTGATCTCAAAAAGATGATATATCCTCTATTTGTCCATTCCTTTTCATTCACACTGCCCCCACCAAGGCAAAAAACAGTTTTCAGCAGGGCCAGTTGCCTTTGCTGTATTCTACAGCCACCAGTTAAATTCAGCTAGGCATAATGTAGATGTCTGTATGCTGATAGTGCACGGGGGGTGGGGGCGAGGAGGGTGGTGGTAGTAGTGGTGGGGTCCTGTAGATGGATTAGCACAATGGGGAGGGAATAGACGTGTATTTACATACGAAAGTCAGAACCCACATTGTTTTACTTTAATATCTGAAGTTGATATTTGTGTGGTCTCCACATATTAATCTAGGGTTTTGGGTTCTCATATCAGCTGATAACATGGACATTTAAAGCTGCATACCACTTAAAACTGTATGTCAAATATAGACCTTTGATTAATAAATACAAAGTCTAATGTTCAAATCTAACTGGCACTAGTCACGAATGCCTTCATGGATTCTGAAAAAGTTTTTTCAAGGATTTGAACTGAGTCTAAGTGTAATAAAAATTCTTTTATAAAGGTAACTTCCACTCTGCTGTTCACTGTTGGGTTCCTCCCTACTTGCTCATCTCTCCTGGTTAATTCCCACTTATAAGACAACTCTAGCTCACTTTCTCTAGTTCTGCCACCCTCCTTCTACCTGATGTTTCTGCCTGCTTAGCATCCATGTCTTTTTTTCCGGTAGCTGCACCTTGATTTCCCTCTGGTGTTCTCTTCACTTCCAGTTTGAGTTCAAGTGGTTTCAGTGGGGATGATGAGGGTGGGTATGCTGCTACGCTCAACCAAACCTGGACTATTGGAAAGACAAGTGGTTGGCCTGTTGGGGTTCCTAAACTGATAAAATGTGAGCCTGGAGTTGCTGCTGGCCATCTTTGGCATCCCTTGGAAACAGCTAGCTCTCCAGTCCAGTGGAGAGCAAGAGAGACTGAGGAGAGAGAGGCCTATTGTTATCATTTGAGCCTAACCTGAAGCTGGCTTCACCCCTTAACAGAAACCATAACTTCCCTTTTCTGCCCAGTTAGAGTTAGGTTTCTGACACTTGCGCAACTGAGAAGTTTTGATGAATTCAGCATCTTTCCCACTAGTTTCAGAAGATGCTCCTAATTCCATTCCTCATCTCCCCCAGGACTTTGCTGTTTGATCTTGTATTTTCTCTTGCTTCCTTTTTCTTGATTTCTTTTCAGTATGAAGCATCCTTAAATCTCTTCCCATCATAAAAAAAGCAAAAGCAAAAAAATAACCCTCTCTTCATCCTCTGCAACCATCTAGTTATTTGCCCCCTCTCTCCTTGGGTTCTTATTTCAAGTTTGTGTGTGTGTGTGTGTGTGTGAAAGAGCCCACTACACTAACCAGCTACTTCCTTGCTTCTCGTTCTCTTCACAGTCATTACAATTTGGCTTCCACTACTGTCCCCTCTTGAAATTGTTTTCAGAAAGGTCAACAATGACTTGCTAATGGGCCAATATGCAGGACAGGTGTTAGTCCCAATCTGCCCTGACCTCCCTTCTTCCCTAGAGGGCCCAGTGGTCCTCACATATCTGGATTCACAATGCAATACATCTTATCCTAGCAGCCTTGCCAATGCACCAGGATGTTTTAGTTTTGTTGTTTTTAAGTAGGACCCAGAGTTCTTTGTCTTACCACCAAGAAAATTAAGGAACATGAACACTAGGGTGAGGATGAAGAGAAAGTTTAATAAGCGAAAGGAGAAAGCTATCCTTTAGAGGAGCTGGGACCTGAAAGAGGGTTGCCATTCTGCAGTGGAATACAAGGGCTTTTATAAACAGGCTAGTAGGGCAAGATATTTCATTTACATAAGGTGTGAAAAAATGGTTAGGACTAGGTGTTTCATTTGCATAAGACACGAATTCCTGACAGCTCCTCCCTGTCCTTTTGGTATGCATGTGGACTCTTAGCCTAAGTTACTCTCTGTTACTTAGTTTCTCTTACTGTGCATGTGTAAGGGGGCAGAATTCTCCATTGTGGACTTGCCAGGTTCTGTGTTACTGCTCTTGGGCATGTTTCAAGCAAGCGCCCCCCCCCCCCCCCCCGTGCAAACTCCCTTATCTGAATATGTTCAAAAAGGAAAGGAATGTGCTCACTGAAGCCTACTGTGTATAAGTGACCCTTGCTAATTACACAGAAGGCATCTTCGTAGTGGACCTTACCTCCTTATCTATGCTTGCAGTCTGATCTTTCAGGCCGTTCCTTTGTTAGACAAAAGGAATCCTATGGAGGACTTATCCTAGCTATGTGCCTAACTGGTTCCTTTCTCTCTTTTTCCTCATTATGGCATTTATAACCAGTCTTAATCAAGATGAAATCCACATTTTCTTCTTTTTTCATGTTTTCTTTCTACCCTCCTTCTCCAAGAGGACTCAAAAGCTATGCCATGGTCTTTAGCAGGCAACAGTAATGTAGGTCTGGACTGTACTTTTGCTTAGTGATTTTGCTTGATTCTGTAGTGACGAAGATTCCAAACTTTGTGAAAGGAAGGCCAGTGTGGAGATAACTTTATGTGTCATATTGACACTTTGGACATTCATATTGACATTTGGAGCATATGAGAAACTTGGGTTTGTATTAATTCAGCCTTGGATATCCTAAGGACTTATACCCAATAAAGACAGTTTTGATGGCAGTTGTTCAAGTAACTGTTATCCCCAGGAGATAAGCCACATGAACAGTGGATTCCTGGAACGTATTTACCCTTTGTTGTTACAATGAGGATATTTAAAAAAATCATTTTGCATTGGTGAAGACTTTTTACCTTTCAAAAGAAGCTTACATATAATACCTTACAGGTACATGTTATAGTAAAAAATGAAGGATCATGCTGAAAAAAAGTAGAAACCTTTTGTCCCTCTTAAAATATAACAACATAAATTTGATTTGGATGAGCCTGAACTAAGATGATGCAGTTAATCTACTAGCTTTGAAGGCCCATGAGTATCCTCCCCAGGGATGGGGAAAATGAAGTTCTTGAAATTGAGGAGCTGGTGGTCAAAGAGGATATCAAAGGGGCCATGAACCAGGAAAGCTGGGGTGTGGTGCACCTATTAAGGGTCCAGTGGCTTTCCCAGTGGCCATGGAAACTGCATTTTACCCATGACAGAAGGGTACCTCTTCCTTTTCATCTTTGATAAACTTATTTCAGAAGGGAAAACATGCTATCTCCTTCACTGCCATCTTCCCACCAGCCTCATTCTCACCCAGTCAAATCTATAAACACTGTTCACAGGGTAAGGAGAACAATTATTGTTGCTGACTGCATAGGGAAACACAATGGACCCTGCATCAGTGTGCAATTTTATAGCTTGAACCATGAATAACAAAGGAGCAATTCTGCAGAAAAGAGGTATAATTTACATAAAAACTATTAATTAAAATACAACTATAGTTGATCCTCAGTATCTGTGGGTTCTGCATCTGTGGATTTAACTGACTACAGATTGAAATAATTTGGACCAAAAAAAAAAAAAAATGGTTGCATCTGTACTGAACATGTATAAAATTTTCTCTTGTCATTATTCCCTAAACAATAAAGTATAACAAGTATTTACATAGCATTTACTTTGAATTAAGTAAATGAGTAATCTAGAAATGGTTTAAAGTATACAGGAGGAGCTAGGAAGTGGGGCAAGATGCTGGAATAGAACCCTGCAGTGACAGTGCCCCTACCCGCAGGAACATCAAATTGAACAACTATCTATAAAATAAAGCACCTTCGAAAGAACTAAAAAATCAGGTGAGAGATCACAGCACTTGGTTTTAATAAAACAACAAGGAAAGATGCATTAAAGAGGGTAGGAAGGACAATATTGCATTGCCTATACCACCCCATTCCCAACCCCAGGCAGTGCAGCACAGAGAGAGAATCTGTGTGCTTAGTAGAGGGAGAGCAAAATATGAGGGATTTTGCACTGGAACTCAGAGCTGTTCTGACATAGAACACAACACCAGGCAGAATTTCTCTGATGCTCAAGAAGGGAGCATTTCAACCAGTCCTGGGACAGAGGGGCATCTTTTGCAGCAGGAGGAGGAACACAAGTCACAGCTGGCTTCACTACAGGCTGACTAAAGTGGTCTGGGGCTCCAAATAAATTCAAGTGACAGGTCATAGTGACTCTCATCTTTGGGCAAACCTTGGTTTTGCATTGGTCTTGGAGGCAGTGGGATTGGGATGTGACCTGGTGCAAACACCAGCTGCAGCAGCCCTGAGAGTGCTGGTGTCACCCCACCCCAACTCCAGGCAATGCAGCAAGGAGGGAGACTCTTTCTACTTGGGGGAACAAGAGGTTACTCTTTGTCTTGCAACTGAGTACCAGCCCAGCCACAGTAAAACAAAGCACCTAGAAGAATCTTGAAGCCCCTATTTCTAGGCCACTGCGCCTGGACCACACTTCTAAACCCACTCCAGACCAGGAGGGAATCCACTGCCCTGGCAGGGCAGACCCAATTCTTGGCTGGCTTTATCATCTGTTGACAAAAGTGGCCTTGGGCCTTGAATAAACATCAGTGCAGTCAGACAATAGCAGCCATGGGCCTTGAGTATCCCAGTCCTATGCTGGTTTGGGAGGTCATGGGTATCAGATGCAACTCAGTGCACTGCCAGCTGCAATGGCCACAGAGTGCTTGAGTCACCCTTCCCACAACACCAGGTGGCCAACCCCAGAGAAGGACTCCTGCTTGGGGGAAAGAGAGGGAAGAGAGTGAGGGACTTTTCCTGGGTATCCAGGAAATTCCCTTATTTTCCCCAAGTCCATCAGGGATGGATATCCAGGAATCTGCAAAGAATCTTAGTGTACGTGGGCTTTGGACACCCTCTAGTGCTGAAATAGCTGTAATGACACAGGCTTACTGAACTCAAAACTCTTCAGAATTCTTGGAAGGCCTTCTGAAGAAGGATGAGGGTAAACAAGGCCAGACTATGAAGACTGGAATAAATACCTAACTCTTCAATGCCAAGACATCAATGAGCATCCAAAAGCATCTAGCACAAAACTTCAGGAAAATATGACCTCATCAAACGACTAAATAAGGGGCCAATGACCAACATTAGAGTGGTGGAAATATGTGATATCTCAGACAGGAAATTCAAAATAGATGTTTTAAGGAAGCTCGATGAACTTTAAGAAAACAGAAAAAATTCAGAAGTTTATTAAAGACATTTAAAAAAGAGATTGAAATAATAATAAAAAAGAAATAGAAATCCTGCAGCTGAAAAGTATAACTGATTAACTGAAAAATGCATAATCAGAGTGTCTCAACAGCAGAACTGATCAAGCAGAAGAAAGAATGAGTGATTTCAAAGGCAGGCTATTTGAAAATACAAAGTCAGAGGAGAAAAAAGAAAAAAGATTGAAGTACATTACGAGATCTGGAAAATAGCCTCAAAAGGACAAATCTAAGAGTTACTGGCCTAAAGAGGAAGTAGAGAAAAAGATGGGGTAGAAAATTTATTCAAAGAAATAACAGATCACTTTCTAAACCTAAAGAAAGTTATGAATATCCAGCACGAGGAGGTTAGAAAACACCAAGCACCTTCAACCCAAATGGGACTACCCCAAGGTATATAATAATTATACTCTCAAAGGTAAAGGATAAAGAAAGGATTCTAAAAGCAGCAAGGGCTGCTTTTCTTTTGAAACAAATAACATATAAAGGAGCCCCAATATGTCTGCAGAAACCTTACACGCCAGGAGGAAGTGGGATGACATATTCAAAGTACTGAAGGAAAAAACTTTCAACTGAGAACACTGTACCCAAAAAAGCTATCTTCCAAACATAAAGGAGAAACAAAGACTTTGCCAGACAAACAAAAGCTGAGGGAATTCATGAGCACCAGATCTGACTTACCAAAGATGCTAAAGGCAGTTCTTTAATTTAAAAGAATAGAATGTTAAAGTGTGACAAGAAATCATCAGAAGGTATAAAGCTTATTGGTAAAAGTAAATACACATTCAGAATATTCTCATACAATAATTGTGGTGAGTAAACCACTCATATCTTTGGTATGAAGACTAAAAGCCAAATCTATCAAAAATAATAACTACAACATTTTGTTAAGAGATAAGAGACATAAGGCTGGATGTGGTGGCTCATGCCTGTAATCCCAGCACTTTGGGAGGCCGATGTGGGTGGATTACTAGAGGTCAGGAGTTCAAGACCAGCCTGGCTGAAACCCTGGCTCTACTAAAAATATAAAAAATTATCCGGGTGTGGCGGCAGGCGCCTGTAATCCCAGCTACTAGGGAGGCTGAGGCAGGAGAATAGCTCGAACGCAGGAGGCAGAAGTTGCAGTGAGCTGAGATTACGCCACTGAACTCCAGTCTGTGTGACAAAGTGAGATTACGTCTCAAAAAAAAAAAAAAAAAAAAAAAAAAAAAAAAAAAAAAAAGAGAGAGAGAGATAAACAACAAAAAAAGTTATAAATGGAGACAATAAAAAGTCAAAAAGTTGGGGAAGACGGAGTTAAATTGTAAAATGCTTGTTTGCTTCTTTTCTTTGTGACCAAAGTTATCAGTTTAAAACAAGTTATTATAACTATAAGATTTTTTTGTCTCCTAACAGCCACAAAGCAAAAACCTACAATAGATACAGTAAAAATAAAAAGCAAGGAATTAAAATGTAATACGAGGGACAATAACCACAGAGAAAGATAGTAAGAATAAAATAAAGGACACACAAACCAGAAAACAAATAACAAAATGGCAGTAGTGTTTACCCATCATTAATTACATTGAATGTAAACATGGACCAAATTCTCCAATTTAAAAGACACAGGGTGACTGACTGAATGAAAAAACAAGACCCAACACTTTGTCTGTTTTTAAGTCAGAAACTGTAAAAGGAGACAAAGAAGGTCATTATATAATGGTAAAGGGATCATTCTGTAAGAGGATATAACTGTAAATATAATAGTACCCAACATCAGAGCACAAAAAGAGAGCTAGATGCCAGTACAATAATAGTAGGGAACCTCAAAACCCAACTTTTGCCAATAAATAGATCATACAGAGAGAAAATTAACAAAAAAAGAAACATGAAAAGTAAACTACACTCTAGACCAAATGGACATAACTGACATTTTCAGAACATTCATCCTACTGCTGCAGAATACACATTCTTCTTGCCAGGACATAAAAACATTCTTCAGAAAAGACAATATGCAAGGTCACAAAACAAGTCTTAAACTCAAAAAATTGAAATAATATTAAATATTCAGGCTGCAATGGAATAAAATCTAGAAATCAATAACAAGAAGAGCATTGAAAATTGAACAAATACATGAAAATTAAACAATATGCTCCTCAATGACCAATGGGTCAATGAAGAAATTAAAAATATTTTTAAAATTCTTGAAACAAATGAAATTAGAAATACAGCATACCAAACCAATGGAATACAGCAAAAGCAGTATTAAGAAGGAAGTTTATAGTAATAAATGCATATATCAAAAAAGTAAAAAGACTTCAAATAGACAAACAAATGATGTACCTTAAAGAACTAGAGAAGTAAGAACAAACCAAATCCCAAACTAGTGTAAGAAAATAAATAATAAAAATGAGAGTAGAGATAAAATGGACACTAAAAAACAATGCAAAAGAGCAACAAAATGAAAAATGAAATTTTTAAAAAGATAAAAATATGACAAAATTTTAGCTAGATTAATTAGGAAAAAAGAAAGACCTAAGTAAATAAGAGACAAAAAAGGAGACATTAAAACTGATACCACAGTAATACAAAAGATTATTAGAGACTTTTGAACTATATGCCAATAAATTGAAAAACCTAGAAAAAAATGAATAAATTTCTAAATACATACAATTTACCATGATTGAACCACGAAGAAGTAGAAAACCTGAATAGATTAATAACAAGTAATAAGATAAAAGCAGTAATAAAAGCCACCCATCAAAGAAAATCCCAGGACCTAATGGCTTCACTGCCAAATTTTATCAAATATTTAAAGAACACCAATTCTACTAAAACTATTCCCCAAAACTGAAGAGCTAATTCAATGAGCCCAGCATTACCCTGATAGCCATACCAAACAAAAATACAACAAAGAAAATGACAGACCAATATTCCCGATGAACACAGATGCAAAAATACTCAACAAAATACTAGCAAACAGAATTCAACAACACATTAAAAAGTTCATTCACCGTGATCAATTAATTGGGATTCATTTCAGGGATACAAGGATGGTTCAACATACACAAATCAATAAACATTAATAGTAACAAGGACAAAAACCATATGAACATTTGAATACATACTGAAAAGGCATTCGATAAAATTCAGTATCCTTTATGATAAAAACCCTCAACAAACTGGTGATAGAAGGAACATAATACAAAACATTAAAAGCCATATAAGATAAACCCACAGCTAACATCATATTGAACACGGAAAAATAGAAAAATTAAAAGTCTTTCTTTTCTTTTTTTTTTTTCTTTTGAGACAGGGTCTCACTCTCTCACCCAAGCTGGAGTGCAATGGCGTGATCTCAGCTCACTGCAACCTCTGCCTCCAAGGCTCAAGCAATTCTCATGCCTCAGCCTTCCAAGTAGCTGGGATTACAGGCATGCGCTACCATGTCCTGCTAATTTTTGTATTTTTAGTAGAGACGGGGTTTCACCATGTTGGCCAGGGTGATCTCAAACTCCTGACCTCATGATCCACCTGCCTCGGCCTCTCGAAGTGCTGGGATTATCAGCGTTAGCCACTGTGCCTGGCCAAAAATTAAAAGATGTGGAAAAAGACAATAATACCCACCACCTTCACCACTTCTATTCAACATAGAACTGGAAGTCCTGTCCAGAACAATTCATCGAGAGAAAAAAAGGGCATCCAAATTGGAAAGAAAGAAGTCAAGTCATCCTTGTTTGCAGAAGACATATTTTAGATTTAGAAAAACCTACAGATTCCACCAAAAAAATTGTTAGAACTGATAAATGAATTCAGTAGAGTTGCAGGATATAAAAATCAAAATAAAAAAATCAGTAGTATTTTTATATGCCAGCAGTGAACAATCTGAAAAAGAAATCAAGAAAGCAATCCCATTTACAATAACTACAAAAAAATGTAGGAATAAATTTAACCAAAGAAGTGAAAGGTCTCTATAATGAAAGCTATGAAATGCTAATGAAATAAAGTGAAGAGGACAGAAAAAAATGGAAAAATATTCCATGTTCATGGTTGGAAGACTTGATATTGTTAAAATGACCATACTACCCAAAGTGTTCTACAGATTCAATGCAATCCCTATCAAAATACCAATGACTTTTTTTCACAAAAATATAAAAAAAAAATGCTAAAATTCACGTGGAACCACACACACACAAAAAAACCCAAATAGTCAAAGCAATCCTCGGCAGGAAGAATAAAAGCTGAAGGCATCACACTACCTATCTTCAAAATATACCGCAAAGCTATAGTAACCAAAACAGAATGGTATTGGCATAAAAACAAACACATAGACCAATGGAACAGAACAGAGAACCCAGAAATAAATCCATGCATTTATTTTTTTGACAAAGGCACCAAGAACTTACACTGGGAAAAGAACAGTCTCTTCAACAAATAGTGCTGAGAAAACTGGTTATCTACATGCAGAAAAATGAGACCAGACTCCTATTTCTCACCCTACACAAAATTCAAATGTATTAAAGACTTAAATGTAAGACCTGAAACTATGAAACTACTAGAAGAAAACACTGGGAAAATGCTTCAGGACACTGGTGTGGGCAAATATTTTTGGGGTAAAACCTCAAAAGCACAGGCAACCAAAGTAAAAATTGACAAATGGGATTACATCAAGCTAAAAAGTTTCTGCACAACACAGGAAACAATCAACAGCCACTATGCAAAACAGTTTGAAGGTTCCTCAAAAAACTAAAAATAGTACTACCATATGACTCAGCAATCCTACTGCTGGGTATATATCCAACAGATAGAAAATCAGTATATCAAAGAGATGTCTGCATGTTCATATTTATTACAGCACTATTCACAATAGCCAAGATGCAGAATTAATCCAAGTGTCCATCAACAGATGGATAAAGAAAATGTGCTATATACACACAATGAAATATTACTCAGCCATGACAATGGCTGATTAATGAATAAAATCCTGTCAATTGCAGCAACATGGATAGAATTGGAGGATATTAAGTGAGATAAACCAGGCACAGAAAGACAAATATCATCAAGATAAATCATGTTCTCAGTCACATGTGGGAGCTATAAAAATTGATCTCATGGAGGTAGTAAATACAATGGTGCTTACCAGAAGCTGGAAACGGGAGCAGGCAGGGAGGGATGAAGAGGGGTTGATTATTGGGTACAAAAATAGTTAGATAAAATGAATAAGTTCTAATATTTGGTAGCACAATAAGGTGACTATAGTTAACAATAATTTATTATATATTTTAAAAGGCCTAGGAGATCTGGAATGTTCCCAACACAAAGAAATGATAAATATTTCATGTAATAGATTTCCCAATTACCCTGATGTGATTATTACACATTGTATGCTAATATCAAAATATCACATATATCCCATAAATATATACAACTATTATGTAATAAAAAAATAAAAATTAAAAAAATAAAGTATATGAGAGGATATGCATAGGTTATATGCAAATACCACACAATTTTATATAAGGGGCTTGGCATGAGACGTTTAAAAGCATATTGGGGTCTAATCTCAAATTAGTTCAGGGGAACAGAAATAACTGAAAATTTATGTATATGTGTATGTGTATATATACACACACACACACATCTATATATACATGTATATATTCAAATTATATATGTATAAAGATATTTGTAGAATCAAGATATATAGGGATTATATATCTATATATAGATATACTATATGTGTCTATTTATACAGATATATATATTTATCTTCCTGTGTGTATCTGTATATATACATGTATATACATGTGTGTACACTATATACACAGACACACACATATAAAATCTATTGTAGTTTAGTGGTGGAATTTTCTAATTTTTCTCACACACATATTTTGGAAAGCTTACCCCCAAAGGGGCACATTAACCGTACATGGAACAGAACCCTTCTCTTCTACTTTAATTCATTTCTTTTTAAATTTATTTATTTCTATTCTTCCACTTTCAACTATTGCAGCCTCCTTCCAAGTTGTTAATTCAGATAGGAAATTAAACTCACTTTTGTGGAATCAGAGATAATTCTGAGTTGGAAAGAACCCGAGTATGCACTTGGGCCTGTTTCCTGTCTTCAGGCAAAGAGATAAACTAAAGCTAAGAGAGATGGACTGTCTGTTCTTTGCCTAAAAGGTCACATTTCTCAACTATTGGGGTACAAACTATATTTCATGAAGTAATTTTTGTAAAATAATTTTTCTTTCGCTATAGACACAAGTAAAGTAGCTACGTATAATTAAGTTTTTAGCTTGCCTCAAATATGACCTTTGTTCTTCTGGAAAAGTTTCCTCCAAAATCAGTAGCAGTAGCAAGTATGGCAGAAAGAGAAATGTGGTTCTCCATGGGAGAGAGACTATTTCAAGCAGTTATATCTTTTTAGCAAAATGTTTTGTGAGGTTTTTTGGGAGTGTGACACTTTTAGTGCACACTCAAAGACTTGTGTTTTCACATGTATAGAAGTTCACTTGGGGGTTTCCAAAGCCTCCCGTATTTTCACTTAAGTGTGGTCTTATAAAACGCAGTTTTTAAAAAATCTATGGTTTACTAAATGTAACATGTTAAAAATTACTGAAAAATTTGCCAATGTAAATCCTAAATTTAGGTTTACTAACTTAAAATGAAGCATTAAGACCAAAAAAAAAAAATTGAAAATTTTATTTTCACAGGGGATTTGCACAAAAAGAACATATTTTTGTCCTGTGTGTATATAAGCATTTTTCTTTCCTTAACTTGTTTCTGTTGTCTGCACACAACTAGAAGATGCTTTTCTTTATTTTGGTTTGGCCAAAGATGCTAATGGTTAAATTATGAAGGACTTTGTTTTACTTATTTTAAGTGGTGAAAACTGTAGTTCTTAATCTATAAAGAATTATCCAGGTGGAGATATAAGAAAAATACAAAAAATTGGGAAAACATGTAAACATAAGTTATGAGGTATTTCAAAAATACAGTGCCAGTAAAAATTCTCTTTCCCACAATTTTCAACTGCCAGATCTCTTGCTTTAGTCTTTTTGTCCTTATATTTGGAGAAACAGAAGAGTTTGAGATAAAAGTCCCTTTGAGGATGTGAGGGTTGCAGTAGTTTACAGCAGGGTCAGAAAAGGAAAGTAATAAAGCAATATTTACGTGTTTTTGTATAAGAACAAAAATATTTCCTTAAAAATTTGTTAAAAGGTTTTTAGTCCTATAAACACTCACTTTTATAGGGCACATGATTGTCTGTGTGACTTCTCTTTCCAGAGGAAGACTTTTTTATTTTTAAATTCTAGGAAAGCATGACTTATTCAAATTAGATTTTCCATGCTATATTTAGTTTTACAGATGTGTTTAGTTCTAAAACTGTGGTTTACTGTATTCTGGGGAGAGCATGTATATAAAAAAAAACCCAGGACACTCTTACAACCAACTTAGATACAGTCAGTTTTAACATTCCACTGTGATCTCTCAATTCTTACAGCTTATTGCTTCCATTAAGAAGAAATCTCTGAATTCTCTGCATCTAATTTTCAATGGCTACAGTCTGAGAAACTGACCCATTATCACTTTTTCTAAATAACCAAGTTCTCAAAGTTTCTGAAAGCTCTTTGATCTTTTTTTCTGGGAGTGAAATAGGTTGTTTCTCTTATATAACAAGAATCAGGAATTCCCAGCAAACAGATTTCATTATGTATAAAGCATATTTCAGAAACACACAGACCACACATGAATATGCTCTCAGTCAACATTCACAGGCATTCACTCAAGGGGTAAACCAGTAATGAGTCAAACATATGTACTCATGCAAATGTACAATTGACAGCAAATTATTTTAGATATTAATGTCATTTCAGTATTAAAAAATGAGCTGGGAGACAGCTCCTGTGACATTTGGTATGAAAGCTTTAGATTGCAGTTTTCATGTAGAAGTAGCTTCATATCACATCTCGTGAGTTTCGTATCGCACAGCAGAGGACCATACTGAATATCATGCCAAAGATCTGAAACAGAAGGAAACACTCATCAGTGACTTTGAAATGGGTACTGATTGGTAAAATGTTCAGCAGATTTTCTGTGTGCCTAACTCAAGTTAACAAATAATTATAACCAATTATTACCAGTTACAAATGACATTTTAGTATGTTACTTAAGGTTGGCTATGGGGTAAAGATTTCCAGATTAACTGTTTAAATGTATATGATTATTGTTAACAAGTAACAAGGCTCTGCTTTAAAGGAACCTACCCTGCTTCAGAATTATAGAACCGTTCTGAATACTTGTGAAAGACAGATACAATACTGGCTTTGGAATTTTATATTTCAGGTTAATTCCAGATCTCTTTTATAAGTTTATTTTGAAAATTGTGTTCATAACCATTTGTTGTTTAGATATGCTTGTGGTCTAAATAATTTTCTATTGTTAGAAAAGCTCTGATTTTTTTACAACAGTGTCTGTATATAAAAAAATGGAGTATCAGCTGGGTGCAGTGGCTCATGCCTGTAATCCCAGCACTTTGGGAGGCTGTGGTGGGAGGATCGCTTGAGCTCAAGAGTTCTAGACCAGCCTGGGAAACATGGTGAAACCCTGTCACTACAAAAAATACAAAAATTAGCCGAGCACGGTAGTGTGTCCCTACAGTCCCAGGTGCTTGGCAAGCTGAGGCGGGAGGATCGCTTCAGCCCAGGAGGTCGAGGCTGCAGTGAGCTATGATCGCACCAATTCACTCCCTGGTGACAGAGAACCTGTCTCACAAAAAAAGAAAAAAAAAGTGGAGCATCACTTCATTTTTGGTCCATTTTTAAGGGCAAATGATGCTTCACTGTTTAATTCAACAGTTTTAGCAAAGCATAAACCAGTGTTTATACTATGATATTATTGACTTTTACCTTTTGGATAGTTCTCTGAGAAGTCAAATACTTGATTGAAATCAATATCCACTTCCATGGTTTAAAAGAAGAATGCCAAAGATTCTTCTTGTCTGCAGTTATTTCCCCTACAATTTTGTAGAGCCCATGAAACCCTATCTGTAGGCACCATTCTATAAACTACTGTCAATGCTTATTTTTAAAAATGGGTACTATAACTTTCTGGTTCTCTCCTCAATTCCATCCTAAGTCAGACTAAGATCTGTAAATGTTAAATTCAATAAGATGAATGATCAGTTGTTTTGAAAAGGGAGGGACAGAAGCAGGTAAGGGTATGGCCAGGAACAGGATTTCAAGCTTCTGGATGACAGGACTAAGTACCAGTATGTAGCACAGGAGACACCCAATGGACGTTTAGTTAACTGATTACATTGTGCAACTCTCACTTTACAGAGAAAAGAACTAACGAAGAAACCTGGAGGTGCCGACTCAAGATAGGCTCGCGGCCGGGCGCGGTGGCTCAAGCCTGTAATCCCAGCACTTTGGGAGGCCGAGACGGGTGGATCACGAGGTCAGAAGATCGAGACCATCCTGGCTAACACGGTGAAACCCCGTCTCTACTAAAAAATACAAAAAACTAGCCGGGCGAGGTGGCGGGCGCCTGTAGTCCCAGCTACTCGGGAGGCTGAGGCAGGAGAATGGCGTGAACCCGGGAGGCGGGGCTTGCAGTGAGCTGAGATCCGGCCACTGCACTCCAGCCTGGGCGACAGAGCAAGACTCCGTCTCAAAAAAAAAAAAAAAAAAAAAGAAAAGAAAAGAAGAAAAAGATAGGCTCGCTATGGGCATTTCCCCTTTACCACTGCCATAAGGTTGGATGTAATCTCTACCCCATCCTGGCTTCAGTGACTTCTTCAGTCTCAGCCTACTGCTGACACGAGTCAGGGGTGAATGCTTCTAGGCTGCTCATTTGCTGAGATTGTGAAACTCTCCATTATGTAGCACATGCTCAGACCTGCCTCAGGATTGTCCTTTGGGGAGCTGCGTAACTGCAGCCAGGCTATCCCCAGAGCAGGTGGGGAGGACCTGAGAGCTGTCCCTTGATTTGAAGGGCCTCAGCCGAGTATTTCCAGCCACTTCCCCACCCCTCTGTGCTCTAAATACAGAAAAGGGGAAGGCGCTTGTGTGTCCCCTGATAACTGCAAATTCACTGATTTCCTCACAATTCCCACAGCCCTTGCCTTAGTTTAGGACATGAATTAATCTACATAGAGGGCTAGAGACTAAGTGCCATCTTAGTATTAGCTATTATCACCCAACCCCTGGACAATGGAAATCACCCTTTAACTAGCCTCCCAAATCCAGTCTTGCCTCCCTCCAACCTTTCCTCTATCCTCTACCACAGGTTCTTCCAACCCTTGGTGACTCCCCTCTCCTTAAGGATGAAGCCCACCCTTTCAAAGGGGCATGCAAAGACCTCAATGATGTGGACGCAACACTCTCCATTACCATCTCTCGCAACTCCTGCCATACCTGTCCCCTGCTCTCCGTTCTTCCCACACACTCTTCTTTTGTACTTTAGAAGTACAGAGCCACCTGGTGGTGGCCTGGATGCACTACGCTTAATACCTTCTATGGCATTGCCTTTGCCTGGTAGATTATTCAGAGAGCTGGCATTTGTTGAGTGCTATATGTCCCAGACACTTTACCTGTAATAATTTGTAATACTACTTTATATGTAGTATCCCATTTAATTTTCACGGCAGTCTTATGAGGTTTATATATTAACAAGATGAGGAAATTGAGGTGTAGAGAAGTTAAGAAACTTTCCTATGATCCCAGAGTTTGCAAGTGGTGGAGTCTAGAGTTAAATCCAAACTATGTGATGCCAGAGCTCGCCCTATTAATCTCTATGCTCTGCTGCCTCTTAAAATCATAGATGAGAGAGATTAACCTGATATGTTGCATTGAATTTGTAACAGTAGAAAGAGACCCAGAACTGAAAATCACTTATCTGGGTTACGGATGGTAGCCTTAAAATGGGAAGTTAATAACAATGGTACACTCAAGGTCATAATGAGTTAAAGTTGAAATTTGTATTATATTTTAGAGGACAAACTATTAATATATTTAATGAGCTTTGTTCTTAGAAGATATAACACATTGTGAACAAAGGTCTTTTTTCTTTATGAGAATTCTCTCTTAAGATACTATCACACTTGAAGAGAAATAAGATGCAAAGTTTCAAGGCTTTTAGAGGGCAAAAAAGGTAAGTTCTAGAACTTTCTCACCGTGAGACCTGCAATTCCAATACCGACAATTCCAATGAGCTGGAGCTTAACACTGATTATGGTCTCAATTTCATCGATGCAATTCTGTTTTGAGGAAAAAAAGCCAGGAATAAAAACTGATTGTATGTGTCAATCATTACCCTGATCCAATCCTTTCCATCCCTACAGTTCATTCTATGAGAGTCAATCCACGCCAGCTTCTACTCGTGTTTCAACAATTCATCTTTGGTAACATCATCTTGATAAACTTAACGCAAAAATGCAGTTTGGGGAAAAAAATAGAAGTCTCTCTTTTGGGTGAGATTTTCATGTTTAGGACATTGGCTTCTTCAGAGCCCTGAAATATAACTGGAGGAAGCTATTTGTCTGGTTCCAAGGAATCTAAAAATTTGGAGCCACTTCTTACTTGTAGCAAATAAGTAAAATACCCTTAAAACAATAACTCTTTGTTTTCATATTGTCATTTACAGTTTAAAATACTTTCTATGTCTTTGATCCAATTTACTATGCAAGGTAGGCATGACCTATTAAGAAACTAAAAAGTCTTAACAGGTTCAAGTTAAACAAAGGAAAGCCAAGAATTAGAAAAGCCAAGTCTTGGGAGCTAAAAGACCATTCTTTTCTGTGGTGGCTGGGCTGGGCTAGGTGGGTTCCTATCCTTTCATCTGTGCCCATAAGAGACCTGTGTAGCATAGATTCAAAGGGCCTTCATGGATGTGGGGAAACTTAGACAGAAAGCCAAATAGATCACCTGTAACTATTATTAGTTTCCCCAACTTCAAACACTTCTATTTGGAGTGCTCTTAAATAGCCGGATGCTCTCAATCCAACAGTATCCCCGGGTTGTTCAGATCTGTTCGCTTGTCACTGGTTGGTTCCTTCTGATACCATCTGAGCTATGTGAAACCCTCACTTCTCTCTTTGTATTTCCGATCACACTTCATTCATTCAACAAACATTTCTTGAGCATCTACCTTGCGTTAGTCACTGGAAGAGGGGTGGCAGATGCAGAGACAATAGGATATGGTTTCTCCTGCTTTCTGGGAATTCACAGTTTAGAGAAGGACACAGATCCACAAGAGAAAGCTATAATACATTCTGACAAAAGTATGAAAACTACTGTTCTATAGAGTGGCTCCCTTACTTAGTAGAAAAAATAAGAGTCAACCTATAGCAATTCTTTCACTCTTCCTCTCCTTCTCCTATACACTTAGATGCTCCCTTCCTTCAGTGCCAGGCATTGCTGTAGGTAGCAAGCACACTCCTGACTCCTTTTTCTCTAATCAGAGCCAAAGAGGTACCCTTCTCTGTTGAAAGTTAACCTCGTGGCTGGGCGTGGTGGCTCACACCTGTAATCCCAGAACTTTGGGAGGCTGAGGTGGGTGGTTCACCTGAGGTCAGGAGTTCGAGATCAGCCTGGTCAACATGGCAAAACCCCATCTCTACTAAAAATACAAAAATTAGCTGGGCATGGTGGCACCTGCCTGTAATCCCAGCTACTAGTGGGGCTGAGGCAGGAGGATCACTTGAACCTGGGAGGCGGAGGTTGCAGTAAGCCAAGATCTTGCCACTACACTCCAGCCTGGGCAGCAGACTGAGACTCCGTCTCAATAAACAAATACATAAATAAAAATAAAATAAAGTTAACCTCATATCCTGCTTTGGGTCTCTCCCTCAGCTCCTCAGGAAGCCTGTGCTGCCAGTTACTTTTTTTCCTTCCTATACATTCAGCCTCTCCTTACCCAGTGACATTTCCACTTATCCTATTACCATGCTCAAGTTCTTCAATCAAAACAAACAAAACAACACTCAAGATTGTCCTCCTCTAGTTCTGCCATTAGGCCCTCCTTCCCTTCATTGCCAGTTTCTTTTTGTAAAAACCAAATGTACAAAAGATATATTGGCTTTAGTCACAAAAGGAATACATGCTTCTTGTAGAAATCTAGAAAAGAGATTTTTTTTTAAAAAAGAAGCATCTGTACTCTCACCACAAAAGGTAATAAATTTGTTGGTGATACTCACACACACAAACACACCTACACCCTTAGGTCATTCTTTATATTCAACAGTGTGCTTTTTTAACTTAACAACTTCAAAAATGCCTTGTTTCACTAAAAAATTCTTCGAAATCATGATTCTTTTTTTTTGGAGACAGAGTCTTGCTCTGTCACCCAGGCTGTAGTGCAGTGGCACAATCTCAGCTCACTGCAACCTCTGCCTCCCAGGTTCAAGCGATTCTCCTGCCTCAGCCTCCTGAGTAGCTGGGATTACAGGCACATGCCACCATGCCCAGCTAATTTTTGTATTTTTAGTAGAGACGGGATTTCACCGTGTTGCCCAGGGTGGTCTTGAACACCTCAGCTCAGGCAATTCACCTCCCTCTGCCTCCCTAAATGCTGGGATTACAGACGAAATCATGATCCTTAATGGTGGTAAAACATTTCATCATATAAATAGACCACAATTTATCTAAACAATCCCCTACTGCCATATATTAACAGCCTATCCAGCGTTTTGTTCTTATGAATAACATGTAATGAACAAAATGGTTTGCACAAAAATGTCTGTCTGCATTTCTGATTCGTTTTCCTTAGAATAAACTCCAAGAAGTGGAATTTCTGGATAGAAGGGCATAAACACACTTCATCCTCCAGTCTTACACAGTCATACTGATCTTTAAAACTATTTACTAATTTCTCTGAACATGCTCATCACATCACTCTTACCAAAACTGTGTATTATTAAGGGGGAAAAAAAAAAACTTGGTCAATTTCATAGGTTAAACAACAGCATCTCTTCATTTTAATGTGCCATTAATTTTAAATATTACTTTTAATTTCCTATATTTTCTATATGTTTAATGGTAATGTGGACTTTGGCTTTTGTAAACTTTCTTTTTGTGTCCTTGGCTCAAATCCAAACTTCTTGAAAGGATGCTCTCTCTCCTCACATCTTGCTCTCTGAAACCTGGGCTCTGTCCTCACTCCATCCCTCACAGCACGCATCAGTTGGTTCCTTACATGCTAAATCCTGCCATCTTTTCAGTAGTTATTAGTGGACCTTCTTAGGCTTTTAGTTCCCCACACAAACCATGGCATTTCTACCTCTGTGCTGTTGTTTACCCTGGTCTCTCGGCAGGCAGACCTCCCCCTCCCGCTTCCTGCCCAATGCTAGCATAATTACTTTCCATTCTTGAAGATTTAGCTGAGACAGCATTACCTCCAGTCAGCCTTCCCCATCCCCCAGCCTCTGGCCTCTCCTAAGTGTCTTTCCCTGTGTGCTTTCGGAGCACGATGCACATTCCATGCATGCCTAATCACTGCACTGTACGGACTTCATGTTCATCCCTCCTACTAGACTGCAATGCAAGCTCCTTGGGAGTAGGAACCTTTTCTCCTTCCCCTTTGCATCCACAGTGCCGAACATAAGGTAGGCAGCCGATCAATACTGAATTGCCCTCAACAGCAGCATATGGGCCTGGTGACCATTCCCTCTCCTTCCTGCAGTGTCTCCTCACTTGTGTCTGGCTGCCCCTCCCAGTTTCCTTCTTTGGCACCTCTTCTTTTGCCCACCCTTAAATGTGGTTGTTCCCCAGGGCTCCATCCTCATCCTTCTTTTCTTCCAAGTCTAATGAATCAAATCCGTATTTATAGCTTTAAGTTTCCCATCAAGTGCTGACACTCAGACCTCTCTCCTGAGCGACAAACCAGATTTTCCAACTGCCTACTGGATATTTCCACTTGGAAGTGCCACTGGTTCCTCAAAATCACCATGTTAAACACAAAGCTCATTTTTCTCCACAACTGGCTCCTTTTCCTCTCTCCCTCAGCTCCGTAAATGACACCATCATCTACGTAGGTGGTGAAGCCAAAAACCCAGTAGTGGATTCTCCTCTCTTCTCTGATTTTTAACTGGTCACCACTCCTATAGACGTCACTTTCTAAAAGACCCTCTTTAACGTCTCTTGCTAACAACAAGGGCAGCAGCCTTCCCAATGGGTCTCTCAGCTCAACGCTATTCATTTTTCATCAATCCTCTATGCTGCCACTAGAGCAAATTTGGTAAAATGCAGATCCCATCCCAGATTCTACCTTCAATGGCTTCCTAAGCTAGCAGCATGAAGGCTAGACTTTTGGTCTCACAAGAGTGCCCTTGGCCCTTTGAGTACGGGTCCCTCCTTTCTGAAGTACTCATGTCCCACAGGCAACCTGGGCTTTCAGACACTTCTGCCGCTGGCACTCGCCTGCAGACAGCTACCTTTTCTCTCCTCCATGCCTTTGCCCTGTGTTTCTGCCAGAAATATCCCATCCCCCCAAAAAATATTTTTTGCTTGCTTACTGAACTCCTAGTCATCCTTCAAAATTCATCCTGAGAATCACATCAGGGAAG
The DNA here is from genome assembly GCF_037993035.2 of Macaca fascicularis. NCBI lineage: Eukaryota > Metazoa > Chordata > Mammalia > Primates > Cercopithecidae > Macaca > Macaca fascicularis. Next base: position 119,335,737 of record NC_088375.1, on the reverse strand, counting down.
TGCCTGTGGACCCTGGAATCCTATGCCAGGTTTGTCTGCTGCACTGTCCTGCATAGCCTTAACTCAGCCCACGTGCTGTACATGGCTCCTGTGCGGGTCTCCCCTGCCAGACGTGAGCACTTTGAGGGCAGTGCTGTCTTGTTCATTTCATCCAACTCAGAAAGACCCAACCAGTGTTAAATGGGCAATTCGGGACACAAGCTGGAGCTAAAATCTCATCCACCCCATTCACAGCCGAGGATCTAAGAACATCTACATTATTGTCTCCATAGTCTCATAGTTCCCTCTCTCGTTCCCACATTGTATTTTTCCCCAATTACTTTGCTGACACTGTATGACAAAAGTCATTAATGATATTCTAACCAACAAATCCAACAAACTATTTTTGGTCTTCATTTACTTGTCTCTTCCCAGCATTTGACTTTATGGGTGAACCATCTCCACCTTGGCTTCCCAAGTAGACTCTGAATCCTCCTTCACAGTCTCTTGTGCTGGCTTCTTGGCCTCAGTCTGCCCCTGAAATGAGGGAGCCCCTGCTCCTTCCTTGTTCTGTTCATTCTCCCTGGTGCTCTCGTTCACTCCGAGGGCTTCGGCTATGGCCAAACTGCTCAGTTTCCCACACCGTGTCTTCATCTCAGCCTACCCGTAAGTCGACAGGCACCTAAAGTACAAACTTGACCAAAACCAAAGTTGTCATCTGTCTCCAGGATCTGCCCCTTTCCCTATATTCAGGGAGTGGAACCTCTACCCACCCAGCCACCCAAGCAGAAGTCTGGAAATCTTAGTCCCTTCCTTCCATTCACTCACCACTTATACCCACTAAGTCACCCAGGCCTGTTGATTTTGCCTCCTGAACGTCTCTTCAACTGTCACTTCCTTTCCATCCCTACTGTTTCTGACTTGCTGTGGCCACTCATCCTCTCTTATCAGGGTGACCACAAGTGCCACCTAAGCGGTCTTCCTCCATTACTCTCCAACCCTATTCTATCCTTCACACCCCAGCGGCCTGAAAATACTCTCTACAACTCAAAGCGGATTTGCTCACTCTCTACTAAAATCAATGGCTTCCTCAAACTTCCAGGTGTAAAATCCTGCCTTTGCCTGCTTCTCTCAACATGTTACCCAGTGCTCTCCGTGGGCTCCCTGTTCTCCTGCAGTCCTGGAGTTTTTCAGGTGGCCGTGTCTGTGTTCCTGCTGCTTCCTGGGCTTGGAATGACCCTCCTTTGTTAGAACTCAGCTCGGGGACCCACTCCTCTATGAACCTTTCCTAAATCTGCTGCTTTAGGGCTCCCTGTTCAGACTTCTTACATAGCACTATTGCCCTTGACTAAGTCTGTGAGGCCGCTGAGCACAGGGACCATGTCTTTTTCATCTCAGAGTTCCCAGAAACTGGCATAGTGTCTGACACACAGAACTGAATAAAGGAAGCATTTATCAGTGCTTGGAGAGGTGTGGGACAACATTCTTGGGCACAAACTTCAGCCCTGGTGACCTTAATTAATACCATAAGCAGGTGGCATCACTACTGGAAGTTGGCATACCATTTTTCCCCAGGGCATCAGGGGACTGTGACACCGCATTGCTTCACCTATTTCACACAGAATAAGGCCAAGCCACAGAAGCCACTGAGAGAGGGCCTCCCAGAATCCCTGAGGTAGGAACTGAGCCCCTGGCCCTACCCTGAAGGCAAAAACACCTCACACTACAGGTAGAGCAGGAACCTTGGTAGAAGCTTACCTTGTGTCCCAGAAGCTCCTTTGGGCATGTAGGCTGAACCTGTTCGGAGCTTTCCTTCCCACAGCACTGAAACTAGAGAGTCAGAAAAGAGACTTCAGGGCCAGGAAGGAGGAGCAGCAGCTACAAGTCTGGGCACCCTGCTAAGGACTGGGGTGCCGAGGTGGCAAAGCAGCTCCGAGGCCCAGTCACTGCAACCCAGACTGCTATTTCTGGAAGGAGAGCGAAGAATCACACAATCATGCTGGCAAAACAAGAAAATGACTTCGCTAAAGCCATCTGAGTTTATGATGGGAAGTGACTCAAGGCAACCCAAACAAGGCAAGAAGCTAATTGACAGTGTTTGTGTAAATTGTTGCTTTTTAGAAAGGGGTTGGGGCTTTAGATTCCTTCTTTCAGACTGGGGGTCATTTAACCTGCTGAGGAGCTCAAGTTTTATGAGCTTCAGGAAGGACTCATTAGCTGGGAATAGTCTGGGAAAGAGGGGAGAAGTGGCTGCAGGAAATTCCAGGGTCCGAAAGACCAGATTTGAAGATTGGCCAGCAAACAGGTATCCTGCCTTAGGCTAGCTGGCCCTTTAAGACAAAAGAACCTGTGTGCTGCCTCAGGTCCGGAGGGCAGCTGAGGTGAAACTGTGTAAATGTATAAATGGTAGCCACTTTCCAGGACATAACCTGTCCTAGACGAGAACTAGGTACCTGAAAACACCTGACCCAGGAATTCACAGCTACTTCTCCATATCACAGTGTCTAAAAAATGAGAATGATTCTGGCCTGGCCCATCTCCTCTGCAAGCCTTCCGTAATTAACTGCATGTAGCTCTGAGCACTCCATGGACAGCACAGTCCCACTGAATGTTCCAGAAGGGAGTGTAGCTATCTCCCATGACCCTTCATTTTCCAAATGAGAGAGTTGAGTGGGTATCAGGGAGGCCAAGTAACTTGCTCAAGGTCACGAGGCTGTGAAGTGGCAGAGCGGCAGCTAGAAATTAGCTTTTCTGACTTAAAGATTACACTTGTTTCTGTTACACCACAATGCTGCCCTGTGACAGAGCCTGCTATTTATTTGGGCTCCTTTCTCCGTAACCTTGTTTGTGCTCTTTTGTCTCTTTGGGGCATGTGTCTTTTGGATTCATGCTGTTCTGTCCCTCTTGTGAACTCTGTGTGACAGGCATCTTTCCCTTCTAGGGTTCCACACATAATGCAAACTATGGCCCTCGAAAGGGCTAAAATAGGGGGTGCTACTTGGCTTTACTGAATTTATTTTTATTTTTCATCCTGGTGATTGGTGAGAACCTGGCTCAGACATAATCTTCAGAAGCTGCGATTTGAAGGAAGAAGTGAAGTTACTCACTGTTGAGTGGAAGGTGATGAGCGTCCCATTGCCTTTTCCCCTGTCTTTAAGGTAATCATTATAAGCCTCTTCATACATGGTCTGAACATGGCGGATAGCCTGAAAAAATACCAGGAAAAATGAGGGACTACTGAGTGGGAAGTTTCAAACATTCTCCTTTCATCAAGGAAAATCCCTGCTTCCACATCTTTCAAAAATACTGCCTTTCTCATAAGAATGATACAATGGACTCTGGGGACCTGAGGGAAAGGGTAGGAGTGGGGTGAGGCATAAAAGACTGCACATGGGTACAGCGTACACTGCTCAGGTGATGGGTGCACTGAAATCTCTGAAATCACCACTAAAGAACTTACTCGTGTAACCAAACACCACCTGTTCCCCACAAAACCTGTTGAAATAAAAAAAAATACTGCCTTTCCATAGGTATTTTAGGATAATTCTGCACATATGGAGAAGATTATAGTTTCTGGAGTCTCTAAGATGCTTTTGAGGATGGAAGGATAGACTAACCAGAACAATTTTCATGGACTAGAAAGATTTCTGACAGTTCCCAAACCCAGCTGGGCATCAGCATCAACTGGGCCCCAGATTCCGGGGCTCCACCCAGGTGATTCGGATGCATAGCTAGAATCGGGACTTATACATTCCTGTTACCCCATTGGTTAAAAGCATTCAAATCTTTTTATGACATGGTTTAAAAGACATTCATCACCAAGGAAAACTTTCTACATTCAAATATCATATAAAGCTTAGAGAATGCTTTTTCTAGTATAAAAGCCTGTGATTTCAAATCCACAGAAATCTCAAAAGGTCCGAAGATCCCATTCTACTTCTGTATGTAGCTGAATTTAAACTAACCTATGAACACAGCCAGCTACTTTAGAAAAACTCAAAAAGAGGTGACACTTACTATTCTACATGTTTACTGTTTTTATAGTCTAAAATAAGTTCATAAACATAATATTAATGACACAGGAGTTAATGTGAAATACAGCAAACTTAAGTTTCCATTCTTTCTCCTTTTCCATTCCATTCTCTTCTACCCCACAGTGTGTTTTACCCTCCTAGAAAGGCTACTTCCTCTGTGTGTCCTCCTGATAAGCTATTCTGGACATGTAGAGTTGGGCAGCAAATATAAACTGGCTTCACTAGCCCACAGCAGGGCAGGCTCTGGTCTTTGAGAATGAAACGGCCCTGTCCAGGTCAATCCTTAAGAAGAAATGACAGTCTGACAGGGGATGAGAATCTAGATTCTTTCTCAAGTCTGTACTCTAACTCTTACCCCATTTCAAACTGGGGAAGAATCTTAAACTAGAGATCCTTTTTTGTTTGTTTTTTTGGTTTTATTATAGACCACTTCATAAGTCTAATGGAAGATATGAACTATCCAAAAAAATGTGAGCATGTATATATGCCTGCACACTCATACACACATATGCTCAGCTCTGCACACCACTTCTAAGTTAAAAAGTTCTGTTTAAACTACAATAATGGAGATTATTTGGTTTCTTAATAATATTGTGGGTATCAATATTCTAACACTTTTAACCATCACAGAAAAATACTATAAGTAATTTACTTACTACCCCCTTGCCTATAAAAGCAAATACTCCAGTGGTTACTTCAGCAGCAAATATCACCAGGAGGCAGGTAAAAAACTGTAGAGGAGAGAAAATACTAATTTCATTAATTTAATACCTTCTCAATTTATATATTTTGCACCTTAGTTTCCCTATGTAATGGCTGAGTCGCTTTCATGCGGTTCATTCATTCATTCATTCACTCACTCATTCATTCAGCAATTGTTTATTGGGCATCTATTCTGTACCAGGTACTGTCCTTGGTGCTCAGTATTCAGTGGTGAACAAGTTAATATCCCAATGTCTCTGCTACCACGGACCTTGGATTGGACAGGGGAATATACGATAACTGAGTAAAGAAATTAGAAAGTGAATACGGTAAGTTCAGATAGTGATGTAAAAATCCCACGACCTAGACCACCACCTGGCATCTATGTGCTCAGTAAATACTTGACAAACACAAAAGACCTAGAAAGATATAAAATAAGGCCAGGAGAGAGAGAGTCACTGATGCAGCTTGGGCATGGGGAAGGGGGTGACTTGAGACTCTGTGGTCTGGAAAATCTTCTTTGAGGAGATGGGAGTAGAGGTGAGGGTGTGTCCTTCTGGATGGATTTCTGTTCTGGTCTATGGATTTGCTCTGATCAAACTAAGTTCAGTGATAAACAAGACAGAAATGTGCTTAGCAGTAGGAGAAAAAGAAAGAATGAATGGCAAAGAAACAAGTTAGACATTTCATGTAGCAAGAGATCAGAGGCTGTGGCCAGAGTTAAAAATCCAAAGATCACAATGAGTAATGAGATGAGAGGCTGCCTCTTAAAACTGCTGTTTCTGACTCCCTGTGGAGAAATATCAACACTTTCTCTCCTCCTGCCCCTCTTCTTCCCTTCCGTTTCTCTTAGGCTACACTGGCATTGAATGTATAGCAGTTAATTGAAATTATTTGATTTTTTTTAAACAGAGGTTGCTTGTTAAAATAAGCCACAAGAGGGATTTTGGTTAAGTTATTGATCTCAAACATAAATGTTTTCCTCGTAGATAACAGTACTGCCCTGGCTATAGAAACCTTTTAGCTGTCTCATCCACTGTGAAATATATATATACACACACACACATGCATAATGTATACCTATATATGTATATATACACATATATGTATACATACATATATATACACACACATACATACATATTTTTAAGAACAATCATAGTCACCCCTTACAATTACTAAGTACTTTTACTCCCAAAACATCTTTACATCAATGACCTCATTTCTTTTCACACTTCCCATATGAGGCAGGAGCAAAGATAATATTTTTTTTCTTTTTTCTTTTTTCAAGACAAGGTCTTGCTCTGTTGCCCAGGTTGGAGTGCAGTGGTACAGTCATGGCTCACTGCAGCCTCCCAACTCCTGGGCTTACGTGATCCTCCCGCCTCAGCCTCCTGAGTAGCTGGGACCACAGGTGTGTGCCATCACACCCGGTAGAGACTGGGTCTCCCTGTGTTGCCCAAGCTAGTCTTGAACTCCTGGGCTCCAGAGATCCTCCTGCCTCGGCATCCCAAAGTGATTACAGGTGTGAGTCATGGCACCCGGCCCTAGGTAATATTATTCATATATAAGAGATGGAGAAACCAAGACTGAGGGAGGAAAAGTGCGTGCCAAGGGTTCAGAGAGTCCATGGAGGAGCTGGAGCCAGGGGCCAGAGGCACTGACTCCCTTCAGATGCAGGCGGCTCCATCACTCCCACCCCACCATTTACCCCCACGCCCCACTTACTGATCCAAGCACACATTGCGACTCCCGCATGGCTCCACAGCACCCGAAGAAACCCACGGCCATCATCAGGGCCCCGGCTCCAACCAGAACATAGAGCCCTGTGGGGAAGAGATCAGAGGAGACCATTGACAGCCAACTGAATGCCTCCATGACCAACTAGGCTTAAGACTCTGGGCACTGCAGTGCATTCTAATAGTACCACAAGGTACTATCTTTACTGCCGTGTTTAACACGGAGGAACTGAGTCCCAGAAGGTTAAGCAGTTTGCATCAGGTCATAGAGCTGGTGCTTGGCAGAGCCGGGAGAAAAATAGCCGTGAGCCTCAAAAGGCTGCCCACATCCCAACTCTGTCCTGCCTCTCCAGCGATGGAGGCAGCCATCATTCAGGTGGGGATTTCACTTACTACTTAGTCAAGCCCCAGGTACATTTCTGATAGAGAAAGAAAAGGGCAGAAGTGCTCTGGTTCTGAGAGAACTAAAGCCAAGCCTTTTTGTATTTCCTTCTCTGATTCTGAGATAAGTTAGAATACAATGTGCGACCTGGCACTTGTCTTACTTGGAATCATATTAATGGTCTCTATTTCATTTTTTGCGTTTTACTCATATGAGTCACCTGGAAACCACGCCCATTAACAGGGAGGGTGGGGGCTGGTGCCCCGCCTCCATGGGGAACCCCTGGGCCTGGCATTCAGGGTGCTTCCTGGGGCTCCTCTGGGTTGCTGATGGTGGTTTGTGGGCAGATCTGACAGTTCACAGACCTACTAGGAGCCACAGGCCAGGCTGCTCTGCTTCCTGCCCCACCCAGGCCTGGCCGCAGGGTTCTTTTCAGGGCCCTGAGGCCCTGCTGCTCTGTAGCCCTGAGGCGGGTATTTATTTCCTGCTGTTCCAGCTCTGGCACCTCCTCCCTTTCCCTTTTCTCTAAAAGAATAATTTCATGAGGGAATGGATGTGGTAATGCGAGAAATGATATCATATTAAAAATAATAGTGTTGTTGGCCCCACTGCTTAAACACTTTATTGTTTTTAAAAATGTCTTTCACCAAAGGTCTAATATCCAGAATCTATAAGGAACTTAAATCAACAAGCAAAAAGCAAATAACTCCATTAAAAAGTGGGCAAAAGACATAAACAGACAATTCTCCAAAGAAGACACGCAAGCGAGCAACAAACATGAAATAATGCTCGTCATCTGTAATCATCAGAGAAATGCACATCAAAACCACAATGAGATACCATCTCATAACAGTCAGAATGGCTTTTGCTAAAAAGTCAAAAATAACGGATGTTGGCAAGGCTAAGAGAAAAGGGGACACTTTATACACCACTGCGAATATAAATCAGTACAGCCACTGTGGAGGGCAGTTTGGAGATGATTCAAACAACTGAGTTGAACTACCACTCGACCCAGCAATCCCATTGCTGGGTAAATACCCAAAGGAAAATAAATCATTCTACCAAAAGGGCACATGTTCACTGCAGCACTATTCACAATAGCAAAGGTATGGAATCAACCCAGATGCCCATCAATGGTAGATTGGATAAAGAAAATGTGGTACGTATACAGCATGGAATACTATGCAGCCCTAAAAAAGAACAAAATCATGTCCTTTGCAGCAACATGAATGCAGCTGGAGGCCATTATCCTAAGTAAACTGTCACAGGAACAGAACATCAAATACTACATGTTCTCACTTATAAGTAGGAGCTAAATATTGGGTACAGATGGACATAAAGATGGGAACGATAGATACTGGGGACTATTAGAGGGGCACAGGGGTTGAAAAACTAATTATTGGGTACTGTATTCATTACCTGGGTGACAGATTCAGTCACACCCCCAATCTCGGCATCTCCCAATATACCTTTGTAACAAACTTGCCCATGTACCCCGATTCTAAAATGAAAGTTGAAAAAGAAACAAAAAAGTCATTCACTGTGTTGCAAAGTTTTCAAAGCTCTTTCACTTCCATCATCTTATTGGCTTCTCAAAACAACCTGGTTAGGTAAGCAAGGACTGTTATTTCTGTTTTACAAATGGAGGTCTGAGAGACAAGATGGCTGCAGGCAAGATGCCCTGGCAGGGCGGCAGCAACACCACCATATTCAGCTCCTTCACGAATGTCTCCTGGTGGATCACCTTGCTACAGAACATGCCATTGCCTCCCATTGCTACTGTCACAATTGCTACATGATGCCGTTTGCAGATCTATCATGAAGTCACAGCCTGCAGACCAGTTGCCCCCCCAAATCCTTATCCATCCTATGCTCCAGCCACCTGGGAATTCACCACGATCTGACTGTGACCTGCTCTTTTCCATTTTGTGCTTTTGCAGGTTCTTATATTAGTCTCTCATTATAGATTTCAAGTCAACAAACAAACCTTATTCATCCTCTCTAGAGAATGCCTTGCACAAGGCAGAATTCTCAGTCGGTGTACATTGCATGAGTAGATAAGATAGAGAAAATCAAATCAGTTCCAGGCTGGCTGGCTGTCATCACCCATTTTTGCTTAGAGATACATGCTGGAAACACGTCTTAGCAAACATCCACAGAGGAACTACATAGCTGGGCTCTCCAAAGCCAAGCACAGGAGGATGGTTGCTTCACACCCCGAGAAACCCTGGAATATAGGAAAGAGGGAGGCTCCTGAGGAGGCGGGAGGCTCACTGCACAGGGGCACAGAGGTTTGAGGAGGCCAGAGTTGCTTCCCACTGTAAAGGAAACTGTCTGCTCCCTCAGGCAACAATGCTTATCCTGCTGAAATAATGAGCTTTTCAGGAAAATGTGCTTATGTGAACAATATTTCATTCTTAGGCCATCAGAATCCCACATCTCATGGCAAAAACAACCTGAAGCTGCCCTAGCAGCTTCAACTTTAAGGCCTCTTCTCAGCCAGCCTCTGTTTTGTATGTGTGGGCCTATGACTCAGCCCAGCTCCAAATGAGCATTGCTTACTGGAGTTGAAGGGAAAAGCAGAAAAAATTCTGCAAGAGGAGAGGTTCCCTGGGCCTGCTGGATCCAGTTCCAAATCTGGCTATAATACTCTGCATGCCATAAGGCCACCTGTGGCTTCCAAGGATACTTTATCCTTCTTATGGTGTGCCCCTCAAAAAATAGCTGCTGAATGTAATTAATTTACAGCCACATTTTAAATTCCAAGATGGTGACTGTAGAGCACTCTCCTTCCCACAGGAGCAGGTGTGACAAACGTATGACCTACTTCCCGAATCCCTCACGCTTTCCGAGTCCTATTGCCTTTGATTTGAAAAATAGAAAACACTTTGAAATTACATTTTCACCATGAATAGCTGAGCTTTGGGATGCCAGTGATCTTGGGACATGCTACCACAAGTACTTTCCCTGGGACACCTTCTTTTTTAAAAATTTAAAAAGTATTAAAAATGTTTTTTATTAATATCTTACTGATAATATTTATACATATTTTGGTGGTACGTGTGCTATTTCAATGCATGTATACAATGTGTAAGGATCAAATCAGTGTCATTGGGATATCCATCACCTCACACATTTATCTTTGTGTTGGAAAGTTAAAATCTAAAAAAATTCTTCTCATCTAGCTACTTTGAAATACATAAAAATTATTGTTAAATATAATTTCCCTACTGTTCTATAGAATACAAGAATTTCTTCCTTCTATTTAACCGTACTTTTGTACCCATTAAGCAGCTTCTCTTTATCTCCCCACCCCCCTACCCTCTGCAGCTTCCAGTAACCATCAATCTACCCTCGGCCTCCATGAAATCCACTTCTTTAGCTCCCACATGAGTGAGATCATGTGATATCTGACTTTCTGTGCTTGGCTTATTTCACTTAACATAATGGCCTCTAGTTCCATCCATGTTGCTACAAATGACAGGATTTCATTCTTTTTATGGCTGAGTAATATTCCATTGTGTACATGTACCACATTTTCTTCATCCATCCATCTGCTGATGGACACTTATGTTGACTCCGTATCTTGGCTATTGTGAAAAGTGCTGAAATAAACATGGCAGTGCAGATGTCTCTCCGATTTACTGATTTCCTTTCTTTTGGATATATACCCAGCGGTGGGAATGCTGGATGATAGCTCTATATTTATTTTTTGAGGAACTGCCATACTGTTCTCCATAGTGGCTGTACTACTTTACATTCCCACCAATAGTGTATGAGGCTTCCCCTCTCTCCATATCCTCACCAGCATTTGTTATTCTTTCTTGCTTTGATAATAGTCATTCTAGCTGGGGTAAGATTTGGAACATGTTCCCAGGCAATTCCATCACTCTTTTCTTAGGTTTCAGAGGCTTCTTTTAAGCTAGAAACATCATTTTAGTTAACATAAAAATGAGAGAGAGCCTTCTAACGGCCTACTGGGACAAACTCATTTTAAAAAGGTTCCCCCCTTTTAGGGACTGGATGTGGTCATCAATTTTAATGGCTTTCTAGCAGCAGATGGTTTTACATAATCTGCTAATGACCATTTCTTATCTAAAAAAATTTTTATGTCCCTACATTTATGTCCCTCTCTCTCCCTTCCAGTATCCCCTGAATGCATATAATAATGCAAATACCTAGAATATTGAATGCAACTTAGTTTTTGGGAAGGGCAAATGTTTCAGCTTTAGGATGTTTTCACATTTTAAAATGTTTGCATTACACTGGTCGAGTATTCCTAATCCAAAAATCCAAAATCTGAAATTATCCAATGAGCATTTCCTTTGAGAGTCAGACTAGTGCTCAAAAGGTTTTGGATATGGGGGAATTTTGGATTTTGGATTTTCAGATTAGGGTTGCTTGATCTGTAGTAACAATAGCCAATATTTACTGAGGGCTCACCACAAAACAGATACTATGCTTAAATATGTTCATATTTCACAGCTGAAGAATCTGAGACACCAAGAAATTAAAAAATTTATATAAGATTGCATAGCTAGTGAGGGGAAAAATTGGAATTGAACCCAGGGGAGCCTACTCCAAAGTGTACCCCCTGAACCCCTATGCTTTCCTTTTAGCAGTAACTCTGAAGGACAATAATGCTCTTAGTTAGAAATTAGTTCATTTTGCAATTTATAAATGGCAGTACAGTTATTTTTCCTCTTCCTTGAGAAAAGTACTTGAGATATCTAGAATTGACGGTTCCTGGTTTTTCCTCTGAAAGTACAGGGCTGGGAGCCAGAAATCCAGGCCTGCCAACTATGGCTTTAGGTAAGTCCTCCTACTCTTCAGTTTTGTTAGCTGCAATATGGAAATGATTGTCTATTCCAACTTCTTATAAAAATGCTCTGGAGAAACTGGCTCAACAATGTAAGCTACAACACCTCTCCGGTATCCAGTTACCATGGATGTCAGGTACAAGTGAAAACGGTAAAAAAATACGACCAGCGTGAGTCAGAGTTTTTAACAAGCCAAGCCACCCCCTTGGTGTTCAGCACTGGAATGCTTTCCTTATACGTAACATTCAGCCACAATCAGAGCCAGGCTTGGAGACTCTGAGTTCCACAGGGAGCGACAGCTGCAGTCAGGCTGCGATCCTGGAGAGCCCAGTGGCTCCTGTGTGTGTGGGCAACCCCTTCTTGGAGAAAACCTGTTAATATTCTCTGCTCACAGACATGACTTCATGCCCCAAGCACACGGTCTCTCCAGTTTTCCAAGGGCTGAGGGCCTCACTCCCTACTCTGTAACTCTAGAAAGAAGCCCCCGGGGTGTCTGCCCACTCCAGAGAGGGACCGTAACAGGAAGTCAGATGGGCAGGTTGCTGGAGTTTGGAAGACACGGGGCTTCTCCCAAGAGTGCCCTGAAAGAGACTAGCGTGGACAGGGTCTAGGAAACACTGAGCAACCCAAGCCCTCCCCTGCCAGCATCACTCCGGCCAGGTCCTCTCTTCTACACTAAGCAACCAGTGGACACAGAGACCTTGGAAGGGCCTCCAGGCCTTGGCCTGGATGCAGAGGGCCCTGAGAAGAGACACAGGTGGCAGTCAGTCAGACCACCCTGTCGCCCTGTCCTCATTTCCTGCAGTTGGATCCTCCTGTCCTGGCCTGGGATTGACCAACCCCCTGGCTTGGAGGTTATGTCCGATCTTTATCACAGGGAGGGAAACTCGCTCCATCCCCAAAGAGAGAGAACCAAGGATGCCAGAAAGGAAAGCTTCCCCCAGAAGATGGGACAATTTCCCTTACAAAGTCTGGCAGTCATCTACCCCGAAGCAGGGACCTAAACAATGTGTCTTCCTGGGGTTCCTCTCAGAGAGGAGAGTCAAGGCTGGAAGGGCTTACTTCTTTAAGAACCACTTGAATGTGCCATGCCAGTTTAGGACACTCTTTAACAAAGGGGTGATAAGAGTTCAATGGACTGATTTATCTGGAACCTATTCTGAAAAGGAAATACCCAGATCAATGAACGGTGCCCTGTGACAATGGAGCGAGATTTTCCAAACACTTGGCCTGCTTGTTTCCTAAAGTGCTATCACCTCACACCGTGTGCAGTGCAAATCCATAAACAGTACCCTAGTGTATTTTTCTCCTTGTTTTATTGCTGGAGAGCGGGTATCTTTCTTATTTGGAAAATTATTCACTAAGGAAAAAAATGTCAATTTCTACAAACATGTCTATTGCTCTTTCTATTTATTTTATAAGACATATTTGAAGGAGAAAAAAGGTACCTGACTTCACAAGGACTTCTTGTTGCCACTATCCAGAGAGGCAGCACTGGGAGACAGAGCAAGCACAGACCTGGCTGTCAGCAAACCTGGGTTCCAGGCCGAACCCCACCAGGAGGAGCTGAGAAGCCCTGGCTGACTGCCAGCCCCAGGTGCTTATCCACGGTCTGTAGTTTCCTTATTCTGCATGGTGCTAAGTTTCTATGATGACCCACTTCCCTGAACTTTGAGCATGGATTTTAAGTGCTTTACCACCAACCTCTCCGGGCTGCCTTAGGGAAGGGAGATGTGGTGGACGAGGAACGAAGGGTGGGTAAACCCATATCATGCCCTGTGACACCAAGGGCAAGCAGGAGGATTCAGGCCCTGCTGTGGCCTGCTGTTTTCCCTGCCCAGAATCCACTTCTTTTTCTCTATTGGGTAAAGGGAACTCCTCCATTCTCAGCCCATGTGGTTTGAGAGGGCTGACTCACCTCCAGCTCCACGGTGGGCATGAAGCCCAGGCATATGCCCGCAAGCAGCTGTCCACAATGACAAGTTCAAGGATGGGCACGAGGTCCAATATTGCCAATAAGAGTTAGGCCCGGGGCATTAGATGGATCTGTTGCGATGAAAGAAGCATGTTCTACTTCTGGAGTCACTCTGGAAACGGAGCCTAGAGCCACTGGCAGCCGTTTTATCACATGGAGAAGAAACCTGCCTAAGAATGGAGCCAAAGGAAAGCAGGGCCAAGAGATGGCTCCAGATTGAACTCTGGTCACATCACTTGAGTCCCTGAGACCAGTATTAACCCTTGACCTTTCAAGTATGTTACTCAATAAAGGTCTGTGTTGCTTCAGTCAATTTGAGTAGGTATCTGTGATTTGCAACACGAAGAGTCCTGATAGACATGTCCATAAAGATAGGACATAATGAAAAATTCCTCATATCTCAGGCAGTGTGTGTATTGTTTGGTTTAGATTAGAAACAAAATCAGGAATGTGTGTGCGGAGCCAGTTCAGCCTCCGGCTCAGCACAGGAATCTCCTGAATAAAACACACAATTCTGATTCTTGCCACGATAGCGGTTAAATATGACATGAAGGACGGCTCACTTTCATCTGTGGAAGTCTATTCAACCTTTTGATGTATCCAATCATGAAGGTTTTTATGTGGAACTGACATCTACAGCTGTGAAATGGCTATCAGCCTTTTGTTTCTGGAGAAACACAGACTGAGGCTGCTGCCGGGGAGGTTTCCATCTGTAGCTCCACGCAACGGCCCCTCCCTCGGACGGAGCAGGGACCCCTTCCTCACACCTGTAACTCAGGTTTCCATCAGAAAGTCATGAATTATTACTGAGAGGCTTGACTCTGCCTCTCACTCATCTCTTTTGCCATTTTGATTTCTTCTGTCCCTGAGTTTGATTAGGCAGGCTTAAAAATGTTTAATAATGTTTCTTATCTTTCTGTTTCTTTCTTCTTAATTCCTTCTGCAACCACTGTGGGTTATATCCTAATTTCTCAGGCCTGATTGTATCAATAATCTGCCTTTTTTTTTTCTGTCCTGGGATTCCCCTCTCATTCTACTTCTGCCATAATAATCTCTTTAAAATGCAGTGCAGATCATACCTTACCCCTGGCCCCAAATCATCCTTCGACTGTTTACCAACTTAACCCTGACATTCAAAGGCCTCTATACTTGTCCCCTCTCCCTCCCCAACAGTCCGAATCCTACTGCCCACTATGCCCCAGTCCTCAGACTCCATCACAGCCCCCTGCCCCGCCCAGCTTGCTAATCCCTCCCCACAGTCATGCTTTGTGCATGCCTTCCCAGTCCCCATTTTTCCTCTTCTCCATTGATTACAGCCTGGTCTTTAAAACCTAACTTAAATTCTTCTTTCCTTACCAGTTTAGAATGACCTCTAATGCACCCACTGCAAATACCACTTAGTTGGCATTTAGTCACATGCTAATTTTTATTGTAATTTAAATTGTGAGGTCTATGAGTCTTTTCATTTATATTACAAGTTACATGGGGGCAGTTACAGAATTCTTAAACATTTTGAGTGACGGCAGAGCCCAGGACTGTGACGGCTGGCCAATGGATTATATTGAGGTTATACTGATAGGTTATATTTTCTTGTCTCAAATGTCCTTGTCCGGTGCATACTTCCTGGAAACCATGTGGGTAGAAAGGAGCATTTCAGTTTTATGTCAACGGCAGATTCCTCTGCTTTTTCATTGTCACAAAATCCCAATCTTGTCCAAGTGTCACAGGCCCTGTGGGGGGCCCAGGGGAGGGTGCGAATATCAATTAGTCAGAGATCCAATCATAGTAATTCACTTCTTGGCCATGATTGGCTTAGGCATGAATACAGAATGCGATTTTGACTAAGAAGCTGCAAGAGGAAATGTGTTGGCAGATTCTGAAAAAGGTTTTACTCCTTCAAAAAAGGGACAATATGAAGCGAAATTTTCTATGTTCTCTTTTGGATGTTGCTGTATGAGAATATGATGCTTGGAGCCACTGCAGCTATCTTTTAAGGGGAGATGTCTAAGGACACTGAGGACAGCAGAGACGGGGAAAGAACCTGGGCCCTTGATGACTTTGTTCAGCCTTGAACAAATTCTGGAAAATCCCCATCTCCAGACTTCTTGTACTATATTTCATCACTGTTGAGATGGTTTATTTTTTGGTATATCTTAACATGCTGAAATTAGAATGCATCTTTTATGGTATGTCATAGCTAAACTGGTAGCATTTTTTCCTTTCTTAGTGGAACCTAAAATAATTGAGTGTTTTACAAAGAGCCACATCTAAGATTTCCTGAAATGTGGAATGTCCTTATTGTTATCCATCTTTAGTAGGTTTTCTGCTACTCTCCTCTAAAAGTATCCTAACTGACACAGCTCTTCTCCTCGCAGGAGGATGCTGTGTGGGAAGAGTGTTTGTAACAAGAGGCAGCACAGCTGCAGGCTGGCCCTTCTGGAGGATGTCCCTGCTCTGAGTGGGGCCTGCACTCTCTCTGTCCTGGAAGAGACTCTACTCTTCTTGTGATTTAGAGCAAATGACCGGTGCAGGATGCTCCTCCTCCCCGCCATAGAGGTCACCACAGCCACTGAAGCTTACTCTATGGCTGGTGCAGATCCTAAAAGAGCCAGTCATATGGGGGTGTCCCCTATAATGATGATGGTCTTGGGCTTTTTGAAATTTACAGTCTTAGTCCATTTAGCTGGAGAATGAGAAAAGGCCACAGGAAATGCTAGAAGTAGGTCAACTAATCCCAGGGCAATAATGCTCAGCCCCTACTAAGAGCACTGCCTTGCGGGTGGAGGCTGTACCTTACCCTACACTCCTCACCCCTTCCTACTGTGGCAGGGGCGGAGCTATTGCCCCTTCCCGCTGGAGCCTCTTCCCAGGGGTAGCCCTCTCATCTCCTCTCCCTCCATCTCTCCCTTCCCTCCTTCTTCTCTCTCCTCTCCTCCTCTCTGCAGTCCCTAGTCATGGAGAGACTGAGATTAGCCCCTTCAAACCTGTATTTTGAGTTATGTTTTTTCCTATACAATTTAAAACATAAGATCAGAAAATAAAGTCCTGCAGGGGTCCTGTGTCACCCCAGATGGGCTAGTGAATGACACACTTGTGGTGTAACCACTTTACTCCAGGGGCAATAGGGACTTTTCTCATTCTTTGAAATAAATTTTAATTGCATTTCCTTGAGACTTCTTTCCCTGAAATGAAGCACAACAGGCTGCTCTTACTGGCTCCAGCCTCCCTTGATTTTGGAGAGTGGAGGAACAGGCCGCGTGAAGGCAAGGGGAAGGGGTCACAACAGCTTCTCTACCTGTCTCCAGCACACAACCAGTGCACAGGGGCTCAGGGGGGGCTCCTTTCAGCCTCTTTCCCTGCCCCTCTTCCCTCCCGCTCCCACCAAAGTTTAAGTGCTGCTTCTGCTCTAAGCCTTTGCACAGCCCCATCTACTCCGAGCTGGAACTTAGGGAAGCTGGAGTCACTCACCCACATAGAAATACTCTGGGGACTTGTCCTCTGATGATAACTCCTTTATGGCACCTCCGAACCGAAACCATAGTCCAAAAGCAATGACGGCCGATCCAGCCAGCTGGAAGGCAAACAACACTGTGTTTACAGTGGAAGGGGAACGAGCACGCACAGATCCGAGAGCAGGCTCCAGGCACAGGATGCTGACAAGGTCACCCCTTTAGAACTCACTTAGACCACCCTTCCCATTTTATAGGGGAGAAAATGAAGGCTCAGAGAGGTGAAGTGACTTGCACAAAGTCCCTCAGGCCCCTGATGTGACATTGGATTGGGTTTTTCGGATTCTGAGAGCAGGGATTTTCCATGATGCCAGGCTGCGCTGTGGTTATGGGGCACACTCAGCACAGCCAGGGAGGTGTCTCAAAAGCAATATTCCAATAACATTCCCTCTGGAAGGCATCTGCCCCCTGCCTTTTTGTCCCTTGCTGGGCACGTCGGATCTCTTCACCCACACCACAACGAGAGGTGGCTACGTCTCAGCTGCCAGGTCACCAAGAACAAGATGAACTCCAAGACCTCAGGGAAATCCACTTTTCTAAATGGGAAGACAATACAGCAACCTCAACCTCAGAACCCACCCACACCTGGTGAGTGCACAGTCTCCAAATAGAAAGCTGTTTTAGGGGCACCCGTAACCCTCTCCCCCTATCCTGTATGGTCACTGCCCTGACTGGGGATGGTTTTGCTGGTAGGGAGATAGCCCAGTCTTTTTTTTTTTTTTTTTTTTTTTTTTTTTTTTTTTTTTTTTGGTTGCTATTTTGAGTTTCCATGGAAAGTAAGAAAGGAAAAAGTAATTTTCTGAAAAAGCATGGTCTGTGTGCTGTGTGGCTCATGGAGAGGCTGAGTGGCTGGCGCAAGCAGTGGCTGGGCAGGCTGGCGGCTGGTAGAGTCATCATCCGGCTTCCTTTGCTTCCCTACTCTGAAGGCTTTTGTGAGGCTCAGCATGGAAGTTGGAAGCCCTTTCTGCCATCTCAGGACTGTCACTGCTGCGTGCCAGCAGGCTCTAGCCACGGTGTTCCCTCCCCACCAACACCGCTCTCGAATTTCACTGTATCAATCCATCAACAGATATTTACTGGGCACCTTCTGCGCTCAGGGCACCATGGGAAAGTAAGCAGAGATATAAAAATAGCCTCCTAATTCTGCTGGCCCATCTAGTTGCTGTTGGGCTGCCCTCGCCTACCACTAAATGAACAATTTAGAGGCTTCCCCTGCCCAAACAGAGCAGAGCACACACAGATGCTGGGAACAGGAGCACGGAGGATGGAAATCAGAGGAGCAGAGGTCTAAAAGGCAAAATCACACCAGACACAGCATAGTCCTTTTTACACAGGAGACTTCTATCTTGCCAGGCAGCTTATAAAGCACCCGGAACTAGCCTTCTGGACGATCTGGTTGGATTTCTATGAGGACTCTATCCCTCTTCTCCTTCTATCCCCCAAGGCCAATTCCCTTTGCGGCCAGTTTCTTCAGAAAAGAGGTGTGATTTCAGTGAGGAAGAGTCAGAGGGGCAGAATTCTACCAGCTGGACTCTCCCTTGTGGAGTAACTAACAGTTTCTGGCACTTAGAGGAAAGCACTAATTGGATAATGTGAGGGGCAGCTAAAGGAACCGGGATCAATCAGCTTTTGAAAGACGTCTGCGTTAAAAAAAGGCTGGCATGGCATGGAAACATACTGAAAGGAGTCTTGCTAAAACATTAACAATATCTTTTTAGGGCAGGATTTCAGGTGACTTTTTTCCTTCTCAGTATATTTTCTGAGTTCTCTGCATTAAGCGTGTACTTCTCTTGTGGCTTTAAAAATATATTTTTAAAGTGTTACACTGTAGTTTCTATATTCAATCCAGAAAAAGTGGGGAGAGTCTTCTTGGGCCATGCTTTAACTTGGGAGGACACCAGCTTTGAGGTCCTCGCTGTTCCTGTGCAGAAAAGAGAGCAATGCCCTTGGTCAAGCACCTAGGTTCCTCCTAGGAGCACTTGGAGGCTGCCTGGGACAAGTCTGCCCAGCAAAGCGTCTCAGGCAGCCCTGCACGCCCTCATCTCTGTGGCAACTTGATGGAAAGACAGAGTTTCCAAATACAAAGCAAAACCTATTGACAGAGGCATCGGGCCAAAGCCAGCAGCCACCGAGCAGACTGTGGAGGAGGTGACTGGTCCCAGGGACACCCTACCGCGAGGCCACAGTTTTGGAATCTCTGTACACAAACTTTAATTTATAGCTGTCTGGGATTATCCTCCCAGACGGAATACATGTGTCCAGTTCTGGCACAGATGTGTTTGATGCATAATGGAAAATTAAAAGAGAGGTTGCAATTTAAAGCCATAGGGCAATTGGGAAAAAATCTGCGCTTGCTCATCCATGCCCCTAACCCCAAACCACACGGGTTTCCTCCTGGGTCGAGGAAACTGCGGCTTAGCTGAACGTCATCACTGTGTGGAAGGGAATCCTCCCAGCAGGCTGCTGCCGGCTGTGTCAGGGATGCTGTGGGGAAGGACCTGGCCAGGGCTGATGCTGCTGTGACAAGAGGCAGGGTGATCACTGCTTTGGAAAGTGGCATCGGCACAGACCACACAGCCGTTTGGTCCTTCTGAACTCACCATTCCTGTACGATTCATGGAATGCTCTGTGTTCACTGGGCTTTGGTTGGTCTATCACACACTAGAAATTGCTTGAGAAAAATTCACACCAGTTCCAGTCCAGTCAGGAACAAAGTGAGCACGTCAGTGTCACTAAGTTCTCAACACTCCCTGTATTCCATAGAGCTGGAGCAAATGGTCTCCCCAGTGACCTGAAGGAAGTCTTCGAACCTCTGTAATCTTAAATGTTAACCCAATGAGGCCAAAACTGCCTCATGCCCACATTTCCCTCTTCTCCCTTTAATCTCAACCACTCTTTTGCATTCAGACATAACATTGCACCTCAGCCAATGTTAAAACAAATAAGAAATGAGAGGCTACCATTTTTTTAATGGTTCCTTCTTCTGCCCCTAGCCACATCTTTCCCTGTCTTTCTTCTTTGCATGTTTACTAAGAATAAACTATGGTCCAGGCCAGGTACTGTGCTCAGTGTTAGGGAAACGATGAAGAAAAAGACATGGTTCACAGTCTAATGTGGTAGATAGTCACATAAAGTACTGAGTGCACTATAATGCAGGAAGTGTGCTGAAGAGGAACAGCGTGCACACTGCCAAGGGACTGGAGCAAACTGTAGCCACTGGCATGCAGGAGGAGTCATTAAATTTTGATTTACATCTTGAAGAATGAGTAAGAAGTCACTGGGCAAGGAAGGACTGGCAGCAGAGGCAAACTCCAGGCAGAAATGGCAGCACAGATGTGCATTTCCTTACCTCGATGCTGTGTTTGTTAAGGAGAGTCTGGGGGAGGTCGGAGGTTCGGGTTTAAGAGCGTGTGGGGCAGACCATGACTCGGCTTCTACTTTGCTTGCTACCATCTTGGAAAGCCCATAGCAAGGTCTGCCTGAGGGGAGGAGGAACAGAAGCCCACATTTTGATGGAAACCATCAGGAACATGAATACTACCTGGATGTTAGACATAGCAAGGAGCCAAAGGCAAAGGCTTGAATGGCTGAGGACCAGAGACAGGACACCAGGGGAGTGGATGTGGAGAGCTGTGAGAACGATGAGGTCACTGTACCCATTGAAGAAATTTGCTGAGGGTTGGCCTGCTTCCAGGACCAGTGCCAATCCCCGTGCCTTTGGAACAATTACAACTAGAAACGTTGTTGTTTTTCAGAAACGGACTTTTTCATACAGAAGCAAAAGTTGGACTTTGATGTTAATCCTTTAAAATACATGTATTGAACACCCATTATGAGTCAGAAGCCAGGGTTTCAGACATGAGGAAAGTCCAGTCCTTCTCCTGGGGCTCAAGGAGACGCTAATCCCCACTGGGTGGCCCAGGAGGGGATCCAACCCTGTGGGTGGGAAGTCAATCCAGAAGCAGCCCACCAGAATGCACATGAGAAGATGCCAGAGAGTATCATTTTTTGAGTCCTCCCTCCCTTTTTTTTGACAAGGTCTCACTTTGTCGCCCAGGCTGGAGTACAGAGGTGCCATCACAGCTCACTGCAGCCCCAACTTCCTGGGCTCCAGCGATCCTCCACCTCAGCCCTCCAAATAGCTGGGAATACAGGCGCACACCACCACACCAGTTAATTTTTGTGTTTTTTGTAGAGACAGGGTTTCACCATGTTGCCTAAGCTAGTCTCGAACTCCTGGACTCAAGTGATCTGCCCACCTCAGCCTCTCAAAGTACTAGGATTACAGGCATGAGCCACCACGCCCAGCTTCATCATTCCTTTTCTGAGGACCGGTTGTATGTGAGGTACTCAGAGAATGTGATAAAATAGTATTTAAGGGCAAGAGTGTGCCAACTATTAAAAAGAGGATGAGAAAAATAGTTTAAAAAAAAAAGAGATAAGAATGCAGGGAAAGGAACAGATAGTGACAATAATTCCGAGTCATTAAATAGGGGATCATCAGATATGGTTATAGTATGTATTGTCATGGGCAAGTTCTTTCAGTAGCTAACCATATTTCAGAGAGTTTGGAGGACACAAAATTGCAAATTGTAAGCATATGTCTTTAGTGAAAACAATGTGTGTTCTAAAACTACAGAAACAGAAGAAGGACTGAAAACCTGATTAGAAAGCATTTCAAGCAAAGTGGATGGACAAAAAGTTTTCTTTAATAATGGCTATCTGCCTAAAACAAGTCACCGTGCATGAAGCAGAGCTTGCTAATAGATTTCAATTTTATTTTACTGTACTTACTTCCATTTTCCTGGGATTGCTGATGAGATGTCCTATCTTGAGGACATATTTTTTCATTTTTAAAAAAGACAAGTTTCACGAATTACAAACATGGTTCCTAGGGAGGCGCTGTGGTTGGAGTGGGTGGTGCTGAGATGCAGGAATGCAAAGATCATTCCCCATTCTGGGCTCCCCCAGTCTGCCCAGCTGTCCTCCTTTTCCCTGAAGTTAGCCAACCAGACCACCAAGAGCAAATACCTGCTATCCACTTTCTAGTGACTAAACCCAGCAAAAAAAGCGCCCACTTTTGGGGTAAGAAACATCATTTAGGGAAGTTCTAGATAGCATGTGCACTTATACCTAAGTGGGAATCACAGGTCCTGGCCCTCAGATGCTCCAGCTACAGTTTCAGATCCTTCCTGCCCCTGTGGAGGTCTCTGTTCTTGCTGTTCCCTCCTCCCCCTCCCCCTAGCTGACACCCATTCACAGCTCTAACATCAGTTCCTCAGGGAAGCCTACCATGGCCTAGATAGGTACCTTCCTTTATATCTCACATCATGTTTTCTACTTAAATATGTCCATTTTTTTTGTAAATTAAGGTCTAAGCTCTGTGAAGGCGGGGACAGGGTCTATATAGCTATTTCCCAAACATAATCCCCTTTGCCCTGCAGAGTGGGCTCCCAATAGACATTTGCTAAATGAGTGAATGGAGGACCTTCACAAAGATGCTATGGACTGAATTGTATCCCACCAATGTGCAAAATTAACAGGTTGAGGCCTAATCCCCAGTGTGAGGGTATGTGGGGATGGGGCTTTGGGAGGTAATTAGGTTTAAATGAGGTCACGAGGGTGGAGCCATCACAAGGAACTAGTGTCCTTATAAGAAGAGACACCAGAAAGCTTGCTCTCTCTCTCTCCATCACATGAGGACACGGCAAGAAGGTAGCTGTCCACAAGCCCTCACCAGGGAGCCCTCGCCAGAACCCAACCTGACCTCCGACCTCTAGCATCTGACCTCTGACTTCTAGTCTCCAGAACTGCGAAAAATAAATTTCTGCTTCAGCTACCCCACTCTGTGGTACTATTTTTTTTTAATGTCAGCTTGAGCTGATTAAGACAGGCTGACAGGAGCAATTGCGAACAACCTCCTTCACAAGTCTCCAAGGGAATACTTCACAAAGTGCTATTTTCAAACTCATCTGCACCTGGGAAACACTGCAGATACCTTGGAAGGCACTGTGTGAACACATTGTCGAATATGTTCAGCAAAACACTTGCCCCAGAAACAGAAAACAAAACTAGAGCACGTAGTATCAGTTCTGTGTTTTCCTAAGCCTGCAGAAATGTATGTTGTGCACCATCCGTGGACATAAAGAAAAAATCTACACAAAGTAAATCTACACAATGTATATATGCCTTCCACTGGCAGGGGCATATGAACACAATACAATTATGGTGACACACACACACACACACACACACACGCGCGCGCATGCTGCACTCAAATGAAAGAATGAACAAAATCAGTTCTGTATTCTGGCTTCTCCAGGGTGAATACCAACTCATTTGCAATTCTCTTCTTTGGGATGAAGTCACAAAATTGGAAATGATGCTTCAACCCTAGAATTTTCATTAAATGCTTTTAAGCTAATACTTGCTCTTGGTGGCAATTCTCATCCGCATTGGAATCACATAATGAGCACTTACGATTCTTGATCTGATTGTAAACCCCATTATGATACCCCATAAGGATAATGGAGTCTCACCCTCTTAGCAGGCAAAAGTCAGAAGCACATTTGCTCTGGAAGATGATCTGAATTTTCTCAAATAGGAAAACCGGCTCCGAAGATTTTTATTCCGTTATGCAGTGAAAGCAAGGCAAGGATTCAGATGGCACTTCTTCAAAATCAAGGGTTTTATCAGAAAAAATGTGAGAATTGAATGCCATACGACATCCACATCAAATAGTCTCCGAGGCACCTTGCTACCTTAGCCTTCATCAGGACCAGGTGAGTGGGAACGGAGAGGCAGGACTGTGGCAGCATGTGATGATAAGGCTGTGTTAGTTTGGAAATGCATGGCAGCTTCTTTAGGTACTAGTGTTTCTGATCTCCCCATTATTTTCCTCATACAATTTCCTAAGAAAAAGCTCACTCTAAGAAAGACTTCGTTCAGGTAAGAGTATATTTTACAATCAACCAATGCTTAACTCTCTGCACTGATGGAAGGGTGCTGCAATTCAGGCCACAATAAAATCAGGAGCATTCCATTCATTTCTGGAAAGAACAGTGGGCAACACATTTGTGCCAGAGGTACCTTCAGTTTGTTTAAATTGTTATAAAGTTAACTTGCATGGGTCAACCAACATTGCTGGGGGCAGTTTATAAGTGCTGGAGAAATATAAGCTCAGGGGAAGGAAACTAACTTGGGATGAAAAGCTTGCTGCAAATGATAGAGCAGATAATTTACACATAGACAGTGGAAAGTGTGTTGTTTATTCAGTGATTATACATAATGTCTTTTCTCTTAAAAATATAGGGGGAAGGAGGAGGAGATTAGGGAACATCAAGAATTAGGAGAAAGATGATGGCTGTGTAGTTTTCTTGCTTTTTATTTTTTTGAGACAGGGTCTTACTCTGTTGCCCAGGCTGGAATGCAGTGGCCTGATCACAGCTCACTGCAGTCTTGACCTCCCAGGCTCAAGCGATCCTCCCACCTCCTCCTCCCACTACAGGCATGTGGAACCATATCCAGCTAATTTTTTAACTTTTTTTGTAGAGATGGGGCCTTACTTTGTTGTCCGGACTGGTCTCGAACTCCTGGGCCCAAGTGATCCTCCTGCCTCAGCCTCCCAAAGTGCTGGGATTCCAGGTGTGAGCCACCATGCCCAGCCTATGTAGTCTTCTTTATACAGCAAAGTGAATGTCATAGACTACTGGCTAAGGATTCCAGGGATCAGATGGCTTACTCAAATGAAGATCAAATATGTACAGAGCTAAAATCCAGCCTACCAAGTCACAGAAGTGAACTGAACTCAATGTCCGCCTTACTTACCTCATCAAGGGGATAAGCCCAGGGAGGAAAAAATGGTCTTTTCTAGGTTCTCTGGACTTCCTCCTTGGAACACCCAGCTGGCTCTCATCCTAGGCCTGCCCTCTGCATATATAATCACTTCTCTTGGAGGCCACAGTGACTACTGTGACATCTCATCTATCTAGAGCTTTACATAAGCAAAGACAATACATTAAACACAATTTATGTATAGTGGTTGGGAGAACTACTTTGGAGCAGATAAACAGAATTCTTAATTATTGATCAATAAATATGATCTTCATCCAGTTTTAGTTGTTACAGAATGACAATGGTTAAAAAGATGTTTCAAGTAGAACTAAGGCTAGATTAGAAAAGCCAAAACAATTTGTTTAGTAAGAAGTTAGCATGGGTGGAATCTAGCAGAAATTGTGAAAGTCTAGCTTGGTGCGCTATAGAGATTTTTCTTAAAAGCCATTTTACGAGGACCTGTTCGAGGTCAGGAAGGTGCAGCACTGGTCCGTTCACACAGGGCTAGAGAGACTCTGGCGTGAGCAGGGAGACAAAGTCAGCTCCCTGGATGAGTGACAGCAGCCTCCAATGCACCCCTGGCCATGCTCAGCCTTGCTCTGCCACCTCGGTTAATAAGCTGACTCCCAATCACCATTATAACGTGGGGGACAGAGCTTGGTACACATCCTGGAATGTCTGCCAACTGCTCTTCTAGAAATTCACCTCTTCTGGGTGTTCAGAGTGCATAACGATGCCCTTAGGGTAATAAACACATGCGCGCATACAGTACTTAGGTGTAAAGGAGCTGTAGTGGATAAAAATGGGGGTTCTAGGCATTTGGGTTTGAATCAGGCTCTGGCACTTACTGGTCCTATAATCTTGGGCAAGCCACTTAACCTCTCTAACCCCAGCTTCCTCATCTGCAAAGTGAAGGTACTAATAGTGCCTCCTAAAGAGACTAAATGAGTTCATGTTACACACTGAGAGCAGTGAGTGCCTCACACTTCGTGTTATTATGTTGGTAGACTTGCTAATGTTACCTTCAAACTGAAAGCTTAATCTTCAAGACAGGAAACATCGCTCCCACGGTTCCAATAATGTGGTCTGCTGCAGCCGTCCTCTACTCATTTTTATTTTAGATCTACACTCCCTCTTTCCATGACAGCTGGAATTCCTTTCGGTTTTTTAAATCTTCTATACTAGAAAGTCAGTGGCCTTTTGTGGAAATTATGTCTTCTCTCTTTAATGGTTTTAAGGCCTCATAAGAGAAAAATATGAATAGATGTATTTATGAGTGAAAGAATAACTATATTTAGGCTAGGGCTGTCAAGTAGAACTTTCTCCAATGATGTAAATGTCCTATATCTGTGCTTTCCAGCATTGTGGCCATTAGGCACCTATGGCTATGGAGCTCTGAAATGTAGCTAGTGGGACTGAGAAAATGAAGGTTACATTTCATTTAGTTTTAATTAATTTAAATAGCTACATGTGATCGGTAGCATAGTCCTCACATTGGACAGTGCAGGTCTAGAATTCACAAGCTCGTCAGAGCTTCAACCTTCCTCTCTGATCGTCTGTAAACTTCGAGTGGTTACGAGTATAGACTCTGGGGACACATACAGAGACACAGCTCTGCCACTGGCCAGCTCTGAGACCTGGGCAAGTCTCTTCAATGCTTCAGACCCCTGTTTTCTCATATGTAAACTGGGGATGATAACTGCTACTATTTCATAGGGTTGTCATGAGGATTAAATTAGTTAATAATAAAATGTGCCTGGGAAAGCAGCCGGCACATAGTGTACATTTATATAGTGCTTACTGTTCTTCAAATTTTTGCTCCTGAAATTAATTTTTTTTTTTTTTTTTTTTGAGACGGAGTCTCGCTCTGTCACCCAGGCTGGAGTGCAGTGGCGCGATCTCGGCTCACTGCAAGCTCCGCCTCCTGGGTTCACGCCATTCTCCTGCCTCAGCCTCCTGAGTAGCTGGGACTACAGGCGCCCGCCACCGCGCCCGGCTAATTTTTTGTATTTTTAGTAGAGATGGGGTTTCACTGTGGTCTCGATCTCCTGACCTTGTGATCCGCCCGCCTCGGCCTCCCAAAGTGCTGGGATTACAGGCTTGAGCCACCGCGCCCGGCCGAAATTAATTTTTTAAACTGTCTCTTGATATATACCCTTTCTCAATTTCCATCTTACTTTTCCTCTGCCTGAAACTGATCAGCAGTGTTCCCAACCTCTCTCCTGCTTCTTCTCCCATATGCCTTAGTATTTTAGGCATCTCTTTGTACCTGTGTTTCTGGAATGCATCAAGACTAAATCTGACACTGAATATAATCTCCCTGATCACAGACTTCACATTTTCCAAGTTGGTAGCATTTCTTATACCTTATATTCTACATGTTCCAATAAATTAAAACAATCAAAAGAGCATAGGGTTTAAAGTCAGAAGACCTGGGACATACCACCTACTGTGCCTGACTTTCAGCTTTCACAACTGTAAAATGGGAATAATTACACTATTTCACGAGATTGTTGTGATTCATGATCAGGTGGGATAATGCATATGAAAGCACTTTGTAAACTGAAACATCGTATGAATGTTAATTAGCATTGTTATTTTTGTTCCCAATCAAATTCAAAGAGGATGAAAAAGGCAGGCCAAGGTAACCCGAGGTAATTCATCTGTAAGACGTGCTCCCAGGCCAGCTGGTATTTCCATCTTACTGGCAGCATTCTCTCTTTAATTCCTTAGCAACCGTGACATGATTTGTTTCAGTGCTCAGTATAGCATCACTTGTTTTAAGGGAGCAGCTTCGCAATATTAACTGTCAAGGTTGGGGGATAGAGGTTACGTTCTCTTTTGCCACACATGGTTGAAGACCCAAAGATACTTCATGGCTGATGTTCTAGAATAACACGGTGAGACGCAATGAACAATGGACGGGTGGCCTCCCAGTAATTCCAGAAAGCATCAAGTATTCGCATAAAAAAGAGACATAATAAAGGTAAAGTGGTAACTGAAATTAAAAGAACGGCCAAAAACAAGCCAAGTGAGTAAGCCAAAAAGTAGGGCACACCCTGCTTCAGTCAGAAACAGTGCCACTGCTGAATCTCTGATCTCTTCAGACCACATCTAAAACAGGGGTTCTCAAAGCATGTGCCCAGACCAGCAACACAAGCATCACCTGGGGGCTTGTTAGAAATGCAGACCCACTGAATCCGAATAGAGCTGAATGAGCTCCCTAGGTGATCTGTACGCACGTTAAAGTCTGAGAGGCGCTGATCACCAAAGGTTTTCCCATTGCTCTTCCTTGGCCTCCACTTAGTAGCACAGAAGCAGGAAAGGAAATAAACGGATCCTGCTCCAAGGTCAGTGCACACAACTCCCTTAGCTGCAGCCATGCTTAACTCTATTAGGTGCTGAGGGACTGGGAGAAAGGGGATGCCAAAAGGACATAGTCCCTGCCCTCAAGGAGCAAAGACTAAACAGGGAATAAATTCTAATCAAAGGCAAAATGGAGGCTAAATAAAGGCATGAGTGCCTCAAGATCAAGGACTGTGTCTTAATCATCTTTGAATTCCCAGCACTTGGCAGGGAATTGTAGAGGAAGTGATCTCCCCTTTTGACTCCACGCCCTTGATAAACTCCGACTCTTGCCACCTTGCTTCCTTAGTTGGATGTAAAACACCTGCCTGCTTCATCGTGCCTTTATGAACCTCTTGGATTCTAGATTCTACTTTCCCATTTGTACTCCTAGTATTTAAAAACAATAACTACTACTATCTTATGTTATTATTTACTGTATGCATGAACCATACTTAGAACCTTACATATATTAACTCATTGTATCTGCACAAAGTTCATAGATTGATATTAGTACTTTAATATGTCCATCATACAGATGAGAGAATGGAGGCTCAAAGAGGTTACACAACTTGCCCAAAGTCCCCTAGGTAGTAAATAATGGAGGCAGGAATAAAGTCAGGCAGTGTGATGCCAGTATCCGCTGCCCAGGTTTTCGATTCCTGGATTTGAACTGCCACACTGCATAGGTCTGACCGAGGTCTACCAGAACCCTGGGACCATAGCTGTGGCTTCTTCAGACTGTCCCCTCTGGTAGACTCCCTGTTCCTCCCAGCAATGCCAGGTCCCTCTCTAGGTCCACACTAGGGGACACTGGCCCCTGTTGCTCTCTTTCCACCTTAACAAAAATCAGAAATGAAGATTCTCCTACAGCGAAGCTGAGAACATTCCTATCTGCCTTATGGGCTGGTCTCCAAAGGATACTTTCTTGAGGTATTTTTTCCTAAACCAACCTCTCTGACAAGTGATTGCTCTGAAGTTACTGTTTGAAATAAATTTGGGAAAGAGGGGAAGGTGACCTCTATAAGATTCATGTGAGTCAAACTTCTTTGACTCCCAAGCCTGCAAGACACGGTCTTTCTTAAACTCACCTGTTAGGCATCTCCAAGTGAAAACCCAAAGCTGTATTAATAATGGTGAGAAGGAAAGGAGGGCAACTTCAAACTTGCCATATATGGAATCTGCTTTTCAACAATGAACAGCTCTGCTTCCTGTGGGTCAGTACTGCTGAGCAGCTAGTGCAGCACAATGATAGGAAAACGCTGACCATACAACAATAAACCAAGGAATAAACAGCGCCCAGGTTTTCCTTTAAACCAACATATGCGGCTTGGTGGGGGTGTAGTGTTTTATTTATATTGCTATGCAACGTAGGAAAAAAATAAAGGTGATTTCAATGAAAGGCACAGGAATATGCTGTGCTATCTGATCGCGGGTCTGAATTTAGACATGACAGATGTTGGGAGGGGTTTCACCTTAGACATCAACCATGATAAGAGAAATTAATGTAGTGGGGTTAATGGCTAGGCTTGACTTTGTTTTTAAAAATTCAGCGGTGAGTACAGTCAGTGGCCCTGGGCCAGGGAGTACTGTGCTGGCTCTGGCAGGGTCTGGTTGGATGTTTATGAAACCAGGAGCACAGCCTAGGGAAACTTAAAGCAAGCTGCCAGAGGAGGCTCCAAATTGATCTGTTAAATTGCAGATCACCAAACGAACCCTGCCCCGCCTCTGTGCTTACCTCTGGCAAGGTTGACTGGAAGGAAGTGCTGTCACCCAGGGAACCCCGTAACTCAGAGGGGCAGGCATGTGAGCTTCTAAGGGCGTGTGTGTAAATGTTACACTGTAGTCACAGCTAAAGCCTGGCCTTCCAGGAAAACTATCCCCCACCCCTTTCCCAGACTTCCCACAAAGCCCTCCAACCAGGAGAAAACAACTTCAGAAACTAGAGTGGAGCTTTTCTGGAATCAGGTTCCCTCAGTTACAGTGAAGGCAAATATCTAGATACTTTATCCCACACAGCTACTTTCCCTTAAGTCATGAGGTGCCTGTTTCAGTTGCCACTTCGCTCTGGTTGCTGCCTCCGCCCCCACCCCCATGAAACTGGGGGAGAGGAAGGTCCTTCAGTTCCCACTGCATGCCTTCTATACGCCACGCACTATTCTAGCGCTGGGGATACAGCTATGAGCAAAACAGAAAAAACAAAATTCCTGCTCTCAGAGTGTTTTAAGTTCTAGTGGGGGAAAATCCACAAGTACAAATTGACAAGATAAGGTATAGTTATCCTCAAATGAAGACAAATTGCAAGTCACTTGGCAAACTTATATACTATTCCCCAACATGAAAAGAATCAGGAGAAAGAGAGCTAACGTTTATTAAATGCTTCCTATGTGCCAGGCACTTGATAACAAAAATAATAGTTAACATTTTTTGCATATTTCCTATGTCCTAGGCTCATAGGAAGTTGAGGTGACATACTTTACATATTCCCTCTTAATCCTCTCAATATTTCTGTTACTCCAATCGTACAGATGAGAAAATAAGCCTAGAAGCAAGAATAACTTGCTCAAGTACACCCTGTTTGTGCAGGCACACCCTGCTTGGGATCTCTGCACTCCAGCCTGATAGCTTTGACAGTCAGATGGTGGCACACACTCCCCCTTGCTCTGCTCCTCTGCTGGTGGATGGTCAGTCACCCCCTCGCCTTTGCCCAGCTTCATTCTACCAGTCCTTCCAGGTTCAGCTTAAATAGCTCCTTAAGGAGAACTTTTCTGGCTTCTCATGATGATTCTGATCCTTTCTCTAAACTTCTTACTTAGATCACATATAGAAAAGGTCAGATCTAACCTCACTGGTTAACACATTCAGGCACTCAAACATTGCATGGCTCCTACTTCCTTTCCTTACTGTGTCTATGGTCAACAGTGTGATACTTGTCACTTGATTCCACACTGTCTTGTTTTTGTGTTGTTCCATATCCCTTGGTCTCGTTTCCTCAGTGAGATGAGCAGCTTAGGGAACTGTGTTTATATTTATACATTATTATTTGTTTAATCATTGTTTAATAGAGTGGGTCTCAAATTTGAGCATGGATCAGAATTATGTGAATGGCTTGTTAAATTAGATTGCTGGGTCCTTCCCCCAGAGTTTCTGATTCAGCAAGTCTGGGATGAGCTGAGAATGTTTTGTTCATTTGTTTGTTTGTTTTTGAGATGGAGTTTCGCTCTTGTTGCCCAGGCTATAGTGCAATGTGGCACCATCTTGGCTCACTGTAACCTCTGCCTCCCAGGTTCAAGAGATTCTTCTGCTTCAGTCTCCCAAGTAGCTGGGATTACACGCACCCACCACCATGCCTGGCTAATTTTTGTATTTTAGTAGGGATGAGGTTTCATCATGTTGGCCAGGCTGGTCTCGGGCTCCGCTCAGGTGATCCGCCTGCCTTGGCCTCCCAAAGTGCTGAGATTACAGGCATGAGCCACCGTGCCTGGCCCGAGAATGTGTATTTCTGACAAATTCCCAGGATATGCTGACGTTGCTGGCCCAGGAACCACATTTGAGAACCACTGGTTAACTGAATGTACCACAATGCTTAAGAGAAGGTAGGCGGCTGGGTGCGGTGGCTCATACCTGTAATCTCAGCACTTTGGGAGGCTGAGGTGGCCAGATCACGAGGTCAGAAGACCAAGACCATCCTGGCTAACACGGTAAAATCCTGTCTGTACTAAAAAGACAAAAAAATTAGCCCGGCGTGGTGGAGGGCACTTGTAGTCCCAGCTACTTGTGAGGCTGAGGCAGGTGAATGGCGTGAACCCAGGAGGCAGAGCTTGCAGTGAGCGGAGATCGGGCCACTGCACTCCAGTCTGGGCCACAGAGCGAGACTCCATCTCAAGTAACTTAACCAATTTGAGCCTCTGTTTCCCCATCTGTAAAAAATGGGGATAATAATAGTATATGTATATCAGGACTCTTGTGAGGATTATGTGTAATAATGAATGTAATATGCTTAGCACTGTCCCTGATGCATTGAAAACATTCAATGAATGCTTCCAACTATTACTGGAAAGGCTGATACAATATCAGGCACTAAATAAGCACTGAACCCAGTTGAAGAATTCCTCCTCAGGCTTAAAACTTCTTTTGAATTCATAAGCAGTGAGAACGAAGGGTGTCACTGTGGCATGACATCTATAATTAACAGGTTCTGAAATTAAGCCAGATTCCTAAAAAATACAACACAAAGGGTCTTCAGAAACCCCTCTCCCCATAGTATGCTTAATGTAAATCCCCACGTGTACAAAGGCCATGTGTCTCTTTAAAGTTCAGGGGATGTCTGGGAGGAACCTCCTTCACACCTTCCACTGCTGAAGGATACTGAAGAGCTTAGAGTTGCTGGAGTCATCCAGGCATCTGAGCTAATGGGTTGACAGACAAAAGCGGAACCCATCATTCAATAATTAATTACTTGCAATCATGGGACTACAACTTCCCCCAGAGCAGATAGGACAGCCACCTCCTCCAGCCTGGTAGTTTCAAAGCACCCAGGCCCTGGCTGCTCTCAAACCTCTTTATCCAAAGCAAGAGCTACGTTTTCCCTCAGGGTCTAGCTAAGCAGTTACACTGACTGACATTCTCTTAAGAAAGCCCAAGAGGAAATGTGCAGAAAAGACAATTTCCAGACCTTGTCTCACAGTCCTCCAGGGCCTGGGACAGGGTATCCAGGGATGTAGGTTTGGTCTAGCTGTATCCCTGTCTCGATAATATAGGAGACAAGGGTCAAGATCCTATCACTCTGTGAACCATGAATCCTGGGAATGCTGTCAGTTCAATGAAACCCTGCAAAGTTGAATGAGATCATCTCTGGGAGGATTAGTATTTAGCAGAGGCTGCGGCTGGGGGTTGTGGAGAGATGCTGCTGCCCTTTGGAAGCCCTTCCATTCCCCATCCCCTTCTCAGAAGAGCACCCACCACCTCCTCTCACCCAGCGGTACCCTTACCCTGATGCCCAGAAAAACGATGATCCCCCCACCACCACAATGTTCATTCCTATCTCCAATTTCTTAAACAAAACCTTCAGAGCCAGGTACTCTGTCCACACACTCGAATGGAGCACCACCCCAGGCAGCCCCAGGGCAGGCGTTTCTCTCCCAACACCCTGGCCAGGCCCTGGTTCCAGCTGGTAGGCAGAGTGAAAAGGGGGTGTGTGCACGGGAGGCTGGAGGGGAACAGGGACCGCCAGGGCCCCAAGTCCTCGGTGGGGGGAGGAGAGACTGGGTTCCCGCACCTGGGGTCACCAGCTGGGAGATAAAAACCAAGGCAGGTGGTGTTCCTTCCAGGAAAGGGCCACACGGTGTATCTCCCCTTCTCACCCTTTCTCATTGATCAACCTTCTGTGTTCCCGTTCTCTCCCCTCCAGCCCTCCCCTCCCTCTTTGTTTGCCTTCTCCTCGCCTCCGCGTTTGAGCACCCTGCCCTCCCCACGAGCGCGACTCGGATGCCGCAGTCAGCTCCCCGGGGACCCCGGTCCCGCGCCCGCCACCCGGCCCCCTGCCCTGCCCGGCCCTCCCGGCTCCTGGTCTCACCCAGAAGAGCAAGTTGAAGCCGAGCAGCAGGTACTTGATGCACCGCAGGCCCCCGCGGAAGCGCCCCATGCTGCGGCCCGGCGGCGGGATCCCCAGTCCCCAGGCCCGCGCTGCGAGCGCCGGGAGCGGCAGGCGCCGGCGGGGAGGGGGAGGAGCGGGGAGGACCGGGGCGGGGCCTCCGGGGGGCGGGGCGGGGCGCGGCGGGGAGGGGCGCGAGGACCCCAAGCGGCCAGGCTGGCGACAAGTGGGGGCGCCGGGGGATGGAGATCGAGCGGCCCGAGGGAGCATGTCCGCTCTTCCCCCGGACCCAGGGACCACCTTCCTTCCCGCGCGTGGGCGCACCGCTGCTGGTGGCTATCCGAGCACCTGCAGGGCGTGAGCGCCCACCGGGGACTGGGGACCCATTTAATCAGCGCCCAGTGCGGAGACTGGTTTGAGACCCGGGCGATGCTTGAGGGATAAGCACTTGGTCTCGTGGCTATGGAAATCTAGGAAGGTGAGACCTCGGGTAGAAGAACTAAGTGGGGTCCGAGGTTGCCCCGAAGCTGACAGGACCCGTGGCGGGGCACCCGGCTGAGTGTCCAGGGCTGCGGCTCCGCGGTGAGGAGCAAGCGCACAGGCCGCTTCTAGGGGACCCTCCCTCCGGCCCCTCCCCCTCCTCGGGGGACTCTTACCTTAATAGGCAAGAACTGGGAGAGGGCGCGGGAGGCGGCGCCCTGCGTCCTGAGAGTTGCCCCCAACCCGGTCGGCCAGTGAAGGGAGTCTGACTTCTCACATCCTGCCAGGTTCCGCTGATCGGAAGACTTGGAAGGATCCCAGATTTTCGGGATCTTAATTACGATGTGGAGATGGGAGAAAGGGGGCGGTTTTTGTTTTGCTTTGTTTTTATTAAGTTAGGCTGTTGGCAGGAAAATCAGACTCCCACTTCCATTGACTAAGTGTCTACAATATGTGGTGTCAGACAGTATGGGGGAGACAAGAAAGTGTAAAATTCGGAGAGCTTATGCATAAATTCAGCAAAACTTTGAGTGCCTATTATAGGCCAGACATAGTAGCAAGCCCCAGGGACTCAACAGTGAGGAGACAGCCAGGCCCGGAACCACATCTCTGGTGGTACAGACAGATCTGTAAGCAAATAAGGTGAGAAGAGGTGGGCTGGGTGCTGGACAGCTGTGCCTGGCCTGACTGCCTTAACCAGAAAAGGCATTGCTAAGGAGAGGGGCCTGATCTGGTCTAGAAGAGGGAGCCCAGGCGGAAAAGATCAGTCCAGGAAGACGGCATGTGCAAAAGCACAGGGCTGGAGAGAACAAGGCCTCCAAGGGAGTTCTGAGAACCGCAGTTAGCCTGAGTGAAGCCTGATGGGGCAGAGTGAGTCAGGAAGGCAGGAGGGCCAAATCACAGCTTTCAGTCGGCTGACCAGTGTGCAAAACTGTCCTTGGCCCCGAGTATCCCCACGTGCAACATGGAGATAATAGTACTCCCCTCATAGAGTTGTGAAGATTAATGAGTTAGTATTTGTGAAGTGCCTAGAACAGTGCCTGGCACAGAGTAAGTACTGCATAAGGGTTAGTATTATTGTATCACACTCTTATCAGTTAACCATTCAGTTTCTACCATGTTGCCATCTTTGCCTACCTCTGTGTCTTTGGACATTTGTTTGAATATCGACTCATTTATAAAAATGAGTAGAAGACAGAAAAATGAAAGTGCTGATTCTAGTAATAAACATGTCTCCAACAATGAAATAAAGACAAAGATGGAAGTCATTAGGTATGCAGAGAGAAGTGAATCATTAGCTTCAATCAAACACTTATAGTTCTATATCTGTCACCTCTGTTTTAGTATAAAGGAAAAGAAGTTAAAGAGTAGTGTCTGGTACATAGAAGGCGTTCAATAAATCAATGAAATGAATAATGATATTATACTTTAAATATATCGTTGAATTTTGCATCTCTAAGACAAAATATTTCTAGAGATTACATAGAGGGA
The DNA here is from genome assembly GCF_037993035.2 of Macaca fascicularis. NCBI lineage: Eukaryota > Metazoa > Chordata > Mammalia > Primates > Cercopithecidae > Macaca > Macaca fascicularis. The sequence continues at coordinate 119,299,855 of NC_088375.1, read as the reverse complement.
AGAGAACCCCTATTGTAACATATACATCTATTGTTTGTTTTTTTATGCTACAATTTTAGCACATATGTATTAGAGACAGATGGTGGCTGCCTGTCAACATAACAGTTTCAGATCTTTAGTATAGACTTGCCCAGTCACCGTTTCACAAAGTTATATGTCTTAGGGGAAGCTGACCCTTGACAAGAGTAAGCTAAGGTAATCCCATTTGCCTTGTAGTTAGTTCAGGAAACAAATTGACAAGCACTCTGACTAATGGGATGGGAGTGGTGTCTACTGAGGGGCCAGATGGTCTTCTTCCTCTTGAGGCTGTTGGATCTGGATAATATACATAGAGTTGCTATATCCATCTTCATACCAGCCTGAGGACAGATCCAACATTGAAAACAGCAAAGCAGGAAGCTGAAAAAACCAGTCATAGGTGACATTAACCATAACTGAGTTAGCCATTTCTGAAGCCAATTGAGGTTTAGGTTTTTATGTACATGTATGTGTATGTGTGTGGATGCATGTGTGTTAGTCCATTCTCGTGTTGCTATAAAGAAGTCTCTGAGACTGGGTAATCTCTAAAGAAAAGAGATTTAATCGGTTCACAGTTATACAGGCTGTACAGGAAGCATAGTGCTGGTGTCTGCTTCTGGTGAGGCCTCAGAAAGCTTTCAGCTGTGGTGGAAGGTCACAGGGAACCAGTGTGTATATAGCGAGAGTGGGAGCAAAAGAAGTGGGGAGTGCCACACTCTTAAACAACCAGATCTCACATGTGAACTCAGAGCGAGAACTCACTCATTATAGGGAGGATGGCATCCAGCCATTCATGAGAAATCCACTCCGATCCAATACCTCCCACCAGGTTCCACCTCCAACATTAGGAATTGCCATTATCAACATATATGTATGTATTGTGCCTGAAAGGCATCCCATACATTTTCAAGGGTATATTACTATAAGAAAGTACAGGACTACATTAAATGACATAATAAGAAAGTGAGCCTTTCAACTGTCGCTGGCATTGCTCCCTTTTCTTTCTTTCCTGTCTTGAACTCAGACATGATGCTTGAAGTGCTAGAATGTTTTGTGACTCTGAAGAAAGGGCAAGACAATTGCAGACCTTCCAGTTAGGACATCATGGAACCACTGAACCAATACCAGCAGCCACCTAACTCCAGATTTCTCAGTATATAGGAAAAATAACTCTATTTTTGTTTGACTTTGTGTTCTGTTGCATGTAGCTAAAGATATTCCTAACTGGTAGAGGGAAGACAATACATTCATTTTTGGATCTGCTGAGTTTTAGATATGGTGGGAAATCCAGATGACATGGAAATATGATTGGATTCTGGAGAAAGGTTTGGATGGTAAGTTTAGGGTAAAGATTCTTCAGCAAATGGTGATAAATAGAAGTCAGTGGTCTTTAAACTTTTGCCCACACATGCCCTAAAATAGTTACAAAAATATTTTCTCTTGCATTTTTTCCCAATATTTTATTACATACAAAATAATTGAAATAGTTGGGCAAGGAGCACCATATACTCACCATCTAGATTCTACAATCAACATTTTGCTTCGGTTGCATTACTTATCTATACACTTGTCCATTTCTCAATCTACCTTGTTTTTTGATTCACTTCCAAATAAATTTTAGGCAATATGTTTCACCCCTAAACTCTTGAGCATGCATAACATTACCTAGAGTTCAAATATCTATTTACTATTTTTCTAAAATTTGCCTCAATGAAATGTACATTTTAAATATATTATTTAATAATTCTTGACAAATGCTTTTGCCTTTCTAACCCCAAATCCTATTAAGATATAGAATATTACTGTCACCCCAGGAAGCTTTCAAGTTTTCATATAACCCTTCCCAGTCAATCTTTGCCCACATCCCTCCTACAGGCAAACACTATTCTGATTTTCTTTCACTATAGATTACATTTGCCTGTTTTAAACCTTCATATAAATGGCGTTGTATAGTATTACCCTCACACATTTTTAAGTTACATGTAAAATTATTTATTATAAGTTTGAATATTTTCAGAGATGTCACTTCTGGTGTGTCTTAAATATTGACTTTTAAAATAAAATGACCACATTACTCATTTTAATACATCCAATAGAAACTGAATGCCAGTATGATCTGCTACCTGTTATCATCCATTTAAAAAATACATGAACAAGGCCGGGAATGGTGGCTCACACCTGTAATCTCAGCACTTTGGGAGGCCCAAGGCAGGAGGATCACTTGAGTCCAGGAGTTTGAGACCAGCCTGAGAAACATAGTGAGACTCTATCTCTACAAAACAAATGGACAAAATTAGCCGGGTGTGTTGGTGCTCACTGTAGTCCCAGCTACTCCAGAGGCTAAAGTAGGAGGATCCCCTGAGCGTGGAAGGTCTAGGCTGCTGTGAGCTGACATTGCACCATTGCACTCCAGCCTAGGTGGCAGAATGAGACCATGTCTGGGAAAAAAAAAAAAAAAAAAAAGCAAGTTCCTCTTTAACAGGGTGAAAATTTTAATCTTTCCTTTTGCTTCTTGAACTTGTATTTCCATTTTACAAAATATCATCCTAAATTAATGCATGTTTATGCTTGAAAGATTTTTCTTGAATGTCCTTTTATATCTGTCTGAACAAAATTTACTATGTTTATTAAAAGAAATTAAACTTTTCCCCTGAGACCATAAGGCTGTAAGTGTTAACAAATTTCTTCTAGATCAGGGGTGTCCAATCTTTTGGCTTCCCTGGGCCACATTAGAAGAAGGATCATTGTGTTGGGACTAATGATAGCTGATGAGATTTTAAAAAATCACAAAATACTCATAATATTTTAAGAAAGTTTATGCATTTGTGTTGGGCAGTATTTGAAACCATCCTGGGTCACATGCAGCCCAGGGTTGGTCAAACTTGTTCTAGATTAAGTTACTGTTAAAATTATTTTTGGTATACAAGTGGTTAAAATTGTATACTAAATTTAAAATACTTTAAATAAATAATCACTAAATAAATAAATAGTTTTAAATAAATAGTCACTAAACTTAAAGGTAAAATATTGCTGGAAATGCATCTCTTAATGATATTGGTGGGATTGGTATTTTTTTTCTACTAGTTCATATATCTCTGAATGAATATTATTGCTAGAATCACAAGGCTCACCATAAATTCCTTTAATGTTTTTCATTGTTTTAATATGAATATTGAAAAACTCTGTTTAGACAAATAAGTAGATAAAGATGGAAGACGTTTTTATAGCAATGCCAATCAATTCTTTAAACCTCTTCTGAATTATGTGCCCCAATTCACACACTGATACATGCTTATATGGTAATTCCCAGTGTTGGAGGAGGGACCTAGTGGGAGGTATTGGATCATGGGAGTGGATCCCTCATGAATGGCTGGATGGCATTCTCCCTATAATGAGTGAGTTCTTGCTCTGAATTCATGTGTGAGATCTGGTTGTTTAAAAGAACATGGCACCTCCCACCCTTGCTGCCACTCTTGCTATTAAACTATTTTAAATGATCAAATCAGCTGACAATTCCATTTGGCCTTTCTTCAATTTTTTTTTATTATAATTTTTTTTTTTTTTTTGAGAAAGAATCTCGCTCTGCTACCCAGGCTGGAGTGCAGTGGCATAACAAAACTCACTGCAAACTCTCTGCCTCCCAGGCTTAAGTGATCCTCCCACCTCAGCCTCCCAAGTAGCTGGGACCACAGCCATGTACCACCATATCTGGCTACTTTTTGTATTTTTCTTTTTTTTTTTTGGTAGAGATGGGGTCTCACCATGTTGCCTAGGCTGGTTTCAAGTGATCCCCCTGCCTCGGCCTCCCAAAGTGCTGGGATTACAGGTGTGAGCCACCTCATCTGGCCCTTTCTTCAATTTTATTGAAAGCATAGAGTTGGAACCCTTCTAACTTACAAAGGCATTTATTACCCATATTATAGTTATTTACTTTCTCAGCACCTACAGCGACTTTGCAAATTGGTGACCAAGAGATTTCTACAACCTGGGGACGTATACCCGATTCAGAATGGGTGAGCAGTAGCTTGTGGAAGATATCTCGGTTGTAGGCATATTCCCAGGCAGATTGATTCTAGGAAGGAATACACCTGGAAATTAACAAGCGGCAAACTGATTTTCTTAAAACTGTTTGTGTTGGAGCACCTCTGCAAAGAGTTCTTGTATCCCAGGACATGCATGCCTCAGAGATATACGGCTATCTTAAGCCATAAGAATGGATGATATGCCCGGGAAGAGTGTGAAAAGGGTCGAGAACAGAAACTTTAGAGCAACAACATTTTAAGATGTGGGCAAAAGAGATGTGACACTTAAAGGAGACTGGTAAGAAATGACCAGAGACATAGGAGTAAAATCAGAAAGAAGTGGTGTCACAGAAGCTGAGTGAGGAGTTTCTCGATGGAGGCAGTGTCCACAGTGCAAAATACCTCAGCAGTGTGAGGTGAGAGAAGAGTTCATTGCATGTACTGATTTGGTACCTTAGGACACTGACAACCTCAGCTATTGCCACTGCAGAAAAGTGGGGGTGGACTGGGTAAGCTGGAACACAACTTAGGAGGGAACGAGTGGTGAGGAAGTCATAATAATTGCTCTCTCTCTCTCTCTCTCTTTTTTTTTAAGTGAGAAATGTGCTTTTGGTTTAACTTTTATTTTAAGTTCATGGGTACACGTGCAGGTTTGTGATATAGGTAAACTTGCGCCATGGCTTTATTTGTACAGATTGTTTGTCACCCAGGTATTAAGCCCAGTATCCATTAGTTATTTTTCCTGATCCTTTCCCTCCTCCCACCTTCCACCTTCCTATAGGCCCCAGAGTGTGTTGTTCTCCCCTATGTGTCCATGTGTTCTCATCATTTAGCTTATAATTGAAAACATACGGTATTTGGTTTCCTGTTCCTACATTAGTTTGCTAAGGATAATGCCCTCCAGCTCCATCTGTGTCCCTGCTAAGGACATAATCTTGTTCTTTTTTATGGCTGCATAGTATTCCATGGTATGTATGTACCACGTTTTCTTTATCCAGTTCACCATTGATGGACATTTAGGTTGATTTCATGTTTTTGCTATTGTGAAGAGTGCTACAATGAACATATGCTTGCATGTGTCTTTATAATAGAATGATTTATATTCCCTTGGGATATACCCAGTAATGAGATTGCTGGGTCAAATGATATTTCTGTTTTTAGTTCTTTGAAGAATCACCACATTGCCTTCCACAATGGTTGAACTAATTTACACTCCCACCGACAGTATATAAATGTTCCTTTTTCTCTGCAACCTTGGTAGCACGTGTTATTTTTTGACTTCTTAATAATAACCATTCTGACTGGTGTGAGATGGTATGTCATTGTGGTTTTGATTTGCACTTCTCTCGTGATCAGTGATGGTGAGTATTTTTTCACATCCTTGTTGGCTGCATGTATGTCTTCTTTTGAAAACTGTCTGTTCATGTCCTTTACTCACTTTTTAATGGGGTTGTTTTTTTCTTTTAAATTTGTTTAAGTTCTGTATAGATGCTGGAGATGAGACCTTTGTCAGATGCATAGTTTGCAAACATTTTCTTCCACTCTGTAGGTATTGAAACTGGGTATTGAAGGAACATACCTCCAAATAAAAAGAGCCATCTATGATAAACCCAGAGCCAACATCATACTGGATGGGGAAAAGTTGGAAGCATTCCTCTTAAAAACCGGCACAAGACCAGGGTGCCCTCTCTCACCACTTCTATTCAACACAGTATTGGAAGTCCTGGCCAGAGCAATCAGGCAAGAGGAAAAAAATAAAGGGCATCTAGATAGGAAGAGAGGAAGTCAAACTTTTTCTGCTTGCAGACAACATTATCCTATATATACAAAATCCCATTGTCTCAGCCCAAAAGCTCCTTAAGCTGATAAACAACTTCAGCTAAGTCTCAGGATACAAAATCAATGTACAGAAATCACTAACTTTTCTTTTCTTTATTATCATTATTTTTAGATGGAGTCTTGCTGTGTCACCCAGGCTGCAGTGCAATGGCACTACCGCGCCTCCCTGCAACCTCCACCTCCCAGGTTCAAGCAATTCTCCCTCAGGCTCCTGAGCAGCTGGGACTACAGGCGTGCGCCACCATGCACAGCTAAATTTTTTTTTTTTTTTTATTTTTAGTAGAGATGGGGTTTCACCAAGTTGGTCAGGATGGTCTCAAACTCCTGACCTCATGATCTGCCTGCCTTGGCTTCCCAAAGTGCTGGGACTACAGGCATGAGCCACCACGCCTGGGCAAAAATCACTAACTTTTCTATAAACCGACAACAGTCAAGCTGAGAGCCAAATCAGAAATGCAATCCTGTTCACAATTGCCACACACAAAACAAATAAAATACCTAGGAATACAGCTAACAAAGAAGGTGAAATATCTCTGTAAGGAGAACTACAAAACACTGCTCAAAGAAATCAGAGATGACACAAACGAATAGAAAACATTCCATGCTCATGAATGGGAAAAGTCAACATTGTTAAAATGGCTATACTGCCCAAAATAATTTATATATTCAATACTATTCCTATTAAACTACCATTGACATTCTCCACAGAACTATAAGAATTATTTTAAAGTTCATATGGAACCAAAAAAGAGCCCAAATAGTCAAGACAATCCTAAGCAAAAATAACAAAGCTGGATGCATCACATTACCCAACTTCCAACTATACTACAGGGCTACAGTAACCAAAACAGCACAGTATTGGTACAAAAGTAGACACATAGACAAATGGAACAGAATAGAGAACCCAGAAATAAAGCTGTACACCTGCAACTATCTGATCTTTGACAAACCTGACACAAACAAGCAATAGGGAAAAGACTCCCCTATTCAATAAATGGTGCTAGGATAACTGGCTAGCCATATGCAGAAGATTGAAACTGGACCCCTTCCTTACAACATATAAAAAAATCAACTCAAGGTGGATTAAAGACTTAAATGTAAAACCCCAAGCTATAGAAACCCTAGATGACAACCTAGGCAATACCATTTTGAACAATTAATTGCTCTTTCAAGAGACTTAGTTGTGAGTGGTGCAGCAAGATGGGTGGAAGCAAGCTTCCTTTTCTTTTTTCTTTTCTTCCTTCCTTTCTTAATGGGGAAAGATTTAAATGTGTTCATAGTCCTGGGAGAAGGTGCCTGGGGAGAGAGAGGTTGAAGGAGAAGAAAAGCAAGGGGAGTGTTTCTGAAGAAATAGAAAAGGACTGAGAACCAGACACTGATGGGGGCTTGCATTTGGAAACAAGGAAAATAAACAAGGGTGGAGTTGTAGAACCATTTTGTATTATATATCTTATAACCCTGGTATCTGAACTCTCTGTGATCTGACTTTGCTGCCTGTAGACTTTTCTATGAATTGATTTTAGTGTCTTGTTCCTCGTGTATTATGTGATTTTTTTTAAAGCTGTAAACCGTTTACTTTCCTTGGAAATTTGTGGGAATTCTTTAAGTCCTTTGTTGAGATTTTATTCCTGCAGAGAGGATTTTCTTTGCCTTCTGCAAATCATCTCAAGGCAGTACCACAGTGTTAATTCAGACAACAAATCCATTTGAAGGCTGGCTTGTGGTTACAAGGTCTCAGGGGAGATTTTCCCCACTCCAACACCAAGATCAAAACATATACATTTCTTCGTCCTCTTTCGCACAATGGGTTTATTTCTTATCTACTCTTCCCTTGAGGGTGTATCCTTTGGGAGGAGGTACCAGGTTTGGGTGCGGTCTCCTAATACACTGTCTATGTTAGTGGCATTTGAGGCTTTACTTCACAAACCCCAAGCCGTTGCAGCTGTCGAAACAGAAACCCAGGGCAAAAGGTGGCTTTGGTGCCTGCTTACTTCGAGTTCTGGCTTTCATTTCATTTTGGCCTTTGTAGATTCTCTTCCTTTTGTGCTAGCCCAGCAATGTGGTTTTATTTTTACATTCTTACATATTTTATCCAGTGTCTTAGTTTCAGTCGAGAAGGTAGTTCAGGATATCAAATCTGCCCTACTGCTAGAAAAGGAAGCCTGGTGTGCCTGCTATCATAACTTTGGTGTTGATAAGCAAACATGAACAGGTTTTGACTGCTGGGTTTACAGCATACGAACCTTGTTGCTATGCAGCTGTTGTTGGAAAATAGTCTGTGGGCTCAGAGTTTCTAAACCAACCGTTTATTGGATGCCCAGAGAAGGAAGGAAAGCGAGGGCCCTGGCTTGCTGATTACAAACCATCTCCATGGTCACAGGTTGCTGGGTGCTCCTTTTACAATGTTTTCCCAGCAGCATTCAGGCAGCAGTAGCTTCCTTTGATCATTTTTCAGTTTCTGTTATTTGCTAATGAGAGAAAGTTTATACCTGCTTGTGGGGACATGAGTGAAGAAAGAGAAGGGACTTTGAAACAGGAGAAGAGAGCAAACTCAAAAGGTAACTGATTGTTTCCATAGGACCCTATGGGAACAACTAGCCCATTTTTGTTTTCACTTGTGCAGCCAGTTGGGGGAAGGAGAGAAACATAACTCATCCAGGTCTGAGGTCTAAGTTTGAATATTTATTGTGCCTCACAGATGATCCCCATTTGAATCATCCAAATTAGGAAAGAGTTTAAAAAATTACTGAGTAATAGCCTGGCAGAATTTTAATGTGACTTTTCTTGTTGTCTTTAAGTTTGAACAGAGGCCCCAAAGGCTGAGAGCAAAATTGTAGGTACTTAAGTACTTTTACAATCTAAAGCAAGGTGCAAGATTGTCTATATTAGCCAGACATTATGTATTTATATAAGAGATTTATTATAAGGAGTTGGCTCATGTGATTATGGAGGCTGGTAGTCTTGAGGTCTGCAGTCAGCAAGCTGGAGACCCAGGAGGGCCAATAGTGGGGTTCTAGTCTGAATGCTGTCAGCCTCCAGATCCAAGGAGAGCTGATATTTCAGTTCAAGTCCAAAAACAGGAAAAGATCTTGTCCCAGGTCAAGCACTCAGGAAGGAGTTCCTTTTTACTTGCAAAAAGGTCACCCTTTTTGTCCTATTCAGGCCTTCAACTGAGCAGATGAGAGCTGCCCTTTAAGAATGGCAATCTGCTTTACTTGGTCTACCAATTTAAATGTAAATCTCATCCAAAAACACCCTCACAGGCATACCCAGAATAATGTTTGACCAAATATTTGGGGTCCCCATGGCCTAGTCAAGTTGACATATAAAATTAACCATCACAGGGAACAAAAGAAATGTAAAACAGTTGCCCAAATTGAAAACATACAATGAGATAGTAAATTTATACCCACATATATCAGTAACTTCTGATGAAAATAATCAAGAAAAAGAGAGATTGCACAAATAGCCAATGTCAGGAATAAAAAAAGATTAATAACTCCAGACCTGCAGACATTTAGATAATAATAAGAGGATAATATAAACAACTGCAAATAAATTTGAAAGCTAGGTAAAATGGACTGATTCCTTTGAAAAGTAACATCAGAATGGACTCAGTGAAAATTAGAAGTTTGCATAGTCTTGTAAGCATTAAAAAAATTGTATATGATCTTTTCACAAAAACGAAAAAGTCTAGCCCAGATTGTCCTTCATTGGTGAATTCTGCCAAATGTTTAGGTATGAAATAATTCCGATCTTATGCAAACTCTTCCAGAGAATAGACAAGGAGGAAGCGTTTAAAGAATACTAAAATTATGAGACTCAGCATGATCTTGAAACCCAAACCTGAAAAAGACAGGACAGTAATGAACAGGAAAATTATAGGTCAATTTCACTTATGAACATAGATGCAAAAATCTTCAGCGAAGTAATAGCCAACAAAATAGTAATATCTCACTTATTTGTGGGATCTAAAAATCAAAACAATTGAACTCATGGACCTAGAGAGTAGAAGGACAGTTACCAGGGGCTGGGAAAGGGAATGGGGAGTTGAAGGGGAGGGTGGGGATGGTTAATAAGTACAAAAAAAATTAGAAAGAATGAAGAAGACCAACTATTTGATAGTACAATAGGGTGACTATAGTCAATAATAACTTAATTGTACATTTTAAAATAAAAAGTGTAACTGGATCATTTATAACTGAAAGAACAAATGCTTGAAGGGATGGACACCCCCTTTTCTATGATGTGCTTATTTTACATTGCATGCCTGTATCAAAGTATCTCATGTACACCATAAATATATACACCTACAATGTACTCCCCCAAATTTAAAAAGATATATAGTAATACATAAAAAGTCTAATACATCGTGACTGTATAGGGCAGGAATACAATGTTGATTTACATTTCAATCAGTATAATCTACCACATTCATAAAGGAGAAAAATTCTATGGTCATCTCAGTAGATACAGAAAAATCTTTTGATAATTCAACATTGATTTGTTGTAAAAATTCTAACCAACTAGGTATAGATGGGAATTCATTGCTATAACATAAAATTTTGGTGACAAGACAGATTCCTGCTATAACTACTTCTACTCATCACTGTACCACAGAGCTTAATAAGATAAATTAAATGTATAAGGTTTAGAAGGAAAGAAATAAAGTTGTCATTATTTGCAGATGATCTAATTGTGTGTTTATTTTGCTTTTCTACATAAAAAATAGGTTACTAGAATTAATAAGAGCGCTTACTAAATTTTCTGATGATTAAAATAAATGTAAGAATATCTTTTCATTATATCAGTAATGAATAAGAAACTAAAATTTAAAAGAACATAGTTTAAAATAGCATAATAAGTATCTACTCTCTAGAAAAGACATGTAAGAACTTTACAGGGAAAAATTAAAGTCTTTGTTGCATAATGTTAAGGAAGCTGTTAATGAATGGAGAGATACGCTATGTTTGAATTAGCAAAACTGACATTTTAAAAATGTCAATTCTCTCCAATTTGATGTATAGATTCAGAGCATTTACAATAAAAAAAATCTTCACAAAGATGTTGTTTGTAGGTTTTTCATGGTGGCATGTGACAGGGTGATGCTGAAAAATTTATATGGAAATTCAAAGGATCAAGAATAGCTGAAACATCATTGAAGAACAAGGTGGGCTGGACTCACTCTACTAGATATCAAGTTTTATAAGCAAGTACAGTATTTAAGACAGTGTAGTATTGGCACTGGGATAGACAAAAAAACTAAAAGGAAAAAGAGCCCAGAGACTGACTTTTGTGGATGTGAACAGTTTGTTTATGATGAAAGTACCACTGCTATGCACTGTGGGAAAATGTCCTCAAAAAATGACACTAGGTCAATTGGGTATCCCCACGTAAAAACAATTAACCCCAACCTCACATCGCACACAAAAATTAACTCCGTTTGGGGTATGTACTTAAATGGTAGGTAAAACTATTAATATAAAGTTTAGAGAATATTGTTTATTACTTTATTGGCCCCAATTCTTCTCTCCTCCCTGTGCCCATGCCCTTTCCCAGGTGACTTTGCAGTTCCTCTCACAAAAGGGGAAGAATATGTTTTTCCTCCCTGGACTCTGTATGTTTGGCTTAAGTCCTTCAGTGGAAGTGACAGTGTGCCATTCTGAGCCTAGGCCTCAAGGGACCTTGGACATCTCTGCTTGCCCTCTTCCACTTATGCCATCCCCATGAGAAGGATATGCCTGATCCAGTCCACTGACCCTGAAAGGGAGATCAGAGACACATGGGTGGAGCTCTCTGGTGAAGCTGCCCCAGCCAAACCCAGCCTGGAGCCAAGCCCAGCCAAGATAAAGTGAGCCCATCCTAGACCAGCTGACCCAGGCACCTGAATGAGAACAAACTAATTTTTGTTTTCCATCACTGAGCTTTGGGTATGTTTGTTAGGCAGCAATAAACTAATATTAGAAGGTGATATAGGCTATATGACTTCCAGATAGGCAAATGTGTTTTAAGGTAGTCACAAAAGTACCTGCTCACCATAAAGAAAAATAGTTTTTATGTTAAAATCAAGAATCCTCATTTATCAGAAAATACTATTAAGAGAGTAAAGAAGCTTGCCATAAAATGGAAGGTGATATTTGCAACCATTTAGCAAAAAACCAGCATCAAGAATATTTTAAAAATTCCTACACAGAATTAAGAAAAGATAATTTGACATTTTATATAAAAGCCCATCCACCTTTTATATGCACCTGTTGCATATAAAAATGAGCAAAAAGACTTGAAAGAGTATTTTGCAAAAGAGTAAATTCAAATGGACAATAAACATATGATAATGTTCTCAATCCCAGAAACCAGGGAAATGTCTATTAAAGTCAACAACAAAGTGGTAGCTTAGAGCCCAAGATTAAAACAATGTCAGTGAGAAAATATCAGCTATAGAGATAGTCAGGAATCTTTAAGAAGCAAGATGCCGGATGTTACATTGAAAAATATGTGCTGAGCTGTGCTGCTCTGTAACTACCTGCCCTGTTGTGAATCTGACCCACAATGCCTGTGAGAGTGGTGTTTTCTCTGGAGGATTGAAAGGAAAGGACAGTTGCCTTCTTCCTTGTGTTGCTATGGGGCAGAGAGAATACTGCAGCAGGTGAGGGGCAGAATAGAGTGTATAAACTCAACTGCAGTGTGAAAATGCTGGTTACCTCCACCATGTCTTAGGGTATAGCAGCCATATGTTTTGAGTCGGGTTGATTCCATCCACCTTCAGGGATAAGCCCTGATTGCCCTAAGCCATTCATCGTAATCCCACTTCCTTGGCCATGGATGGCAATATAACCTAAATTGATTCAATCAGACTGAAGTTCTGGACTCTTGCTGAATATTAAACACACATATGACCTGAAAGTGCTGCAGCCAGTTTGCTACTATGAGGAACCCAGTCTGAAGACAAATTGTATATAAGGGAAGGGGCAGAGCCAAGAGAATTATGGAATGAAATCCAGTTTGATTAGATCATGCCTGAAATTTTTCTAATTACTGTACCTTTCAGTTATATGAACCAATGAATTGCCTTTATTGTTCAAGCCAGTTTGAGCTGGCTTTCTGCTGGTTGCAATAGAAGCATCTGTAGAAACTAGAGCAACAGGTGATGATGAAAGATGTACCGAAATTTCCACAGGATCTGGTGATGAGGAGAAAGTGCAAGTTATACCACCAAATATGGAATGGAGGCTTAGTAGGTTTAAAAATAATATTAAGGGGGAAGTTTGACTGAGGAACTCTAGCAAATGACACTTGACTGACATATATATCTAGTAGCTTAGTGAAGTTTAGGGATGGGTCCTTGAGAGAACCAACTAGAAAGCCTTTTAAAACTCCTTTGAAGATAATATAAGCTCTTGAAAGGATCCCAAAGAGCAATCATTTCATCAAACAGCTGGGGAAACTGAGGCCCAAAGAGGTTATGGTTTAGATAGCACTTAAGATGGGGCCAGGTTCTGGGTGTCCAGAATTCTCATGAGAATTCTATCAACTCATGAAAGCTCATCATCTTAGATGTGTATAATGAAAAACTGTCATTTTCATCTACTCACATTGAATCTCAATGACTGTATTTTTTCTTTCTCACTCAACTTCTATAGATTTTTTAGCAATTTAGCAGCAAATAGGTCACTGCCACTCAAATTTACCATCACTTGCTGATGTGGGGAATTCCTGGGGTGCCCTGAGGTGTCCAGATCAGTTATGTAAGCCCTGAGTGAGATTCATCTGTCACAGAGGCTTTCACTCTGCTCATTGCCTCCTTAGCTCCTGGTGGTTTGAAGCTTCCCTTGGATTTGGCATCTCGTCCTGGGTTCTTGCTCCTACTCTCCTTGGGGTTCAGTTCTCTCTCTTGGATTTTGAGCACAGTGGCACCAACTCCCTAATTCCTGGTGCAGGTGGAGCCTGCTCTGGCTGTGGTCGTGGATTCTGCCATGATCTCTCCAGGTCCTACCTGAGAATTTGATAGTCCTTGACTTTTCTGTTTTTACCCCCGACATGGCTTTGTCACGCAGTGTGATTCTCTCTGGTGTCTACCAGCTTTCTTGTCTTTACACCACTCTTTCAATCCCCACCTCATTATCCTTTGCCTGGACCATTACAATAGTTACTAAAGGCCCTAAACCAAAAAGATCTGAAGAAATGTGTACCTTTTCTGTGGCAATAATGTAAATAATAGAATTTGTTAAGCACTTAATATGCAGAGCTCTATTCTAATCTCATTATAGTTATTAACTCTCCAAACAACCTTATGCATTATTGCCATTTTTAAACTGTGAAACTTAAGCACAGAGGAGTTAAGTAACTTTCCCAAGATAACAATGACAGTGGTTGGTTTTGAATTTCAGAAGTCTGGCTAGAATAATGTTTGACCAAATATCTGGGCTCTCCGTGGCCCAGTCAAGTTGACATATAAAATTAACCATCACAGGGAGCAGAAGAAATATAAAACAAACAGGATAAATTGAAAATATACAGTGAGATGATAAATTTATACCCAAACATATCAGTAACTTCTGTTGAAACTAATCAAGAAGAGAGAATGTACAAATAACCCATGTCAGGAATTAAAAAAGATTAATCACTCCAGATCTGCAGACATTCTCCCAAATGCTCCAAGAGCCTGCATTCTTAACTCCATACTAGTAATTCACCAAACACTGGATAACTGTTATGTGTCAGGCACTGTGCTAGGCACTGAAAATATTGAGTAAATACCTGCTCCTGGGGAGCTTATGGGCTAATGGAAGTGACAGTTATAAACAAAATGTTATGTCATCAACAAGTGCTTTAATAGAAGAATGTATACCATGATTCTGGCAATACAGAGGAGGGACCTAGGGAGCTGTGTGAGGCTTCAGGAAGACATCCCATTTTAGCTAATGTGTCAGAACTGAGTTGGAGTTTGATAGACAGTGAGGGAGTGTGTTTAACGGATGCTGGAAGGGAGACTAGCCCAAGGGATGGTCTGTCTTATCCAGGGAATGCCAAGGAGCTGGGTGTGGCAAGAGCATGGAGTGTGCATTTGGAGGGGCAAGTGGCTGGGGGGCAGGTAGGAAGAGGTGGGGAGTAGTGGATAAAATGGCATTTGAGACCAAATTTAAAGGATCTTGTCTCTATAGCTGCTAAGTCGTAAAAACTTTATTTTGTGAAGAACAGGAGAATGACATGATCAGATTTATGTGCTTTGTTTTGTTTTGCTTTTTGAGACAGGTTATCTCTCTGCCACCCAGGCTGGAGTGCTGTGGCACGATCATGGCTCACTGTAGTCTCTGCCTCCCAGGCTCAAGGCATTCTCCCACTTCAGCCTCCAGAGTATCTGGGACTACAGGTGCACGCCACTACGCTGGGCTAATTTATTATTATTATTTTTTTTGTAGAGACAGGGTTTTGCCACGTTGCCCAGGCTGGTCTCCAACTCTTGGGCTCAGGTGATCCACCCACCTTGGCCTCCCAAAGTGCTGGGATTACAGGTGTGTGCCACCACATCTGGCCTCTCAGATTGATGTTTCATGAGATAGAGTACTGGACAGAGTGGACACATTCATCTAACAAATAAATTTTAATTGCACAAGACCCTATGCAGATAACTAGATACGATCTCAGATCTTGAGAAGCCCACACATTCTGAAAAAGATGTCCATGAAAACCTCGTATTTCAAGGAGATGAACAGAGTCCTATGTGAGAAGTCCTGAACGCTCTAAGTGCAGTGACAGTTCAGACAGGAAAGATTCCTTTAGGCCACAGAGGGTTGTAGGAAGTGGGGCTGGTATCAGAAGGCTGGGTCCTGAATGATTATTATGATTTCAATATGGCTTGCCCCTTGACACATGTTCTATCACAGCTAGGTGATAGAAATGACTGTTGTGAGTGTGTGGAAAGGTGGGATCCACATCGGCCAGAGCGCTGGTGTGTAAAGCCAGGTCTTGATTGACCAGCTGAAACATGATTCCCAAAGTGTAATACCTCAGGCGATGTCCTAGATGACTTTCGGTGGTACATGGTAGACATTTAAAGTTTATTAGTTAGGTGTTTATGTTAGTATGTACTGAAAATACTTAAACAAGAAATGATAATGTTGCTTCTGACTATACAAGAAAATGAGGCAATTTAATCAATAACTGGAAGTAGTAATATGGATGGTGCACAGATATGACAAAAAGGGGTTGAGGAAATATGCAAATAACTGAACATTTGGGGGAACTGGGCTAAGGAGTTTAGGAAAATTTAGGAGGGTAGGCACCGTAAGTGTTAAAGAGTGGTGCTTCTCTAGAAAGATCAAGCTGAGAGCTGGTGTAAAATGGATTCAAATTTTAAAAGTAGAGGCCTGAGCTAGAGATACCAGTAAGGAAACTGTGGTATGCGTCAGTGGAAAGAGTTTCCTTTATAAGGCATCTGTGCTACTTTTCCTTCACACGTTGCTATACTTGCTCAAGGTCTCACTGTAAATGTATCAGCTTGTTACACATGGAAGTGACACTTGCTGTCAGAAGCGCCCACAATCTCTCCTGCTGCTTTGCTGAAAAATAGACATTTCTTGATTTTGGCAGTGGTCTTTTGACGATTTGACACATTACACATCACAGTTTCATTTCTGGACTCCTTTCCTTGGAATCAATGCCACTCTTTTTGCATCAAAAAGTTTTCATCTGAATGCAATGGGAGAAGTCTTCCAGGAAAAAAGGTAAAAATAAGACTTTCAAAAACTATCAGGCCAGTGCCTCAAAACTGCACAGAAACCTGAGCTCTATCCCAATGAAACTAAGCAGTACAGAGGCAGCAAAGGCTCCTCATCCCACCCCAATGTCAAACTCTTGTGCAATATTTACCTTCAGTCCTTTTGCGATGTCTGCTTTCTTTGAAGAACTGTGGATTTCTTAAGATACTGTAAGCCACATTTGCAATGTTCTTCCTGTGAGAAATTATGTATTACATTAGCACATTTTGAGCAAATCTTGCTTATTCAGGAAGGAAATTACCGTAGCTATTTCAACGGATGGATCTCTTGGAGCAGGAGAAGTGGCTCTGGTCCCTCTTGGACGCTTTCTGCTTAAAGCCTTGGATGCTTTCTGCTGGCAGATCCTATGGATTCGTTTTCTTGACATTTTGAACATACAGAATCTTGTCTATAGGTAACACTTACTCCTTCCTTCATTCTCCCAAGGAGGGGAACACTTCAGGGTCAACCTTCATCCTTAGATGAATAGGTTTAGACATACTTATTAGCAGAATAAGTACACTCCTCAATTTCCTCTGCCGCCTCTTACTACTTTTGGTGGCTTGTGTGTTGAGTGATGCCCTATCTCTCTGAAAGCTACAGAGGAGTCAGAGAGTGAGGTGTGGGGAAGGGTTGTATGACATGTGACCTTATCTGAGGCGCCATCTAGCAGCTTCTTTGTCTACTTCCCATCTCCCAAGCCTCCACATGGCTTGCCTCCTGAAAAGATGGTGTCTGAAAGAGTTGCTGCCTAGGCAAAACCACAGGTAAATCCACTTTGTCCTTGATGATCCTCCCACCTTTCCTTTGGAACCTGTAGTAGATATCTGATGGATTTTGTTTGTTTTACCAGAATCCCTCTCAGTTCTTTGGAAACATCACCACAATTTCTTTGTGATTTTCCTGTGGGAACAACCCTCCCCCTCAGAAGCTGTTTTTTGTCAAGGAACTGTCACTTTAGGTGTGTTGTCTTCTGGCAAGAAATGAGCATGTGACTGGGCCAGGTGTGGTAGCTCACACCTGTAATCCCAGCACTTTGGGAGGCGGAGGTGGGCGGATCATGAGGTCAGGAGATCGAGACCATCCTGGCTAACACAGTGAAACCCTGTCTCTACTAAAAATACAAAAAAAAAAAAAATAGCCGGGCATGGTGGTGGGCACCTTTAGTCCCAACTACTCAGGAGGCTGAGGCAGGAGAATGGTGTGAACCCAGGAGGTGGAGCTTGCAGTGAGCTGAGATTGCACCACTGCACTCCAGCCTGGGTAACAGAGCAAGACTCTGTCTCAAAAAAAAAAAAAAAAAAAAAAAAAAAAAAAAAAAAAGAAAAGAAAAGAAAGAACAACAACAACAACAAAAAAGAAATGAGCATGTGACCCAAGTGTGGCCCATCAGAGTCTGTCTCTGTGGATCTTGAATCTTGAGAAGAGTGACACAGGGTTCAAGAATGGCTGGAGCACATTTATCCTGAGGTGGTGTATCTCAGTCCCTGCCACCCGGATCTGCAGCACCTTTTTTCCTTCCGTCCATCTCAAGGACCAGTTGTTCAGCCTTTCCTTTGATGCTACCACGTCTTCTTGAAGTAAATTAGTTTTTTTTTTTTTAATGAAGTAAAACAGATTTTGTTACTGTTGCTTATAATCAAAGAAACTTGAAAAATCCATCCTCTACTCGTTTTCTTAGTCGTCTTCTAGGCTTCTTCCCAACTTAAGACTCTTTAGTGGTGTCTTAGTCCATTTGGGCTGCTATAAAAAAATACCATACAGTCAGTGCCTTATAAAAAACAGAAATTTATTTCTCATGGTTCTGGAGGCTGGAAAGTCCAAAATCAAGGTGCTGGCAGATTTATTGAAGAGCGAGGGCCCACCTCCTGCTTCATCGGTGACAGTCTGTTATCTGTGTCCTCTTGTGGAGGAAGGGGTAGAGGAGCCTTCCAGACCTCTTTTTATAAGGGCACTAATCCCATCACAACCCAGAACCCTCATGACCTAATCAACCCCTAAAAGTCCCCCTCCGAATACCATCACATTGAGATTAGGTTTCAATATGTGAATTTTGAGGGGACACAAATATTCAGATGACAGAAAATGGCTTCACATTTCTATGAGAATAAGACCCAAGTCTCAACCACAATCTGTAAGGCCCAGCCCTGTCTGGCTGTCTGGCCCATGGGGACTTCTCTGCCTACCTTCCCACCCTGACTTCTCCTTGGCTCCCTCTTCCACCCTACTCACTTTCTCTCATTTCTTTGGGTGCTCCCTGCTCTCTCATCACAGGGATTTCACAGCCGCTCCCCTCTGCCTGCAGTGCTCTTCAATCTGCCTTCCCATGCCCTCCACATGCCCTTGGCAGGGTTGATTAGGTTAGGGGCTTTCTTAATGCACCTGGTACTCCTGCATCATGGCACTCACCTCAATTTGTAATTGGATATCTACATGTTGATTATTTGATTATTGCTTATCTCCCTCAGTAGACTCTAAGCTTCATGAGGACAGGAACTATGCTTCTGTCCATGATTATATTCTGGTGTTTGCAACAGATGTACATATGAAAAACCCAAAACATCTTTCAAATTTCTTTTTTTTTTTTAAGACGGAGTCTCACTCTGTCACCAGGCTGGAGTGCAGTGGCATCATCTCGGCTCACTGCAACCTCTGCTTACCGGAGTTGAACGATTTTCCTCCCTCAGCCTCCTGAGTAGCTGGGACTACAGGCACGTACCACTATGCTGAGCTAATTTTTGTATGTTTTGTAGAGATGGGGTTTCAACATATTGGCCAGGATGGTCTTGATCTCTTGACCTCGTGATCTGCCCACCTCGGTCTCCCAAAGTGCTGGGATTACAGGTGTGAGCCATTGCGCCCAGCCTAAATTTCTTAATTATAGGTTCATGGGTACATATGCAGGTTTGTTACATGGATATATTGTGTGATAGCGAGGTTTGGGCTTCAATTGGACTTGTCACCCAAATAGTGAACATAGTACCCAATAGGCAGTTTTTAGACCCTTGCCCCCTGCCTCCTTCCCTTATTTTTGAAGTCCTCAGTGTCTGTTGTTCTCATCTTTATGTATACCCAATGCCAAAAAATTTTTGTGGAATTAATACATTTTAGAAAGTGAAGTCTGACCTTGTCAGACCACCTGAGAGATGAACCTGTGTTCCCAGCCTTCTCACAATAAGATTTCTGAGCTTCCTCTGCTGCCTTTAGGGCTCTGGTCTGCATTAGCATTTTACGGCTGGAATAGTTTAATAGAATACATAAGCATGGTTTTTGCTAACACGCTTTCCTGCAGTTCTTTCTCTGGCTTCCTATTGTACTCCTGTCTAATGTTGACCTCCTACCACTTGATTATGTTCTCCTACTGAGGCCTATTTTGTGATAGAATGGTTACATTCTTGAAAGCAAGAACTAGGGGGTTAAAGGCTCACTCTTTTCCTGGTTCTGCCCCATTGTAGCTGGGTGGACATTGGCTAATTCATTTAATTTCACTGAAACTTAATTTACTCATTTTAAAAATGGGGATAATATCTGTTCCACTAAATATAGCTGTCCCTTGATGTCCATGGTGGAGCAGCTACAGGACTGCCTGCAGACACCCCAACCCACAGATGCTCAAGTCCCTTATGTAAAATGGTGTAGTATGTGCATATAACTTACACACATCATCCCGTATACTTCAAACACTCTTTAGATTACTTAAAATACCTAATACAATGTAAATGTTATGTAAATAATTGTTACACTGTATTGTTTAGGAAATGACAAGAAAAAATGTTTGGTACAGACACATCCATTTTTTAAAAGAAAAGGTTGAACCTGTGAATGCAAAGAGATAATGAATATCAAGGCACTTCAGAAAGTTGCTAAATTAACATATAATGTAAGAAGTATTTATCATTACTTTACACCTGCTGTGGTCTAAATGTTTGTGTCCCCCCAAAATTCACATGTTAAAATCTAAACCCCCAAGTTGATAGTATTAGGAGATGGGGCCTTTGGGAGGTTATTAGGTTATGGGGTGGAGCCCTCACGAATGGGATGAGTGCCCATATAAGAGAGGTCTGAAAGAAAACCCCTTCCCCTTTCACCGTGTGAGGACACAGAAGGCACCATCCATGAAACAGAAATCAGGCCCTCACACATTGAATCTGCCAGCACCTTGATCCTGCACTTTCCAGCCTCTAGGACTTCGAGAAATAAATTTCTATTGTTTAAAAGCTATACAGTTTACGGTATTTTGTTGAGAGCTGGAGTGTACTGAGACAATACCTTTCTGATATTCATAGTAAGATTTGGTTTCTGGTAGGCACTCTCCAAATGCTATAGTGCTTTAGTGTAGCTGCACTTATTTCAGGTATTCAGTGAAATAAGATGTACTACTAGTTACTCTGAGTACCTACCAAGAGCCAGGCACGGAGCTAAGGGCTTCGCATGTGCTGCTTCCACGGATACTTGCAATATTATAGAACTGACATTAGTTTTTCTCATTTGACTGAGGACAAAATGAGGCTAGAAGAGGTTAAGCGACTTATTCAAGGCCACACAGCTTACAGACTGGGGAGCTGGGATTCAAGTATAAGCCACTGACTCCAAGGGCATCGCTGTTCACCAGGGTCCACACAGTTGCCCTTACCCTGCACATCCTTTCCGGGGCAGACCAAAAGTTATACTTTACTGAGGGCCTCTTATGTTCTGAGCACTAAGCAGGCTGATACACGGACTTCCCCTCACTTAATGTTTACATATTATCGTCATTTCACAAATGAGGAAACAGAAGCTTAGAGTGAAAGCCTGCACTGTCGCCCCTGGATAGGATACAGAAAGCTGCAACAGGCCCCCACTGCTACTATTGCAATAATAGAGAAAAGTGGATTAATTGTGAAAATCCCATGTTTAAAGACAATGGAGACCAGTGGAAGCAATGAGCAGGACAACTGAACTAGAGAAGGAAGCGTCCTTCCTAAGCCCTCATCCCGCCTCACTTTTTTTCTGGGGGCATTTGCCTTTTCTGAGCTTGGGTGAGGGCTTGACCTAAGCCAGCAGAGACTCTGAAGACAGAGAGAGAGGAAATACAGGTTGTGGCAGTCTTTCAGGGCTGGCATGACAGACTAGAAATCAGAGGAGCCCTAAAGGTAAGACAGGTTTTCCCCAAGGGACATTTGCTGAGCTCTGGGATGCTGATAAGGAGGCTCAATAACATAGGATCTAACACTGACTAAATCTGGGGCTGAGTGCCCGCACCACAAGAAAATTTTGTTTTGAATTTCTTTCCTGGGGCCTGTCAAGCCCAGGGGATCATAATTTGCCCATCTCTTCCTTTGGGCATTTACATTCCTCAGCACCAATTGTCTGGATTTTCTGTGGCAGGTAGATTTTTCCCAGACATTAGCGCCCCCTGCTGTCAGACAGCAGCTTTGCAAGGACTTGGAGCCTGGCTCACAAACCATCATGATGCCGATGGGGACAGAAAACAAAGGGTCGCTCAATGTCCTCAGGGTATTGCTGGGCTTGGTGGGCTGCCCAGGAAAGCACAGGTCATCTGGAATGCCTCTGAGTGCCCCAGCCCCCCGCTGCTGCTGGCTGCTTCCTAGTGTGGGTGGCAGGGTCTGGGACCTTGGGAGCCTTTTACTGTGCTCCTAAGAATCAGGGATTTAACCCCAATGGATGATGATTTCCAAAGTCTGATATGGGCTAGTCTCACTGCTCTCTTCCAGTGGGACTTGTCCTGAGTGTTAACTCTACCTGACTTGTCCTGAGTGTTAACTGTCCAGACTGGTAGATAACCGTGGCTCCAAGTCCCTGTCTGTAAAATGAAGTCAACGGTGCCCACTGCACAGGGCTGTTTGTGCATTAAATGAGACAGTGTGTATGGAGTGCTTAGCAGTGCCTGACATACAGTTAGAGCTGGGTTACTAGTGAGAATAGCAGTGGTAATTCTTGTTGTTAGGGTCACCCCCCCATCCTCCTCAAGCTCCTCAAAGCTGGGCTGCACTGGCCACCTCTTAGTAGTGGTGAGAGCTGGCCTGAACGTACTGGGCCGTTCAGACATTCTCAGCCTTCCTTCACATGCTGGGTGCTAGGGAATCCGTGGGTGTGGAAGTGAAGTGCTGTCTGGGTACTTCTTGGTGCCAGACTTCTGGGACGAGACAGCCTGGATCTGGGCCTCGGTCCTCCAGTTTCCTGGGGAGCCGAGACCTTTGGAATATGGGCCTTCATCTCTGGATTGCACCCGTGCCCTGTTTTGTAGTTTCCCTAGTTCTCAGGTCCCCCAGTCACCAGCACCCTTAGCAGCAGTCTCACAGAGGTTTATTTCCTGGCAAGAAAGAAAACGTCTCATCACTCTATTTTGAAAGCACACACCATTCCTTGGGTGCCCATCTGTACTCCCAGGTCTTGGCACCCACTCCCTCATGGGCCCTGCTGTGATCCTGTCCCACAGTAGGCCTTGCCTCACCTCTGGCTGGAGAGGTTGCAGCTGGTTGCCAAGCCCCTGGAATGCCCTCCCAGGGTCCCAGACTCTGCCACCCACACAGAGATGGAGCCAGCTGCAGTGTGAGGCTGAGGCTGAGTCTGAGGCCTTCCAGGCGACCTGTGCTTTCCTGGGCAGCTTGCCAGACCCCAGCAGCACTCTGCAGACATTGAGTGAGCCTTTATTTCCTGTCCCCATCAGCATTATGACTCAGTTTGTGACTTTTTTACCTGCTCACGTATGTTACCTTAGGTTTTCGCCTTGTGACTTTGTTTTGTCCTAGAGTTGCCAGATAAAATGCAAGATGTACAGTTAAATTTGAATTTCAGATAGATAAGGAATCATTTTTTTAAGTGTAGGTATGTCCCAAATATTGCTTTTTAAGTTTGAGTATGCCCCAAATATTGCATGAGTTATGCTCATCTTAAAAAATGATTCCTTGTTTATCTGAAGTTCAAATTTAACTGAATGCCCTATATTTTTATTCACTAAATTTCTATTCACAGTTAACTGGGTGTCCTGTATTTTTATTCAGTAAATTTGGCAACCCTGTTCTCATCTCCCCCATCAGAGGGGCCCTTCCTGAACTCAGGAACTTTCTGAACTTGAGTCTCGGGGAGGCTTCCAGCCTGACTGCAGGGACTTAACCCCCCTGTTTAGAAGAATCATAATGGATGATTTCTTCCTCAGACTGGGAGCTCCTTGAAGGTAGGACTTGTGTCCCCTCCCACTGCCACACCTTAGATGCTTGAACTAGGGCTAAGGGGCTCAGCACTTTGTAAACAATGTAGGTCCCATTGGGGCTAAAACCACAGGGACCTTGGTGCTGTTTGCCTGCTCAAGGGACCATATTTCCTGAAATGGCACAGGGCTGGTGAGCGGCAGGGAGCCTTGAGAAGAAATTCCCTGGGATCACATGTCCTGTGACAGCTGCTGGGCTGGGGAATGTGCGTGAACAAGGTGGGCTTCCTGTGGGAGCCTCATGTCATTTTGCCAGATACAGAGGTGCATTTTACCCTTTCTGCCGCATATGATGTGAGATCATGGGCAGGCCTGGACCCTGTTTTCTCCGCCCGATGGCCTCTCAATTTCTTGCCTCATCTCAGAACAAAGGGCTGACTCCTTATATAGATGAGGGGAAATAATTTGCCCAGACACCAGTCAAATTAAGGGAAGAATTGGGACCAGGATAAGTTCTTTTGGTTCCCAGTCCAGTGCTCAGCACAAGGCTGTCTTTCTATGGGCAACAAGGACCTGAGGCAGGACGTTTACTGGAGCCCTGAGCCCTGGCAGCAGCAGCTGGTTATTGCTTCTGTTCTCAGCCGTGATGACAGAGAGTGTCAAAACCGAATATTCACTGGAGGCAGAGTCTGAACACTTCAAATAAGATGTGGTGAATCATATGGTTGAAGGGAAGTCCCCACAGGTTATACACTGATAGCCTAACTAATTTTAGGGAGATAGACAGGAAGAGCTTCTGGTGTTTGTGTTTTGAAATTTCCCTTTTTTTCCTCCATAAAGGAAAATAAACTTTGTCCTTGGGTGGTGAAGCCGAGGAGGCCTCTGGAAGCTGTGCTCAGTTAGTGACAATGCCAAGGACTGAACACTCCTGTAGATTGCCCCTGGGCTCACAGGATCCATTGCCTTCTCTTCCCCTGTCCTTAGCTCTCCACTCATTTCTGGAAACTCTTGCAATGTGCATGGGCCACTCCAGATGTTACTGTGTTAGAGGCATAGAGGTTACTGGGTCCTACCTGCAAGGGTGTCTCTTTCTCAAAAGGGCAGGCTTTTCTGCTTTTGCCTGAGCTCTCTTTAGTATATTATCTTTCCCCCACCCACATATTTATCATCCTTTTTGCTATATATCAACCCCCCTTAGAATCCTCTGCTGGGACTTGCCCACGGTCTCTGACAGGAGACGGGTACTTCTGCAGTTGAGATTTTTCAACTGGAGCCCTTTTCCCTGGGGCAAACTCTCCCTCCAACCTCTTGTCAACCTGGCAGCTCTTAGGAGTGATTAATGGGGTAGTCTCTCATTACATTGCCAGAGGGGAGAAGGTGAGGAGGCTGAATGAAAGGGAGAGGGCCTTGGGTCTTGAGTGGGTGGGCTTGTCTCTCTGGAGGGGCCCTGAGGTCCTTTTAGTACCTGGGATTTCATGCACAGATTCCTCTGTGGTCAATAAATTACATTTAAAAATGTTTTAACTAAAATGAAAGTTTTAGAAAGGACTGTCTCTACAGCCTTGATGCTTTGACACAAGAAGAATAGTTTATTCTTAAACAAGGCACACACAAAATATTTACCATAACATTGATTATATTACAGTAACAAATTTGTTTATTTGACATCTTAAAGACAAGTTGCATATTAGGAGAAAATATTTGGGATGCATGTAAGTTGCAAAGGTTCAGTTCATGTTATATATAAGAACTACCATAATTCAATGAAAAGAGATCAAACAACTCAATAAGGAAATGGATAAATGACAAAAACAAGGGTTTCACAGAAAAGGAAATATATATGGTGAATAAATACATGAAGAGATATTCAACCTCATTAGTTTTCTAGGAAAAATAAAGACAATAGTGAATTAACATACATCTATTCAATTGGCAAATATTACAGCTTGTTAACATAGGGAATTGGAAACAATTAGAGAGTCACCTATATATTTGATAAAAATGTATTGACCCCTACTTTGCACTTGTAAACCAAAAATAAAAATCTAAGGCCCCACTCACCCATCTGAATGGACTCCTTCTCTTGGCCAAGGACATTCCAAAGTTAGTCTCAAAAACTAGTTTTAGGCCATGGTAGGAAGGGGGAGCCAGACATGCCTCATTATACTGTCCTCTCTTTTGGAATTACTGATAGAACAGACTCTTTAAGTCTGATACAATTTATTCTCTCTGAAGCTTGCTACCTGGAGGTGTCATCCACATGATAAAACCTTGATCTCCACAACCCCTTATTATAACCCAGATGTTCGTTTCTACTGATAATAACTCAACCAATTGCCAATCAGAAAAACTTTGAATCTGCCTGTTACTTGGAAGCCCCCCACATCCAGTTGTCCCACCTTTCTAGAATGAACCAATGTACATCTTACATGTATTTAGTGTTGTATCATGTCTCCCTAAAATGTACAAAAACCAAGCCGTACCCTGACCACCTCAGGCACATGTTCTCAAGATCTCCTGAGGGCTGTGTCATGGACCATTGGTCACTCATATTTGGCTTAGAATAAATCTCTTCAAAGATTTTATAGAGTTTGACTCTTTTTGTTGATACACTGGATTCTCTTTCAGGTGCTCAGGATATGGCAATAAACAAAGAAGATAAAAATCCCAGTTCTTGTGATAGCTTACATTCTTTGGGGAGGAGATAGAAAATAGACAATAAATGTAATAATTAAATAAGTTTTATCTTATGCTAGAAGGGGAAATATATAGGAGAAAAAGAACAACTGAGAGTGATGGTGGGATAATTTTCCAATTAAATGGAGCATTCAGGATGTACCTTATTTAGAGTGTGACACTGGAGAAAGACTTGAAGGGCATGAGGAAGTGGCTTGTGCAAATGCCTAGGGGAAGAACATTCCAGGCAGAAGGGACAGCCTGTGTGACAGCCCTAAGGTGAGAGATCAACAGGATTTCTTACACCTTGTTGAAGGGAATGTAACTTAGTACAACCTCTTTGAAAATCAATTGACATTATCTTGTAAATTTGAATATCTCATAAACAGCAGTTCTACTCTTAAGTACATAGCCAAAGGACACTGTTAACATGTGTACCAGGGGAAATGTGCAAGAATATTCATAGCAGCAATGTTCAAAAATTAAGCAACTCAAAGGTCCAGGCATAAAAGTTTTAAACCGTATTGTTTAGGCATGTTTCAATTGTCTATTGTGCATAACAAATAATCCCAAACTTTAGTGACTGAAAACAACAACAATCATTAAGAATCCTTTATGGTTTCTGTGGGAAACCAGAAATTTGGACGGGGCATAGAAGAGATGGCTTATCTCCATTATTACACCTGGGGGCTCATCTGGGAAGACTTGAAGACTGCAGGGGTGACTCAACATCTATGGTTTACAACTATCTGAAAATGTAAGGAGTCATATGTTATGTGGTTGATGCTGCCTATTGGTTATGATCTCAACTCAGCTGTTGACAGGAAAACGTACATGTGGCTTCTCCATGTGGTGTAGTGTCGTTTTTTTCTTATTTTATTGGTAGAGGCAGACACAAGGCCCACCTATGTTCAAGGGGAGGGAACACAGACACCAGCACTCAATGGGAAGAATGTCAAGATGTATCACTCTGTTCTTACACTGCTATAAAGAAGTGCCCAAGACTGGGTAATTTATAAAGAAAAGAGGTTTAATTGTCTCATGGTTCCACAGGCTGTACAGGAAGCATGGCAGCATCTGCTTCTGGCGAGGCCTCAGGGAGGTTTTACTCATTGTGGAAGGCAAAGCAAGAGCAGGAGTCTTACATGGCAGGAGCAGGACCAAGGGGTTGGGGGAGGTGCCGCACACTTTTAAACCACCAGATCCCATGAGAACTCTTCCATGAGACAGTGCCAATGGGATGATGCTAAACCATTCATGAAATATCCACCCTAATGATCCAGTTACCTCCCACCAGGTCCCACCTCCGACATTGTGGATTATAGTTTGATATGAGATTTGGGCAGGGACACAGATCCAATCCGTATCATTCTGCCCCAACCTCTCCCAAATCTCATGTCCTTCTTACATTGCAAAATAGAATCATGCCTTCCCAACAGTCCCCTAAAGTCCTTCCAGCATTACTCAAAAGCTCAAATTTCAAAGTCTACAAGACAGGTCCCTTCCTCCTATGAGCCTGTAAAATAAAAAACAAATTAGTTGTTTCAAGACAAATGGGGGTATAGGCATTGGGTAAATACTCACTTTCCAAAAGGGAGAAATAAGTTAAAAGAAAGGGGCTACAGGCCCTGTGCAAATCTGAAACCCAGAGGGAGTTATTAAATCTTAAAGCTTCAAAATAATCTTCTTGGACCCCACATCTCACATCCAGGGCACACTGGTGCAAGGGGTGGTCTCCCAAAGCCTTGGGCAGCTCTTGGCTTTCCAGGACTTGTGGCTGCTCTCATGGGCTGGTGCTGAGTACCTTCAGCTTTTCCAAGTGATGGGTGCAAGCTGTTGCTGTATCTACCATTCTGGGGTCTGGAGGACAATGGCCCTATTCTCACAGCTTCACTAGGCACTGCCCCAGTGGGGACTCTGTGTGGGGATTTTAACCCCACATTTCCCCTCTGAAATGCCCTAATAGAGGTTCTCCATGAGGGCTCCATCCCTGCATTAGTCTTTTGCCTGGATATCCAGGCTTTTCCATACATCCTCTGAAATCTAGGTGGAGGCTCCCAAGACTCAAGTCTTGCACTCTGCACACTTACAGTCTTTAATACCATGTGAAAACTGCCAAAACTTATGGCTTGTACTCTCCAGAGCAGTGGCCTGAGCAGTACCTGGGTCCCTTTGAGCCACAGCTGGAGTTGGAGCAGCTGGGATGCAGGCAGCAGTGTCCCAAGGTTGCAATGGGCAGCAGGGCTCTGGGTCTAGCCTACAAAATCATTCTTCCTTTGTGGGCATCTGGGCCTGTGATGGGAGGGGTTGCCTTGAAGGTCTCTGAAATGCCTTTGAGGCGTTTCTCCCATGATTTTGACCATTAACAGTTGGTGCCTCTTTACTTAAGCAAATTTCTGCAGCCAGTTTGAATTTCTCCCCAGAAAATGGGTTTTTCTTTTCTACCACATGGCCAGGCTGCAAAATTTTCAAACTTTTATGCTCTGCTTCCCTTTTAAATATAAGCTTTAGATTTAGATTATTTCTTTGCTCATGCATATGAGGTTGTTAGAAGCAGCCAGATCGTATCTTGAATGCTTTGCTGCTTAGAAGTTTCTTCTGCCAGATGCACTAAATCATCACTCTCAAGTTCAAAGCTTCACAGATCCCTAGAGCAGGGGCACAATGCCTCCAAGTTCTTTGCTAAAGCATAGCAAAAGTGACCTTTACTCCAGGTGCCAATAAGTTTCTAATTTCCATCTGAGACCTCCTCAGCCTGGACTTCACTGTCCATATCACTATCAGCATTTTGGTTACAACAAATTAACAAGTCTCTAGGAAGTTCCAAACTTTCCTTAATCTTCCTGTCTTCTAAGCCCTTTGAACTGTTCTAACCTCTGCCTGTTACCCAGTTCCAAAGCTACTTCCACATTTTTGGGTATGTTTATAGCAATGCCCCACTTCTTAGTACCAATTTTCTATATTAGTCCTATCTTGCACTGCTACAAAAAACTACCTAAGACTGGGTAACTTATAAAGAAAAGAGGTTTAATTGGCTCATGGTTCCACAGGCCGTACACAAGTATGGCAGCATCTGCTTCTGGGGAGGTTGCAGGGAGCTTTTACTCATGGTGGAAGGCAAAGCAGGAGCAGGTGTCTCACATGGCAGGAGCAGGACCAAGTGGGGGCGGGGAGGTGCTACATACTTTTAAACAACCAGACATCATGAGAATGCTATCACAAGACAACACCAAGGGGATGATGCTAAACCCTTCATGAAAGACCCACTCCCACCAGGATCCACCCCCTGGTGGGAGGTGATCCAATCACCTCCCATCAGGCCCCACCTCCAACAATGGGGATTACAATTTGACATGAGATTTGGGTGGGGATACAGATCTAAACCACGTCACAAGGTAATGTTGTAAGAAAAGCATACAGGATAAAATATATCGTTTTGATTATTTTTGAAAAATATAACTTGCCACAGTCCACCCTCTGGCCACAACAACTCACATCCCTCTCATATACAAAATGTACTTGTCTTCAAGACTCCTAAGGCTTAGCCTATTATGGTATCAGCTTGAAGAGTAGGTATCATAACTTAAATCAGGTCCAGGTGTTAATGAGGATGCTCAGGTGTGGTCTTCAAGGATAAACTTTAATATGTTTCTCTTGATCTGAAGAACTGTGAATTAAAGAGGTAAGATTTCTTGCCCCCACACATCCAACATACAATGGTGGGTTAGGCATACATAAGTTATAGACACTTCAGTTCATAAAGAGGCATATAGCAGTCACTGGTCCATAGCAATTCTGAAATCTATCTGGGTTCATATTGCCAGTTATAATTAGGTTTAATTCTACTCTTTGGAAGTTGTTCTGAGTATCTCTTCACTTTCCCCTCTGGGCTCTTGGGCTCTTGAGCTCTTGGTGTTGCCTTCTGAGTTATTCTTCTTTTCATATATAAAACAGCTCATGTTTATAGCTGAGTGATTTTCTAATTCTGTTCTCTTCTTGTAGAGGGTTTGGAGTCTAAAGTCCTCTTCATTTTGTACTGTCCCCTTCAATCTAAACTGGAAAAATCATTTTAAAACTTTGTGTGCTTTTTATGTCTCAATTTATATCCACTTCATTAATCCAAAGCCACATTCATGATGATCTGAGAGATAAGGCCTTCTCTACCTTGGGCACCTAGTGAGGCTCTGTGGGACAATGCCCTAAGATTTTAAGAAATTCTATTTTTTTTTTTTTTTGAGATGGAGCCTTGCTCTGTTGCCCAGGCTGGAGTGTAGTGGCGTGGTCTCAGCTCACTGCAACCTCCACCTCCTGGGTTCAAGCAATTCTCCTGTCTCAGCCTCCCGCATAGCTAGAATTACAGGTGCATGCCACCACACCCAGCTAATTTTTGTATTTTTAGTAGAAATGAGGTTTCACCATGTCGGCCAGGCTGGTCTTGAACTCCTGACCGTAAGTGTACCACCCACCTCGACATCCAAAAGTGCTGGAATTGCAGGTGTGAGCCACTGCACCCGGCCTGAAGTTCTATTTTTCAATAGAGAGGATCTGCAAGCCATGCCCTTCATATTCTTACAAGGGAGAAAGCCCTTCAGACTGACAGAGTAAAGATCTCTGAATATCTACTCCTCTGTAAAAGCAACTGGAACATTGGCAAAAATAGCATTTCTCAATTATTTCCATAACTCTGGAAATTAACCAAAAGCTTGTAAAAGTTCGAGGAGTGTTTATTTTAAAAAATTGGGTTAATCTTGGCAAGAAAAAGCAAGATTTGTGACATTTTTATTTCTCAATTCTCATTCCCCTTGCCCCAGCTCTGTGGTAGCCTTGAAAATCAACAGCCTTGGAGCCCTGATACCTGTGATAATTAACCGTCTTGCCAAAACTAATTGGAGAGGAGCAGGATGGGCTTGGAGTGCCCCCTAAAAGCTCCATCTCCAGAGAGTTATCACTCTCTGACCTCCCTGGAAAAGCCTTATTCACAGGACTTATCTTTATTTGCCTGACTAGGTTCACTCAGAAAAGCCCTACTCCTAGGGTATGTTTCAAAAAACAATCAGCTGCAACTGTTTCACATCAAGCTGCTTGAGTCAGTGAAGCCACCTGGGGCAAGTGGCTGGCCAAGAAACTTAAAAAAATCTAAGGAATGAAATATCCACAGGGATCTTCGTAAAAGTATAACATATTCCTGTGGTCTAGAACGTGAGCATATATGGGCAATATGCATATGCCCAGGAAAGACGTGAGAAAGTCCACATCTCTCATCTCTGGCCGACGTTGAGGCTTTGCACAGCAAGAAGTGAAGGGTTAACAGAGGTGTAAACTGCTGGAAACTGAAGATATGTCCCAACAAACATAGAACCCTTGGCATAGGATGGGAGATTAATTGCTTCAAGGCATTTAAATAAACCTCTCTCCAGTTATTAGCCAATCACCAAGCTAGTTGAATACAGGCTGCACATGACAAAGATGATAGACTACAGAATTATTCTAGGAAACAAACAGCAGCACTTACTTCACTAAGCAAACAACAGCAAAAATAACAAACTTGGAGAGGATGGGTGGGAGGAAAGGAGGATCTCATTCTCAGAGTTGCCACATTTTATTATTCAAAATGTCCAGTTTTAAATAAAAGATTAAAAGCTATGCAAAGAAAGATGACCGTATGGCCCCTACACATGGATATGCAGTTGACAGAAACTCTCCCATAGGAAGCCCATATGTTGAATTTATCAGACAGAGAATTTAAATCGGCTATTATAAATATATTCAAAGAACATAATTAAAGAAAATTATATCTAAAAATTAATTATGTCTAAAAATTATGTTTAAAATATTGCAACAATGTCTCACACAAATAGAGACTATTGATGAGTCAGAAATTATAAAAGGAAACAAATAGAAATTCTGAAGTTGAAAAGTACAAAAACTGAAATTAAAAAGTCACTAGACAGTCTCACCAGCAAATTTAAGCTGGCAAAAGAAAAAATCAGCAACCTTAAAGGTAGGTTAATTGAGATTATTCAATCTAAGTAATAGAAAGAAAAAAGAACTGAAGCTCAGAGATGTGTGGGTCTCCATTAAACACGCCAACATGTGCGTAATGGGACTCACAGAGAGAGAGAGAGAGGAGAGAGAAAGGAACGGAAAGAATATTTAAAGAAATGTTGGATAAAGACTTCCAAAAGCTGATGAAAAATAATCTTCCCATCTAAGAAACTCATAAGCTTGAAGTAGGATAAACTCAAAGAGCTCGAAACACATTATCATCAAATTGCTAAAAGTCAAAGACAAAGAGAGAATATAAAAATTGCAACAGAAAAACAACTAATCATGCAGGGGCTCATTAATGAGACTAATAGCTAGCTTCACATCAGAAGGCAGTGAGATGACAAATTGAAAATCCTGAAAGAATAAGGCTGTCAACCATGAATTTTATATTAAGCAAAACTATCCTTCAAAAATGAAGGAGAGGTTGGGCATGGTGGCTCACGCCTGTAATCCCAGCACTTTGGGAGGCAGAGGCGGGCGGATCATGAGGTCAAGAGATTGAGACCATCCTGGCCAACATGTTGAAACCCCTTCTCTACTAAAAACACACAAAAAATTAGCCGGACGTGGTGGCATGCACCTGTAGTCCCAGCTACTCAGGAGGTTGAGGCAGGAGAATCGCTTGAACACAAGGGGCAGAGGCTGCAGTGAGCTGAGATAGCACCACTGCACTCCAGCCTGGTGATACAGCAAGACTCCGTCTCAAAAAAAAAAAAAAAAAAAAAAAAAGAGAAATTTAAACATTTCCAGATAAACAAAAAAATTAATGAAAAATAACTAGAAGAACTTCTCTATTAGAAATACTAATAGGAGTTCTTTCAGGTAGAAATGAAAGGACTGTTGCAATAGCTTGACTCCATGTAAGGAAATGAAGAGCATTGTTGAAGGTTACTATGTAGGTAAATTTTTAGCTACACTGACCAAGAAAAAAAGGGAAGACCCAAGTTTCTAAAATCAGGAATGAAAGAGGGGACATCACCACTGACCTTACACAAATAGAAAGGATTATAAGGGAGTACTTATACTTAACAATACTCACACTTAACAATTATACTTAACAATTATATGCCAACAAATTAGATAACTAAATGAAATGGGAAAATTCCTAGAAGGACACAAACTACTAAAGCTGACTCAACAATAAATACAGAATCTAAATAAACCTATAGCAAGTGTTAAAGACTGAATGCTTGTATTCTCCCCAAATGTGTATGTTGAAGCCCTAAACCACAGTGTGTTGACATTTGGAGATAGGGCCTTTGGGAGGTATTGGGTTTGGATGAAGTCATGATCATGGAGCCCCTAAGATGATATTAGTACCCTTATAAGGAGATGAAGGGACCAACACTCACTTTCTGCCACATCATGTGAAGGTACAAGAAGGGATCTACCTGCCAACTAGAAAGAGGGTCTTCACCAGGAACCAAATCAGCTGGTATTTGATCTTAGACTTCCCAGTTTCCGGAAGTGTGAGAAATGTTTGTTATTTAAGCCATACCACC
Organism: Macaca fascicularis; assembly: GCF_037993035.2. Classification (NCBI taxonomy): domain Eukaryota; kingdom Metazoa; phylum Chordata; class Mammalia; order Primates; family Cercopithecidae; genus Macaca; species Macaca fascicularis. The sequence goes on along the minus strand of NC_088375.1, from coordinate 119,265,843 downwards.
TATGGCATTTTTGTTACAGCAGCCCAAGCTAACTAAAGTTAGCAAGTAAGGAGATTGAATAAGTAGATAGACTGCTTAAATGTCTGCCTCCTTCCCTTAGAGAGGGCACCCCAGGAAAGCAAGATAAAAGTGCACAGCATTTTTTGACTTAGCCTTGGAGATTACACAACATAAGCTCCTTCATACTGATAGAGGCAGTCACAAAGGACTGCACAGATTCAAAGAGAAGACATAGACCCCCTACTTTGATGTGAGAAGTATTAAAGTCCTTTGGCAAGATGAGCTTATAAGTGGGAAATATTGTTGAGGTCATCTTTGGAAAATATCACCTGCCACAGCAGACATATATATGTAAACTATATTTAAAAAGAAGGTTGTGGTTAGCTCTTTAGGAGAGAAGGGGCAGAAGGACAAGATGGGAAGGAGTACCTGTGTGTTTTGATTAGTAGTCTAGTTCTGGAATGGGTGGTAAGCAAGGTCATCTAGTATCGCTGTACAGGCTGGGATCCAAACAACTCCAGGAACCATTACGAATTACAATGTGAGTGGGACTCCCAGAATTGTGCAATGTGACCATCCTGGGGGTGGTTCACAGATGTTTACTATAATATAACTTAATATATTATCTGAAAGTAACAATAGAAAATAAATACATGAAAGGAAAAATAAATACACAAATTAAAAGAGGACAAATAATAGTTTTAGTCAATGAAATAGTCAATGGCATTTTGGGGGCACCCAGGAGCCACTTCCTGGGAGTGTCCCAGAGATACAAGGGCTCTCTTTAGAGAGATTAATGCCTCACCACAGTAGATTGCACTGGAGTGCTGCTTGGCTCATAACCATTCTTTCTCTTCTGGGACTAGCAGAGGTGGGTTCCAGGTGACCCTGTCTGTGCTTCATGGTCTGTGTTTATCGGAGAATGCCCTGACCATGACCACAGGGATGGCCATCTGACTAGTTAGGCGTATTAATTATTTCTCAAAATTTGTCCAAGCTGGAATTGAGAAAAGGGATTCAGCCTCTCTCTGGCAGTGGAAGCCAAAAGTTGTGAGGCTCTGCAGTCCTTGGCCACCAGGTGACTTCCCAGGGAGATGGTCAGTCAGCAGAAGGGAATGAGGCAGCAGGCAGAGAAAAGCAGGGGCGGGAAGACAATGGTGAGCTGGTCCAGTTGCATTCAGCTACATTCTTATAGTCCCTTTGGTTGCTTTCCCTTTTATCCTGGCCTAAAGAGAAAGCTGGGTTTTTGTCGCTTCCCATCACAAGGTCAAGAGGAACGCATACACACCCTGTCCGCAGAATAGCACTATATAGCCATGTTTCAACATGCAGATTTAAAAGTGAACACCTAAGTGCTCAAGAGTTTCTAAAAACAAAAGTAAGCGTTTGAAATCCATCTGAGTAGCCCAAATGCATTCATTCATTTATTTACTTTATTCAGTCTTTAAACCAACATCTATTAAGCACCTTTTGTGTCCTAGGTTCTTTTGAGTCCAGGCTATTCATAGTTGGAGAAACCTGCCATGCTACTCATGAAGCTTATAGTCTAGTGCAGAGGCAAACATTAAACCACATTATCCAACATGTAAATATGTAATTATAAATTCTGATAAGTGCTTGGAAGGAAAAGAATATGATGCTGTGGGAGAATAACGGGATGGAAAGAGTTAAGAGTGGGCAGTCAGGAAGGCCTCCCTGAACAAGGGATACTTAAGCCAAAACCAAGATGGGGAAAAAGTCAGCCAGGTGAGAAATGTTATTAAGTTCATGCTCGGCACAGGGAACAGCATGTGCAAAGCTGTGAATGATAATAATGAAAACACAGTGCTTACTATAAGCCAGACATTCTTAGAATGAATCCTCACAACAATCCTGTGAAGTGAATACCATTATTAAGTCTCCTTTTTTTCTTTCAGAATTGGAATCCAGGGCGCAGAGAGGTTAAGTAATGTGCCCAAGGTCACACAGCTAAGTAGTAGAGCTGTGGCTCATATCTAGGAGGAGGCCATTGCGGTTGGAGCTGGTAAGTGATGGCAAAAATGGCAGGAGATCAGGCTGGAGCTGTGTAGAGGGTCTGCGTCATGTCCAGCCTTGTAGGCCATGGAAGAGAGTTTGAATTTTATTCTACATAGCATGAGAAACAATAAAACATATTTAATCAGAAAAGTTCATGATATCTACATTTTGAAAAGCCAGTGATGGCATTTTAAAAATTCTATTTTATGATTATAAAACTTATATATGCTCATTTGGAAAACACAGAAAAGCACCAACTGGAAAATAAAAATCACCTCTAATGCCACACCCTGCAAAAAACAGATAGTCACTGTTAACCTCAGAATATAGTCTTCCAATCATTGGTAAGTATTTGCATCATAGCATAGTTAGAATTATGCTGCACCTATTGTTTTTCAACTACCATCTAGGAGATATACAGTATCATATGGTAGTTTTGATCCAAGATTTTTCGGGAAGAAATGTACATTAGTGATGTGGGGTGTGGGATGGGAGGACAGAAAGAAGCTCTTTTTTCAGAAGAATTAGTCCAGCAGGAAGACAGGTCGTGTCTGGGACATGGGTTTAGGTTGTCACTTTGGAAAGCTGCTTTTGAGCCACATGTGAGCTCTCTGAAGATTCCATTTTCTCTGAGTTCTCCAAGGAAAAGACTAGCGCCAATACCTCTCCTTCCCCGTAGGACTTACCCACACAAAGCAGCTGTCCTGTGCCACTCAGGCGGAGGAGAGACTGTCCCGCTGTGCTGCTCTGCAGCTTCTCTTGTACTCATCTTCCTTTCTGTCTTCAGGAGGTCGTAAATCTGGGATGAGGGGATGGGTAGGTGATAGGCCTCAGATGGCTCCACCTGTTTATACACACAATAAATTACCAGCTTTGTATCAGGCATGGCCACAAGCACTTTTCACATGCGTTACTTCAGTGAATCCTCCTACAGCCTCTGAGTAACTGGTATTACTCCTCACCTTCACTGGTGAGGAAACTGAAGCCAGAGAAAGAACAGCTGTAAAGTGTCAGAGCCATCACTTCTGGGCCTTTTGGTTAAGATCAAATGTAAGTGGCAGAATCAGTTGAACTTGAGCATGTCAGACCCAAATTCCATGTGTTTAACTGCTTCTTCATACAGAATATGTCCCTTGAAACCCTCTCACATTTTTCTGCTTTGTTGGAGGCAAATGTTCACTACTTTCCCTCTGACCCCAGGATTGCGCTGGACTGAAGGATGGCCACAAATTATAGGTGAAGCTGACCAGCCCCAAAGCTTGGGATATTTAAGACATGTGAATAATGGGCAGGTGCTTGGAGGGTAGAGAGCCAAGTGCTAGAAACCCAGGCTAGAACTACCGTGCAGACCCCATGAAGAGAGGAAGCTGGACCAGCTTGTGCTTTAAGATCAGGGCGAAGGTCCGAATCGTCCCACATCCATCATGGCCTCTGCCACAGCTGGATCAGGTTGGAATAACTTCCCCAAAGCTGGCTGGGAAAATCCCCAGGAGGCCAGGCCACCAGCCCGCACTCCCAGGGAAGCTGACCCTGCTGCTGCCCCTCCCTTCCATTGATGGAAAAGTACAGGCAGCGCTGGTGCCCCTCAAGCCTTCAGGCAAATGCCGCGCTGCCCTCTGGACTCACCAACTGCAAGTAATGACTCTTTTGTCCTTGGTCCAAGGCTGAAGGAAAATAGTTTCCCAAAAAAGCAATTTAAAAAATGTGGAAAATATCCACAACCCAAGTGTCTGCGTAGAGTGGGGTGGGAAGCCTCCTCCTAGACAGACTTGCAGCTGAAGATTCTGTGGTCCTCCTGCAAAGAGGCAGGGAAGGAATGTGAAACCCTATCACTTGGGGGGCAATGCACAGTATGTCTTTCACTTTCTAGCCACTCTGGGAAGGAAGGGGTCAGGGCTACAAATCATGCTGGGGAATCGCAGCCTCCTGAGAGTCAGCTCCACATGCCAGAGGTTCAGCACATGCATAAGTCAGGATACCTGTCTGATCCCCGGGAGAGCTCAATGGAGACGTGGAACACACAACTATTTCCTCGTGGACGCTAAGGTCTCCCAGGCCTTCCAGTTCTAACCTACTCTTTATTATACCCCCTTCTCTTCCCACCTCATGTAGTAATTCACAGGTTTACTTATGATCTCATTTGACACTTGGCAGCAAATGAGAAAGTGAGATATAATAGATGGGTATTATTGGGTTTATTGTACAAAAGGGGAGCCTAGGGTACAGGGAGGGAAGTTGTCTGCTTAGGATCATTCAGACCTGGGTCTCCTCTGAATCCCGGTTCCTTGCCGCTAGACCATGGCATGTCCCATAATCTTGTACCTGCAGCAGTTGTCTTAGAAGCAAGAAGTGTGGGGAGTGAGCACTGGTCTTCAGTCAGTGGGCCTGACTTTCTGTGGCACTGTGCTTGGCCCATGGTTGGCTACTGATTGTATGAGTAAACGCGTGACCTTGGGCAAGTGACTTTACCTTTCTTTGGTTTGGTTTCCTCATCTGCACAATGCAAGTGTTGAGTGGATAACCTCTGACATCCAAGCCCTATCTGGTTCCAGTTTTAAGTATCTGTATTTTCTGATTCAATCCAAACTTCCTAGGCCCTGCCAAAGAAGCTATTCCTTTCTCCTCAGTCCACTCATCCTCGTTTCCCAGCACAGACTCTCCGACATGACCTTTCCTGATACCCACCTTGCCCTAGTGGAGTGAGTGGAGTGCAGGGTCTGCCAGGTCAAGGCCTGCTCTGTTCTGCATCTCCACACAGTGCCCAGGCTGGGTTGTCCAAACAAAATGCTTTGCAGAGTCTTTGATCTCTTGCACAGTCCAGCCATGGAAGGATGAAGTGAGGCTGGTATTTGGGTGAGACACTGAAATGTGTGGATGAAAATCATGGGTACAGAAACATCAGGATCTCAGTGTTGGGGTTGGGGGTGAGGTATTTAGGATGCGGATCATGGCGAGAGACTAAGAAATGGTGGGTGGTGGAGGTGAGGCTTTTTAACTGGAAGAGGGGAAAATGCTGTGACTCTGTCATCCTAGGCTGTCTTCTGGATCCGGAATGGATGATTCAGAGGGTGCATTTCCTTTTTCTGGTCTTAGATGACTGGGTGTTCCATGATTGGACTAATGGTACGGAGGGTAGAAAAGGCAGGGAGAGCTCTGACAAGGGTCAGGGACTGGAGTCCACTAGTGCTGGGTTAGCCTGAGGGGGTCTGAGAGCTTGGTTTTCCACCCTGTGGATGGCTGAGCATTGTCTGGAGGTTCCATCAACATGGCCACGCATGGCTAACCAGGGTTGGTCTGGTGGTGCCAGTGGTTTGGGGAGAGAATGTAGAGGCTGACTTGGGGAACAAGGAGAATCTGGCACTGGGATGAGGGTGGGGCCACATCTCCGGGCTGGAATGGCCTACTTCTGTTGTGTGGAGATGGTGGAGAGGGGTGGGGGTGTTGTGGCTCCAGACTTCTCAGCCCAGCCACCATGTTGGAAATCAGTTTATTGAATTTACAGTAAAGGTTTTATGGGGCTTTCCTGGAAGCTACCCATTATGGAAACTCTTGTGCTGGCAGTTTGGTGGCTGGTGTCTGGTTTGTTTGGGAGAGGTTGAGTCAGGCTCTGTCTTGATGGAAAGTTCCTCTGCCTGGGTCACTCAAGGGGAGCAGGCTGGGGACCTGAGTGGGCCTGCCAGATTCTTGGAGAGGGTAGGCTGTCTTGCAGCTTGGTCCTGCGTGGGATCCCTTTTGTTTTCTCTCTGAGCATCCTCTGTGGGTTCTGGACATCTGCTCTTCAGGGGAAGCCATGGTGAAAAGGCCACCCCGTTATTAAAGCTCTTTTCATTATTTTCCACATATTTGAAAAGTATGAGATGTTGGTCCACTGAGCAAAAACATACCAACTCCACAAAAATGGATTTGTTGATTATAAACAGCAGGAATACCACAACTCACCGGACCACATCTGAATCGAGTATCCTTCAGCCCTGCTGTGAGGTCCCAACTGCTGCCCCCTTGCTGTCCTTAGAAGTTCATTTCTCTGGCGTTTCCAACATCCTCTTGGACTCCCACTATATTAGTTCATTCTTGCATTGCTGTAAATAAATAACCGAGACTGGGTAATTAATAAAGAAAAGAGGTTTAATTGGCTCATGGTTCTGCAGGCTGTACAGGAAGCATGATGCTGGCATTTGCTTAGCTTCTGCGGAAGCCTCAAGAAACTTACAATCACGGTGGAAGGTGAAAAGGGAGAAGGCACGTCACATTGTGGGAGCAGGAGTGGGGTGTGGGGAGGTGTCACACATTTCTAAACAACCAGATCTCATGAGAACTCACTCACTATCATGAGAACAGCACCAAGAGGATGGTGCTAAACCATTTATAAGAAACCCACCCTCATAATCCAATCACCTTCCACTAGGCCCCGCCTCCAACACTGGGAATTATAATTGGACATGAGATTTTGGTGGGGACACAGATCTAAATTGTATCACCCACTTTCCACTTTGCACTGTCCTCCACAACTAGGCTCACATAGCCACTGCAGGATGCCTGACTTCATTAAGGAGTAGAGCATGGGCTTTAGGCTCTAGATCTTTGAAAAGGCCCAGAGCCTAGTTTGTGATTGTGATGACTTCGTCATGCTCAGGCCCTGAAATGGAGACTGATTTGCACATTACCAGCCTCCCTTTGGCTATCAGCAGGACTATTAGATCTTGTGGCTCTGGGCCACCCATCCTCCCCCATGTACTTTTCATTTAAGCATTTATATCGCTGGTGTCCTTATTCTTTAAAACACAGATACATTCACAGAATAGAACATCCTGCTTGGTATATGAATGACATTGTGAAATCATTGAGTTGTTAAGGTTTCTGCAGGTGTCCAGGTGGGCCCCTTTTGACAAGGGTGTTGAGGAGGATCTCAGCAGCAGCACTTCGATGGGAAGTGATGCTGCCTCTCCTCAGCGCTAGTGAACGGCCACATTTCTAATGGTCTCAGGTGTCCAAATGTGTTCTGTGCTGCCGCGGGAGACGGTAAGCTGCCCATCACGGGAGACGCCAGCTGGGATTTTCACTGACTGCGCAGAAGGATGGTTGGCCTGAATAATCTCTAAGTTTCCTGACCTGAGATGTGAAGGGGAATCTGCTTGTAGCAGACAGGTGTCAGCTTTGCAGTCTGCCAGACCTGAGTTCAAGTCTCAATTTTCCCACATACCTGGTTTCCTTCTCTGCAAAGCAGAAAGAGGAAAATAATATCAACTTTGCAGGACTCCCGTGAGGAATCCATGACACAGCACCTGGAGCTACGCTGCGTCTCTTAGAATTCTCCCCTCTTCATTTCAAGTCAATTGTGTGCTCAGGGTATGGACTCCACACTGGAACCAAGCCCACATTTAAAAATAAACAGCCACTTAGCTTCATTTGATACATGATCTATACACCCACATGACTGTTTTGTCTTGTTTGAATTTCTCCCCACTGTCTGTGTTTCCATCATGTGTGTCTGGGTGTGTCTGTCTCACACGGCCAGCCCTGAGGCATTCTGAGTGGCACAAAGCACAGTTATCTGCCTCGCAATGATGAGGATGATGATAACAACACCGTTTTACATTTGTGATTGCATTTGACTTTCGAAGTACCACTGGGGGGTAGGGAGGACTGATGAAGTACGTGGCCGCAGTTGATGAGAGACTGCTCAAGGACACACAGCTGGCCGTAGTAACAAGACCAGACCTAGAACAGGGGATCAGTTTGTGGATTTAGTGGAAGGCTTTCTTGGATGACTCTCCTTCTCACCCCTTCCTGAGCATTCTTTCATCATGTGCTGCTGAGCCCCTTTGTTCTGGGCTTGGCTTGAGCCCAGATGACTCAGCTTTCCACGTGGTAGCATTATCTGGAAGGATTTTCCCAGAACCTGCCTGGCCTGGGCGTCTGGGGTAGCAAAGAGCTCAGTCGCCCATCATGTGAATGCCCTGGGGAATTAGAGCAGTGGGTCCTGATGCAGACTCCTGCATCCCTGAGGGAAGACCAGGGCAGAGGAGCATGGCCAGAGTGGGCAGGTGACCATTTGCCCAGGAATCTGCAGGGCTGTCTTGCTTTAGAGAGTGAGGGTCAGTCAGTCTTTTTTTTTTCCTCCCTAAATTAATGTATTTCTTCATTCATGCTTCTGGCCTGCATGAAATATTATACTCAGTGCTTTGTCATATACAGGAAAGGTGAGATCACTCCTGGTCCTGATAATTTTGTAGTCTAGTTAATGAGTCAACTAGACAATGGAAATAGACAAATGGAAGCACCAGAGAATAATCCAAAGACACAGAGAGAGAAACAGTACTTTAGCAAAAATAGGGTTTAAAGCCTGGCTCAGAGTGGGAAGCAGGGATTCAGCTGAAGGCTATTTTGGAATTCCAGGTGTGAAGTAAAAAAGCCTAACCTAAAGTCATTGTGGAAGGGAAAAGGAGAGATACATCTGAGTGCAGGGACTTGGCAGTCATTGTCTTATCTGCCCAACTTTTCACTCACAGCTCCTAGCTCTGGAAAATAGCCCAAAGCTTTTATTTTTGCCCAAGACTGGCCCTGGATTGGTCAGGGCATCTGACTCAAGTGCCACTAATCCACAGGCTTGCCAGTGGCATGGCTCATTTGAAAAGAGGAGCCTGGCCAAGCCAGATTCCCCACTAAGTCTCTGAACCAGAAAACACTGAGAGAATGGACAGCACTGGGACTGACGCTGCAAGATCACGATGTTGCAGAGAGTGCAGCCCGGATGGGCACGTGGAAGAGCAGGTGCTCTGAGAAGCAGGAGCGCTGAGGTGGGGGAAAGCAACAGAGAGTATGGGGAATCAGAGAGCCGTTCAGTGCTAAGGAAGGGACAGAAAAAGTCGTTATCTGTCAATGCAGAACATTAGGTGGAAATGTACAAAGTCCCACTATCGAGGGCCTGAGGGCTACTGCAGATCTAGAGCCAGCTTCTGCGTGCTGCTCCCACCCCGCAATGCCAGGCCTTTTGGCTTTCTCTGGGTGCCTGGGTCCTTGCATCCTTCAAGAAACCCCCACGACAAGAGGAAAGATTGGTTAGTCTCAGTCTTATGCAAACAGAATTTATGCTAGCCTAAGTCATTTCTTAGAGACCTGGAGAATGAAAGTCAGTGGAATGTCCCCAGGCACACACACATGTGAGTATCTCAGTGTAAATGGATCTGCAGACTCCACCGCAACCCAGAAGTCCTGTGAGTGCTGGGCAAGCATGGCGGGGAGGGGGAGGTGGGGCGAGTGCCAAGAGCGGGGAGACCGAGGGATCAGGGAGGAAAGCTGCCTCCGCTTCCTGGAGAGTCTAGTTGGAAGAACTCATGGGTCACAGCAGTAGAAAGTGCTTCTTTTAGTTTCCTTTAGGATGTAGATGCCATTTAAAGTCAAACTATTTCCTAATACTGGTGCCCAGAAAATGATTCACTAGAGAATGCTGATGTTGTTTTCTGTGCCCGACAAGAGGCAGTGTGATGCTGTTTCAGAGCAGAGGATATTGACCCAAAGGGCAGTAACTCTGCGCTGTCCCCAAAGGCCGTTTCTGGGCAGTGTTTATCTTTTGTCTGTCTGAGACTCTCTGTGTGGCTGACTCTTCATCGTGATTCTTTGAATGCCTGTAACGTGTGTCATCTACACGTATTCTTTTGGCACCCACCACCTACAGTTTTGGTTACTTCCCTTAGAGGCTCGTGTTTGTGTCTGGGGGTGTCTTGCTTTCGTTGCTTCCCCAGACCCTGGATCCATACTCAGGAGTCCCTGCTCTGACACTCTGTGTTGTGTGAACTGTGACAAGCCACGAATGTCCCCACACTTCTATTTCCTCACCTGTAAGATGGGAATGATGACATCTGATGACAAGCAACAATGGCCAACTTATCTAACAGAAATGAAGGTCCAATGCCAATGTTGGAGAAAGCTTTGTAAATTCTGATTTGTAGTGTTCAGTGAGAAACTGATAACATTTTCTTCTTGTAAGGACTGTACTTCATAGATTTTTAATGGCTGTCTCAAATCACCACCCCAAGATAACACACTGCTGAGCAAATAGGAGGAGCTCAATAAATAATTGTAGAATGTGATCATCGTTGTTCTCATCTTTACAAATTCTTTATTAATGCCGTTTTGTTGCTGCCAGAGAACTCATTGTCTTCCCATGCTGACATTAGATAAGTCTGGGACACTCATGAACATGGGAAGACATCAGAAAGTTACATAACTGACCAGTAGAGAATAAACATCAGTTACACAAAAAGGGTAAGTGCATTTTGGAGGTTAGAAAAAGTGATGAATGAGTAATTGAGATAGGAAAGTGGTTTGTGGAAACAGCTTTAAGATACAGATAGAGGCAGGTGGGGTTGGGGAAGCTGCTTTTATCTAATTAATCTAAGAAGCCCTTCCAGAGGAAGTGGGTTTTCAGGAGCAGGTAGACAAGAGGGCAGAATGGGCTTGGTGAACGGGTGCCCAGGGAACAGTCCAGACACATGAGTGTCCTCCGTAGGCTGTGGGGGCAAGATACCTTCAGGGTGGTTTGCCCCTCTTGACAGCTTGGAATGGCTAGAGGGGTGTGTGTGTGTGTGCGTGTGTGTGTGTGTATAGACATAGGGAAGAGGAGGGCAAGGGACAGATAAGAAGGGTAGGAGAGAGGAAAGGGGGACCTGCTGGGGGTGATGAAGAAAATGTAAGACTGATAACCTTCAGGTGTGAGATGTTTTGGAGGAGCCCTGTAGAGATTTCTTTACACTATCCGATAAAGTTGTCCTCAGCTTCTTTGTTTGGATTTGGCACTTGGAAATGGGGCTAGTTTAAAATCAGAGGGAGGGATAAGGTTAGGAATGTGGGCAGGGTAAAGAAACCAGGTCCCAAAATCCATATAACAATTTATAGACCTCACGCCATTTTAGTTTAGACTTGGCCTAGCACCATTTGGTTTGAAGGTTTATCATTAAATAGCTTTTATTTACTTGCTTCTCATTGTGAAAAATTGTTGAAACACCCAGGTTCCTATTTGTTCTAGGCCTCAGAAGTGAGTAATTGATCATTAGGCATCATAACATTGGTCCAGGACTTCTGAATGCGCACTTTCACTTAAAGTGAGACAGAGGACGGGCCTCCCCTCTGTCTAAGCCAAACAGCTCAGTGTCACTTTCTGGCTTCACCTATTTCCATGGATCCTGCAGCCCAGACATGATCTCATCAAGGCCACTCCTTAGAAGGAAGTGGGGAAGCACAGGACTATTCTGTCTCATTTTCCAAACAGAGAAACTGAGGCACTGAGCAATGAGAGAAGCTTAGTAAGGATGAGATAATGAGCTAGCTGCAGGGCTGAGAACAAACTGGGCTTTGGCTCAGAGTGGCTGCTATCTAGTACTCTGTGTGTGTAGGTGTGTGTGCACACGTGCACACTCGCACGTTCCCTCTGATCCTAAATCTTCCAAAGGGACACCCTGAAGATGACACAGTTTAAAAAGGGACCCCATTTTGCAAGACAGAATGTGTGACAATGAGCTAGTTATAGAATCTCTGTAAGTCCAGTGTCCTCACCTGTAAATAGGGAATAATAGTATCCATCTTTACAGTATTGTAATGAGTCATTAAGGTTAGTAATGAATCTGAATATCAGGATCTAATTTCTGACCCCCAGCAAACACATAAGCCACCTGATGACAGCGCCCACTTCGTGGAGTTTATGTACTGACCTGACACCATTCTTGGTTACCTGGTTCAGTGGTGGAACCACTGACCCGGTCAGCCTGGAGACCAGCTAATCTAACCTGCATCTGTATTCTATTAAATTTACTTTCCTAAGTATGTTATTTCAGTGGGGGAGGAAGCTAACTTTGAGTGCCTACTACGTGCTGGGCAATTTTCTAGGTGCTCTATGTAAATGATCCTATTGAATCCTTCTCGTAGTCTTGTGACAGGTGTTACCAAACCAAGGGTTTGCATTCCCTAAGAAATAGTTTAACTGAGTGTCCTGAACAGAGAGTGGTAGAGGGAAACAAAACTGACATTTTAAGAATCCAAATTGAAAAGATCACAAAGCTGAATGCCGGCAAGACAAAACTCCCTCTCTCATGCCCATTAACTCAACTCATTGCAAGACATTGTCTTGGTAGCCATTTCATGAGGTTGGTCATACCCTTCTTCTTGCGGCTCCCTCTTTTCTGGCTTCAGCTCTTTTCTTGTTCTCTTTCCACCTCAATCTCCTTAGTCTCCATGGGGACTGCTCTTTCTCTGATTGCCTCTTCAACATTAGCTTTCCCTTAGGGTCTGTCCTCAGCGCTTTTCTCTCTTCATGTTGAATGCTTACCTTGAGAGAGCTTTTCCCTTCCAATGCCATAGGTCACTGCCAACTGCCAGATCAGTTCCCAGTGCTTCAGACCCAACAGTCAATTACCAGTTACCTCCCAGAATTTCCTCTTGGTGTCCCTGGCAAGCATATGCAATTCCGCATGTTCAGAATTGAACTTACCATCTCTCTTCTTAACCCGCTCCTTCTCCTTTACTCCTAGCTTGACGAATGACATCACCATCAAGCTAGCCTCCCAAACTGGAGCTGAGTTAGTCGAGTCCCCTCTCCACTAACAGTGGAGACCCTTCTATTTCCTTTACCCTCCACACCCAATCTGCGCCAAGTCCTGCTGACCTTCTTTCCTTCGCATCTGTTCCCCCTTGCCGTTCCCTCATCTTGATCCTAATTTAGGCCTTCGTTTTTAAACTTGGCATCTATTTTGCTTCCCTGCAGTTCAGCTGCTGCTCCCTTTACCAGAGTGATCCTTTTATAAATCTGCAAAATTGATTGATGCCTCTGTGGCTTCCTGTCATCTTTAGAATGAAGGCCAGGCTCTCCATGATCTCCCCCTGTACACCCCTCTCCAGCTTCCTTTCTGGCCATGACCCCCACCTTCTTTATCTCCAGGTGGCGTCAGAACATCTCCAGCTTGTGCTAATGCCCACCCCCCACTTGTCTGTCCAGCGAACATCTCCTCAGCATGAGGGTCAGCTCTCTTGGGAAGACCTTCCTGGCCCATCCACCCCTTCTGCCTTTGCAAGCCTGCATCCTTGGCGCACACGCCTGCCCTGACTCGTCCCATCCCCTCAGTCTGGCCATAAACCTCTTGGGAGTGGCGATCATGCCTATTCACACGTCCCCCTGGTGTTTATCATAGTGTTTAGCACATAGTGGGAATTCAACCAGTGCTTGTTGACTGAATGACTGAAGCAGGGTAATGGAAAATTCAAGTCCATGCTGATCTATTAATACCTGGACCTGAGGGGTGGTGAGCGCTCGTTCCCCCCGCTAGAGGGCACTCTGGTCGTGTGCTTCACTGGAGGCCGCCAGCAGTGTGGCTCCACCTGGGAGCCTTGTGAAACCAGCTAGGTTCCCGTTGCTGGCAGCTTGAGCCAAGCTGCACAGGCACACTTACGCTCAGGCCGGTCCCTTAACAGGCGCCATCATTCTCTTCACACAGGTCCTTTGTTTCTCTCCTTGCCTTACCCTCACTTCACCTCACCTCATGCTCCCCCTGGAGGTACACAACCTTCACCTATGGCAGATTCAGAACTTTTCCTACTTCCTTTAGTGGTAGCCAATAATATCTGAAATAACTTCAGCTAAGACCCTAATTAGTGTCCATTGCTGAGAGTGACTTCCTGCTGCTCAGATAGTTGTGACTTACCACTGCTTTTAATACCTTTGAGTGACGTGGCACAGTGATGTGTCCTGGTGGTGGGGATATTTTTGATGGGAAGGATGGGATTGCCCTAGAGACCCTCAAGTCACCCCACACAGTGGCCTTCCTAGGAGTGCTCGGCCTCGCCTGTCGTGCTAAGGGCACGCGTCCATCGGCGTTCTACTCACAACATGCCTATTTATGGGAGTGTGGTGGGGCCTCGGAAAGTTAGTGTCCAGTTTTGAACAGGGTTGTACTTTTTATTTTTATTTTTTGAAGAAAATGTGGTAAAAAGTAATGCATTTTTCAGCTTCATTCATAAAGCTTCTTTTTCATGGAGTTCCACGGTCTTATGTGTTGTGAAACCACGCTTGAATTATTGTGGATAATTACTATTATCCACATCGGAGTGCTGGGGCTCTGGGAGCTGTGCCATTGGAGGGTCAGTTGAAGAAATGGGGGTGGTGTAGACTGGAGAAGAAAAGACATTAGAGAAGTATGACAGCTTCCTGACATGCAGATGCTTCTATTTGCATCAACATGTTATAAAGAATTTTAAAAATAAGTGTTGTCAATACTAAAGAAGCTCCTGGGATCTGTTTTGTAGAGCAGAATCTGGGGAGAGGGGTCAGAGAGGAAACAATAGAAAATTAAAAAGCAAGAGACGCTGAGAGTATCTACCATCATTAGTTGTGCAGGATAGGGGTGGGGGTCTTGTGGAGAAAGGCTGCAGCCTACTTTCGGGCTTGGTTGGGAATGGTCAGAAGAGGGAGAGTTTTGGGAGCCTCTACACTGAGTAGGAGATCCAAAGAGAAACATGAGGAAAGAGGACTGTAAGAGGATGATTGCTTTTTCGTTATTTTTGAGAACTCCCAGCATGTTTTGAATTGCATTTTCACCTACTCTAGGTTGTTAGACTCTTATTTGAATGAGATTGTGTTGAGACAGGAATACATGGAACGCTGGGATTACCTGGGTTAAATGAGGAAGCATTTTTCTAATAACCAGTCAAGAGCAGGCCAGGCTTCCTCACCAGGATGAGGTGAGACCTACTGAGTTTGGATGAGCATCTGTAAGGAATGTAGGGGTGTTCTGCCCTAGGTGGAAGGCTGTGATGGCTTCTGGGATCCTTTCAATTCTGAGGTTCTATGACTTCATGAAAACAAGACATTGCTGGACAAGTTGAGTGGCCCACCTTCTTACCTGCCTATCCCACAGTCTGAAGTGGCATTTATGAAAAGCTGGGAACACAGAAGGAGATGATGGGTCTCCAGTGTATGGCAAACAGTTCTTTTCTGGCAGCTAATTTAGCTCTAGGAGACTCCAGTTCCCACCAAAACACTGAAGGATCATCCTGTAGTTTGGGGCACACAATCAGAATGTTAAATAAAAATGCAAGTGGTTAGTTTTACATCTGCTGGGGACATTCCATGGCCAGCTACATAGAAGTCTAGGCATTCTATGTCTCTAGCCCTAGGAGCTGGGGATACAAACGTCAGTGAGACATTGCTCTTATTCTTGAGGCATTCATCATCTGTGAAAGAGAGAGCCATGGAAACCAGTGATTACAATCCAGTGTCCCAGCATGGATAGAAATATGCATAAGGAGGGGGCTATGGGAGGGGAGGACAGCGTTGCTGCAGAGGCTGTTCTTGAGCAAGTTGGAAAGAGTAAATGTGGTCTACCAATGAGACCTACTAAGAGCAAGGCTAGGGAAAAGGCATTCCAGGCAGACAAAGCACCATGGGCCCAGGAGCAGACATGTGAGGCCAAATAATGTATTAGGGGAGTTGAGACCAGGGAGGGGTGGTCAGGCTGGAGCCTGAAGGTCTAGTTATGAAGTTGTATGACATGAGACTACAGAGCTGTGAAGGGCTTTGTCTTCCATGCTAAGGAGCTTCAGCTTTATCCTACAGAGGTTTTGGATTTCTGAAGTGTTTTAATCCTACCCCTTTTTGGTGAGCAAATGGAGGACAGATTGGTGGGGTGTGAATGAGTGTGTATACATGTGAATGCCCATTTATGGTTGTGCATGGTCCAGATAAGAGCCCAGGGCCATGGGGAAACTTCCCAAGCAGAAAGCCTCACAATCTGTTTCTAAACCAAGCTTCTATCCCCAAAGTGTTTCACTTCACTCTTGTGGAATAATAAAAAAAAGTCATTTAGCTCAATTATCTCATTTGACAGAGTTGGAAATTGAGGCCCCAAGAGGGACAGTTCCTTGCCCAAGGCAACATAGCTAGGGATTGGCAGATCCCATGGATTGTTGGCTCTTGATCCAGTGCTCTCTTTATGATGTAATTCTGCTTTCTGAAATTCTCTGATACCCATAGGACAATGTTGGAGCTCTGGAGAATGGCTAATAAGGCTTCAGCAATCTGGGCACAGCTGTCCTTCTTCCCCATTAGGTCCCCAGCACATAGTATGCCTGGGGACATCTCTATGCATCACTTAAAAAAAACCTCCTGATTCTACTCTTCCTGAAGAATTCCTACACCCTCTTTAAGGTCCAGGGCAAATGTCACTTCTCATCTGAAGTGGTCCCTTAGCTCAGTGACTCCTCTGGGCAAAGCAGATCATGTATTCTCCCTGTTTGCACAGCACCCAATATGGCAGGTTTATTAGCTTCCTGCTCCATGAGTCTGCAGGCTCCTTGAAGACAGGCATCATTTCTATCTGCTTCCTGGCTGTAGCTCCAGTGCCTGTCATGGTACCTGGCACAGACTCGATGTCCACAAAATGTTTGTTGAACGACTAAATTAATGAATGTATCAATTAAAAGTCTGCCCTCAAATCCCTCCATGTGGGTCTATTGTGAGGTCCTTGGGGCTCTAATTGAGTTCATGATTTTCTTATTTTAAAAATCATGAAGTGGCTGATGCTGGTGTTCTCAGTAGAAACACATTAGAGTTGGGAAACTTTCTATGCATTTCTTTTCTCTAAAGCAAAGTGAAGCTGGGGACTCTGGGCTCATCGCTCCTTTTTAATTCCTCTGTATTATATTGAACTGAGGAAGTTAATTTCCCCTGAATACTTTCAGCATTGTAGATTTTTTTTTTTCTCATGACTAACTTAAAGCTATTCTTACAGTTTAGATTTGTTTTGGGTCTTTAGGGGAAAAATTCTCTTGCTTTTTTTTTTTTAGTTTCATCCTTCTCTTTCTCAAATTCCATGCTTGTTTAATCTTGTTTAAACAATTAGATTCACCTTAAGAAAGCCAAAATTGGAGCCACTATGGGGCAGCACTCCTGCCCAGCCAGCTTTTCTCTCCAGAAGAGCCTTTTTAATCCGGGTCCTTTTGCCATCTGATCAATACCTCATGAGCAGCACCCAGGCCCTGTCTTTCCAAGAGTTAGCTGTTTCTGGATGGAGATGACTTTTTCTTTGTTTAAGGGAGAGCTATTTACAATTTTTCTTTTTCATTGGATTGAAACTCCTGAACCTGGTGCAGGCAAAGCTGAGAGAGGATGACCGTAGGGGCTAGATGGACGTGATGTGTGAGCAGAAGACCTGCTTGGGTTGTAGACATGTGGACACCTCCTTCCCTCACCAGCTTCATTTTTGCCTGAGCCTCAGCTTCCTGTCAGCTGGTGGTTGTGGGCAGGAGGTTACACAGGGCACTGAAGCCCTGGAGTCCAGCGGTATTAAGTGGGAACAGAAGTGTCTTCCTAGAGCTCAGGGAAGTCTGAGGACGGAGTTAATGTGGAATAACAGCCCTCCGGGAAGTTGAATTCAAAAAGTGATTGCAGGGAAGGGAAAGGAGTGGTGTTTCTGGATCACCTTGCAAACTTGAGGAATTGGACTGGACATGTTCAAAATGTATTTTCATTTAGTCCTTGTGATAACGATCACTACCATTTGCTGAGCACTTAGCTTACACCAGGCAGATTACACACACGATTACATTCTGTCCTCAAAATGTTCCCCAGGGAGGACATGATATTATTTCCATTTTACAGAATTGGAAACTGAAGCTTGGAGAAATCGGGTTAAAGAACTTGCCCAAGGGTGGGAACCAGAGTAAGCTCAAAATCCTGTGCCTGCCACCAAGTCTACCCAGGTAGGGGGCTGAGGTCTTGAAAGTCAAGAGGGATTTTCAGAATACCATAAAATATGACCTACTGATTTTCCTCAAATGAGCAAGGAACAATTTCCCTAGCAAACAAATGATTATATTCTGTGTCCACATTATTAAACCACAAGCAGCCTGGGGCCACAAAAAAGCCAGCTGTTGAAGGACACATGCACATTGGTTTCTGAGTTTTTTCATTAAAAGTTTCTACTCATTCATTTTTTTGTCTTATGCTAATTCTGGCTAACAGGCAAGTGGTAACAGGCACTGAGGGTGGAACAAAAATTGAGAAAAGTCTGTGTGCTCACTTTTTTTTTAGTGCATCAGGAAAGCTGATAGTATTTAAGCAGTGTACCCCCAAGGCATGCTTCCAGAACTCCACCGTTATTGATTCTGAGCAATACTGAGCATGAATGATGAAAGCAGATGTTTGCGGGGGAGGGCTTGTCCCAAAGAATGATCTTTCCTCTGAGCTCTCAACGATGTTGCACACCATTTTATGGGCAAACAATTTATCTTCCGTGTCCTTTTGCTTAAGGTTATTACCAAATTTGAAATGCTCAAGGACACTCTTGGGCCTATGAATGTGGCCCGAGTGTGCTAGAATAGGGGTGGAGGTGGAAAGGTACTATTTCCCTGGAATTTTAGAAACGGTTGGGGATAATGCCTTAAGTGGACCACTGAACTCTCAGAAATCACCTAGTTGATCATGTTCTTCTTGGGAAGTTCTCCAACAGGCAGACTTACCGACCATCATTTTGTCTAACTTGCAACATTCTCCCTGGGGGAGAACAAGAGCACTCTGGTGTGCCTTCCTGTCATCATTCCTTACAAGGGCTTTGAAGGTGTGAGCACTGCAGATTCCCACAGCATTCGGAAGGATAGGGCTCTCTCTGCTTTACTGCTGTTGTTACGCACAAGATCAGCTCTGTTGACAAAATCTCATGTGGACCTCCTATTGCTCTCTCCCTTTGGATGGTAAGGGAGGGTGCATGAGTTGGGTGGAGGAATGATACCAAAGCTACAGCAATGCCAGTGCATTTCTCCAAATCATCTCTATTAAGTCTCTGGAGTGAACAGGGGCTGGGCCCCAGATGATAAGGCATTAATGAAATGATTGTGCTGCACTTTGCAGTTGCGTAAAAGAACAGATGTTAAATAACAACAGCAATAATAGTAATATGATTTTGGTTTGGAGCTGAGGCCTCAGAATTTCAGAGATAGAATGCATATGGAATACATTCATGGCTCTGTATAATACTCAATACACTAATTGGGTTCAGATGAGAAACATTTGTCAGTGAAGTTCCCATTACTGGGTGGGGTGGGGTCTGACTTGGGCTTTTGCTGGAGGGGCTGCCTTAGGAGACAAGATGCTATTGTAAGCTGTGATAGTGGGAAATGTACTGCAGACAATTCTCTTTATCTTCATATGTGCTCTAAGCCAAGGAATTGTTGAAGTGGTTTGTTTCAGTCTGTTACACAGAAGGTGTGATGGATTAAATAGGAAATTCTTAGTAGGAGATCTGCTCAAGTTATATATAGGTCATGAGAATTTTAGATTTCAAATTCATCCCCATAAGGCCCCTGCTATTCTCTTGCCAGTAATGGGATATTGACTTTGGTGAAGTTATTGCAGGTTTGGGCAATCTAAAAGACCATATGTGATGAGTTCCAACATACTGATGGTTGGTTGTGGTAAATTGTGGTGGTGTTTGGGTGCAGTATACATAATAACAAAGCCTCTGTCATTCTAGTGTCTGGGCTGGGCACCATTTTCATGATAAGGTAAACCACCATGTGACTACATGTTTGCTCTGGGAAAGAGAAAGCTGAAGGTTTCCCCAGAGGGCTGTGTCCCTAGAGTTTCCTGCTCCTCTGTGGTTTGGCTTCCCCACTTGGGTGGTCTTAGTGATCTGCTGTTTTTATCCAGTTTCTTTGCTTCTATTTTAATCATCATCACTACCAGTCATTGTTGTATGTTCCAGTGGAAATTTTACAAATATTTAAAAATGAAATTGAGTTAGAGGTTTATCAAATAGAGATGTTTGCCACATTTAGGGAGTATTTTAACATATGCAGAAAATTACAAAGCCAAAGTCTATTTTAAGCAGGTTTCTCCTTTGTGACATGAATTGGGTTTTCAAGTTTTGTTTTATAAAACTCAGCTTTTGCAGAACTTCTCAGGGGTATGGGTAAATAAGAGACCTTTGAAGAGTCTGGAGGAGAAAGGTGCTGGGAGCTGGAGCCAGTGGGGAGCTGTTGAGGAAGGAGTCAACAATGGGAAAATGGACAATTTACAGACGGTGGATACTCAGATGGATGATGTAACAACCACCATTATCATAAAAAATAATGGTCATCATTGATATGATCTTCTATCTAGAAAAACCTAAGTACTCCACCAAAAAACTCTTACATTTGATAAATGAATTCAGTAAAGTTTCAGTATGCAAAATCAATGTATAAAAATGAGTAGTGTTTTTATACACCAACAGTGATTTAGTTGAGAACCAAATCAAGAAGGCAATTACACTTACAACAGCTACACACACAAAAACCCTAAGGATATATTTAACCAAGGAGGTGAAAAGATCTCTACAAGGAAAACTACAAAACCCTGAAATTATGTTGACACAAACAAATGGAAAAACATCCCGTGCTTATGGATCAGAAGAATTAATATTGTTAAAATGACCATACTATGCAAAGCAATAAACAGATTTAATGCATTCCCTATCAAAATACCATGGCATTTTTCACAGAATTAGTAAAAAGATTCCTAAAATTCATATGGAACAAATAAACAGCCCAAATAGCCACAACAATCTTAAGCAAAAAGAACAAAGCTGGAGGCATCACATTTTTTGACTTCAAATTGTACTACAAGGCTATAGTAACCAAAACAGCATGGTGCTGGTATAAAAACAGACAAATCAATCAATGGAAAAGACTAGAATACCCAGAAACAAATTTACATATTTACAGCCAACTGATCTTTGACTAAGTTGATACGAACATACACTGGAGAAAGGACACCCTTTTCAACTAAGGTGCTGGGAAAATGGACTTGCCATACACAAAAGAATGAAATTGGACCTCTATCTCTCACCATGTATAAAAATCAACTCAAGATGGATAAAAGACTTAAATGTGAAACCTGAAATCATAAAAGTAAAAGAAGAAAACCTGAGGAAAACTCTTCTGGACATTGGTCTAGGCAAAGAATTCATGACTAAAACCTCAAAAACACAGGCAACGAAAACAGAAATAGACAAATTAGACCTAATTAAACTAAAAAGCTTCTACACAGCAAAGGAAATAATCAACAGAGTTGACAACCTGTGGAGCAGGAGAAAATATTCGCAAACTACTCATTCTATACATCTGACAGGAGGTTAATATCCAGAATTGACAAGGAACTCAAACAGCTCAGTGACAACAGAACCCCTGATAATCCCATTAAAAAGTGATGAAAGAACATCAGTGGACATTTTTCAAAAGAAGACATAAAAATGGCCAACAGACATATGAAAAAATGCTCAACATCATAAATCATCAGAGAAATGCAAATTTAATACCACAAAGAGATATCATATTAGACTGGTTAGAATGACTATTATCAAACAGACAAAAATAACAGATGATGGCAAGGATGTGGAGAAGAGGGAACTCTTATACATTGTTCATGGGAATGTAAATTAGTGCAACCTCTATGGGAAACAGTATGGAGATTTTTGAAAGCACTAAAACTAGAGCTACCATTGGATCCAGTAATCCCACTACTGTCTATCTACTCAAAGGGAAGAAATTTTTAAATCAAAATATACCTGTACCCATATGTTTATCACAGCACTATTCATAATAGCAAAGATGTGAAATCAACCTAAGTTTCTGTCAGCAGGTGATTAAAGAAAATGTTATATATATATATATATATATATATATATATATATATATATATATAAAATATATGCAGTAGAATACTACTCAGCCATAAAAAAAGAATGAAATTATGTCTTTTGCAGCAGCATGGATGGAACTGGAGGCCATTATCTTAAGTGAAACAAGTCAGACACAGAAAGACAAATATTACATGTTCTTGCTTATAAGTGGGAGCTAAATAATGTGTACATTTTGTACATAGAGTGTGGAATGATAGACAGTGGAGACTCAGAGGGTGAGGGGGTGGGAAAGGATAATAAGAAATTACTTATGGGGACAGGGTACATTATTTGGGTGATGGATACCCTAAAAGCTCTGACTTCACCATATGTAGTCTATGGATGTAACAAAATTATACTCACACCCCATAAATTTATACAAATAAAAAAAGACAGAAGAAGAAAAGAAAATCATCATGAAGTTCTTCTGTATGCCACTAAGAGAAACATGGGGATGACTGATATGGCCAAATCTAGGAAAAGAGTCAGGTAAGCTAGTGTTTCTTATCTTACCAAAACAAGAGGGCTTCCTGGAGGAGATGAAGCGTTTGGAATGGTGGATGGGAAGAATGCTCTCTCAGCAAGAGGGCAAGGAGGCTGGACTTCCTCCTGTGTGGGCTGTTCTTGTCCTATTTACTTCAAAAAAACTTCACTATCTTTGTTAGTCTTTGGTCTAGTTAAAATATTCCAAAGCAGTGGAAGAGTTTTGGCAGGAAGTTATGCTAACTTTCAGCAAGGTAAACCCTACCTTCACAGTTTAAGCCACCCTCTCTCTACAGGCTTCGGACCTTGACTTCCTGCCTGAGTCCCAGCTGTGCATTTCACTGTATGTTGAACTTTTTCAATTGCACTTCCATTTGGTAGCTCACATTTGAAATGAGCAAAATAAAATGTTCTTATTATTTCTCCTCTTTTTTCTTTCCTGACATCCAGGTTTACTCTGAAATGCATTTCACAACCTTCTTATGATTTTCATTCCTATCACCACTTCCACAATCCTCTTTTGAGACCGACTTACTTCATAACAGTGTACTACCATGGCCATATTTCCCATTGCCCTGCCCCACATTCTCACTTCTCCCATGTTCTGAAGCTAGAATAGCTTCTCATATATAGTCCAGTTTAATAAATGTTAACTAAGTGCTTAGCATGTGCACAAGGTCTGGCACTTGTAGGCCTTTGATAAATGTGTCCTGTATCACACCAATTGAGAAGCATATGATCTCTTTCAGGATGACAAATACAAAGTCATAAAATAGAACTGAACAAAGGGAAGGGAGAGATTAGTACAAAAGAAGAGGACAGAGAAGAACTTTCCAGCCAGTGCTGAAGGGGGATCTGGGAATCATTGCTCATCAGTGGTAGAGTTGCAGCCCTGTGCACATTAGGTACCAGACCTTGGGCAAATTATTCGCCATCTCTGGACCACAGTGTTCTCATTTGTAGAGTGATAATTAAACACTAGATCATCGCCAAGGACCTTCCTAGAGGAACAATTCTTTGATCATTTTGCTGACTTTTTGTCATTTTCCAGTTCTGCCTAAGGGCTTAGAATTGGGGTGATGATTAACAATTTAGTTCTGAAATAAGCAAGACAATAACTTGCCTGAAAATTGGAGTCCTTGAGTTAGTAAACATGACCACAGGCACACCAGTTCATATTGAACTAACAGACAGATGCACAACTCATATGCTCCTGCAGGACTTTAATCTGCATCGCTATTCTTGGGAGTGACATTGATGATTATGGCTAGCCACCAAGACGGGTGTGTATGTAAGGTCCCAAACCTGGAGCAGTACTTAGCTACCACCCCTGTGCTCCTGTAAGAGTTCACCTTATTCTTGACTCTCAAGTCCCAAAGTTCAACTATAATCCTTGTTTATAATGCTCTAAACAGTGCTTTGAAAGGCCCAGGTAATACACTATGCTAGTCTACCAGATACATCCTGGGACACTGTTAGTTAAAGGTCACCAAACTGTGAAACGCAGAGAGGCTGCTGTCACTCTGAACACAGGCTTCGGGAAATCTGACTCCAGAGTATGTATTAACTCAACTGTCACAGAGAAATTATGAGATCAAAACAACTCCAACTTTAAATATTACTTAGAGTCTTATTTTAAATTGGCTAATGTTGAGTACATGGCCTAATTTCCCTGGCTTATTAACTGCCAAAATATTACTTTTGAGGAGCAGTGCTAGGGGTCTGGAAATCATCTCAGGAAAAATAAATCATATGTCTTTTAATTCTTCCCAAACCTGGGAAGAGTTATTGTCATCAAGGATAAATTTTATTAGCCTAACAAGTCTAGGAAAAGTTAATTTTGGTCCCAGGATAAGATTAATAGAAGGAAATCATTCATATGCATTCTTTGCTCTTCCAGCCAAGCTAATTTGCTCTCAGCATTCTCTCTCTCCATGCAACTTTTTCTTTCCTTCACCTCTATCAACGTTTGCCTCTCAGGTTTTGACTCTTCTCTATCAGGACTTGAACTTCACCCACTCGTCATAGAACTCTGTTATTGGTGCTCTCCCAAACTCATTCCCTTTGAAGTTTTTCATTATCAAGATAACCAATTGGAAGATCACACAGTTGTGTGATAGTGGACAAGACTCTTAACCCCTGTGTCTCATTATGTTTAATCTTTGAAATGAGAGCGTAGACTATGAAGGACCTGTCTAACTTTAAGAGCTATGGTTCAAGATGTGGGAATTTGTATCCATTTTCCTTCTTTGTAGGATCTAGATTGAAGATTCAGATATAAGGGGAACAGAAACAGATCTGCGGCTCTGTTTGAATAGAAATAAAACATAGAAGACACATTTCTATCCCTCTCTGCAAAGTGGACCACCCTCTTCTTCAAATTAATGTTATCTCTATTCTTCCTGATATCCATCCTGTAAGGTAGGGGTCATTTTGATTCTTTCTGTTCCTATAGGTTCCCTCCCCATTTAAGGTCACCATGGTGTGGACTGTAGTATTAGGTCGAACCATATGAAATTGCCTTTATTTTGCAGGTCAAAAATGGTCTGATATTAGCAGTTTCATCCGGTCAACATAGTACACAAGCCTTTACTGAAACTTTTCCCTCAGTCTTGCCACTATTGTTATGCCCTCTCTCCCACCATATCTCTTTGACCAGCTGACAAACTTCTACTCATCTTCCCAGGTTTTGCTCAGGTGTGAACTTTATCTCTGCAACTTTCTCTGATCTCTTGGAGTACTTGTACTCATAGTACTTCACATACTTCATTTGTGATGTCAGGGTACCAGTAGGAAATACATGGCATACTCAAGTTGGGGAAATAAAGGAGAGTTTAATGAGGGCACCATTTATAAAGATGTGGTCATAATGAAGGGGAACTAGCAAGCGATGCTGGAACACCTGGGGTTAGCAACAGCAGGGAGCTATTGCTCATCCCAGAGCCTGAAGAAGCAAGATGAAAGAGAAATTACTGCTTCCTGGAGAGAGCCACAGGAGAACCGAAGAGAGGCCTACACTTAGGAGATGCGGCCCTCAGTAGAGAAATGCTGCCACTTCTAACCTGCAGGCCAACAGGGAGGAAATCAGCAAAGAAACACACTGTTTTTTTCTCTCTTCTTGTCATGCCATCTCTGCCTCTGCCTCCAACTTGTCAGACCCAGTTTAGCCAGAAGACAAGAATCCTGTTGTCCTCACAAGTCAGCTTCCCGGGGCTAGAGCAGGATGGAAGGGGATCTGCTGAAAGTCAGAGATGCTTCTGTGTCAGCAACTGGCCAAGGTGAGTTGGTGACCTTTCTGCCAACTTCTGTTTATCATAAATTTCCATTTGCATCTTGAAGAAGAAGGCACATCTAGCAGAATTAGACAATTTATCCTTTGTGAGGGAAACAGGAGCTTGGAGCATGTTTCAAGAGAGATAATTCACATTCTTTTTTTAAAGTTAGGAAATATTTCGAACATAGAAAAGGAAACAATAATGTAATGGACACCCAATGTTCCCACCACTAGGTTCAAGCAATTGTTAATATTTTGCCATATTTGTTTCAGACACTTATTTAAAGAAACAAAATGTGAGAGATTCAGCTATAGCAGTCTCCCTTAAATCCCATCCCCCTTCCTTCGCAGAGGTAACCATTCCCTTGAAGTAGGTCGCTTTTCCATAATTTTGTTTCACATTTATAAATGATATGCATTGTCTTGTATGCTTAAATGTGTGTAAATGGCATTTTATGGTGTAAAATATACCCTTTGCAACTTTTTGTTTTACTTAACTGCATTTTTGAGATTTATCTATGCTAATAAATTAGATCTGGTTCATTCATCATAACAGCTGCTCTTTGTGTGACTATATCATAATTTATTTATCCATGCTTATATTGATGGATATTTAGGTTCTTCCAGATTTTTTTTCTTTCCTCTTTGCTGTTACAGATAATGCTGCATTAAACACTGTTGTACCTGTGTATTGTGCAAGAGCACTTCTAGAAGTGGAATTGATGGCTAAGAGGAAATATGCATCTTCAACTTTACTGTTAGTGTTAGTGCTATGTTATCCTTCAAATCGATTGCACCAATTTATAAAGTTGTAGATCAGAGGCATGCTAAGGCCTCTTCGTGGTTGCCCTAGGGTGTAATTCCCCAAGATGTTATTTCTAGAGAGTTTAGGACAGTCATAGTGAAGACTACCTCCTATGGGATCACTATATTTATGCTAAATCTGGCGCTGCTGCTCAGAGATGTGAAGAGACTTGCCTGGCATGGCTCCCTGTAGTCCCGCGGCTGAGTCAAGGGAGCGTAACTGCTGTGTGCCAAGTGGCTTGACCTGGAGAAGCTTGAGCCTGTTCCTGGGATGAGAGGCAGCGGTGACTGATCATGTAACTGAGTGTGCTTAGAGCTCCTTCAGATAAAAACAATCCTTGCAGAAGGCAGTGGGGGTCATGTAGATTCTTGTAAACAAAGTAAGAAAGGTCACTTTATGGTTTCTGAGTCTTGAAAAGAGGCACAAACTCAGCAGCAGCTGATTATGCTCTACATTATTCTGTATACTTTCTCTGTGTGCCCAGACCCTTCAGTTTGTTTTACTATTAAGTGGAGGAAGATGCAGGTTGTTTTTAAGAGCCTGCAGCTTATACAGTTTGAGGGGTATGTTTTATTAAAAAGTACAAAATTGCCAATATAAAATTAAAGTCTTGGTAAAACTGCCTCTGCTTTGGTGATGTTGTGAGGGAGAAGGAGGGGAGGGGGTATCTGTGAAGGTATTGCCAAGGCGCCCAGGCAGTGAGGAATACGGAGGACAGAAGTGAAGAAGCAGTTATTAGGCACATGTCAGGCCTGCACTAAGCTTAGGAGGTGACATGTTGGGAGGGTGCGTGTGTGTGGATGCACAAGAGAGAGAAAGGACGGTGGAGGAAAATCTGGCAGAGAGTGGTGTAAATGATAAGAAAAAATTAAACATTAAAGGCAAAGTCCTATGTGAGATGAAAGAAGGAGGGATGTTGGCACCTGTGAGTATCCTGTGATATCCACTCATTGGCTCCACTACTCCCTAGAACCAATACGACCAGTGGAATACAAAGACAGGCCGACGGTATACTAAAGTGCAGGGAGGAAATACAAAGGAGCGTAACGACCCACTCTCCGACACCCTTTGCATATGGGAGAATAAAGTCTACAATGACTGGAACAAGACACCATTTGGGTTCTCACCAGTGGTTCACGTATCTCTGTGGTTTATGGACAGTCTTGAAAAACTAGGTATTTGCACTAAAGAGATAGGCACATGTCAATATACAGACAACATTTCGTATAAAGAGTCAGGGGGAGCAATGACTGCCTCTCATTCCCAAGGAAAGAAACCCAAATCCATAAACTAGTTTGTGGGTGCTGGGAAGGGGAAGCGTAGGGTCTTTGTGGAAATCCTCAGTGCAGGGTAGGAGATGGTGTAGACATGTGCCAGAGGTTTTCTTTCTCTAGAAAGTATGCAACTTTGAGTAAAGGAGGGTCATATTTTCTAAATCAAAAGTGAGGAACATAGTCCAGTGAAGGAACAGAATATTTGAAACCCCGATTTTCCAGGTGCATTCTGGTCCCAGGAAAATACTTTTGGATGCCTGAACTTCCTTGGAGAACATTGGAGAGGGACAGAAGATGTTAGGTTTATAAAGAAGCTACACTGGGATGGGCACTTTCATAAAATCATCCCATTTAGTTTCCTCATTGAATCCATGCAATGACCCTAGGAAGTAATATAATTATTCTGAGGCCTGGAAAGTTTTAATAATTTTTCCAAAGTTACCCTTGTTTATACATGGTAGAACCTGGACTCTTCAGTAAGATCTGGTCTCCAGCTCTTAGAAAGGGGGGATGATCACAAGAGTCTACCCTTAGTCTGAGTCTGGGGTAGCAATGAAGAACTGCTTCTGGGTCCCTTCTATTACCTGTAACTTTGGAGGGAGAGGGAGAGGGGGAGGGGGAAGGGGAGGGGGAGGGGGAAGGGGAGGGGGGGGGGGAGGGGGAGGGGGAGGGGGAGGGGGAGGGGGAGGGGGAGGGGGAGGGGGAGGGAGAACGCTTTTGCCTGTGATAGCTTGTAGTTTCCTTGGAGAGCCCTCTGGGAGAAGAAAGTCTGTTCTGTGTGCTCAGGGGTAAGAGCAGTGCTGAGAGAATAACAGTGGGAACTTTATTCTGAGTGCTTGTGGCATGCCAGGCACTATTTAATTAATTTATTTATTTTTAACTTTTTAAAAGAAGTTTAATACACACATAGAAAAAATATATATCACAAAAAATAAATGTGCTCAATAAATTAAAACAAGTATCTGCACAATCTCCACTAAGGTGAAGAAAGAAAACAGTCACCACCCCAGAAACCTCTCTCATGCCCAGTCCTCTATCTTCACACTAGAACTTTCCTCAGTGTCAACCATTACTTGACTTTTAATGCTACAGTTTAGTTTTGCCTGTTTTGAACTTCAACCAGAACCATACAGAATTTTTTTCTTTTGTGTCTGTTTTCAAGTCATTCATTCATGTTGTTAAATGTACTTGTAGTTTACACATTTTCATTGCTATATAATATCCCATCGTAGATATACATCATAATTTATACATTTTACTGTTGATGGGCACTTAGGTTGTTTTCAGTTTTAGCTATTACAAATGAAGCCACTATTGAATATTCTTGACCCTGTCTCTTGATACTCCTATGCATGCATTTCTCTTGGGTATGTGGCTTGGTTATAGGATATGAGTACTTTCATCTTTAACACTTAATGCCAAAGTATTTTCCAAAGTGACTGTACCAATTTATGCAACAGTGTATGAGAAATTCTGTTGCTCCAAATCCTTGTCATTGCTAACTATGTGTAGTCTTTTTAATTTTGGCCATGCTGGTAGAAATGTAGAGCTACTATCTCATTGTGGCTTTATTTTGCATTTCCATAATGACTAATGAGGTTGAACAACTTTTCCTTTTTATTAGTCATTTGGGTATTATCCTTTGTGTCTTAATTCATTCTTGCTGCTATAACAGGAATACCTTAGGCTGAATGATTTATAAATAATAGGAATTCATTTCTCATAATTGTGGAGGCCAGAAAGTCTAAGATCAAGACACTGGCAGATTTCATGTCTGGTAAAGGCTCATTCTTTGCTTCCAAAAATGGTGCCTTGTTGCTGTGTCCTCATATGGTGGAAGGCAGAGATGGGCAAAAGAGTCTAACTAGTTCCTTTGAATCTTCTGAGGGTACTAATCCCATTCATGAGGGCAGAGCCCTCATGATTTAATCACCTTCTAAGGTCCTGTCTCTTAGTACTATCACATTGTGCTTAGGTTCCGATATATGAATTTTAAGTGGGGGACATACCCTCAAACCATAGAAGTTTGTAAAGTGCCTGTTCAAACTTCATGCGCACTTTTCTATTGGGCTGTTTTTTAAATTATTGATTTGTAGGAGTTCTTTGTATATATTCTGAATGTAAGCCCTTTATCAGTTACATAAATTGCTAATATTTTCTTTTACTTTAAGTTTTTGATTTTAGTGGATTTTATTAATCTTTTTCTTTACAGTTGATGCTTGTTTTCCTCCTGTTCAAGAAATACATTCTTCCTCACAGTCATGAAAATATTATTATATTAATATTTAGGGTTTTTATTTTGTTATTCACGTTTAAAGTTATGTTCTTCTTGGAATTGATTTCTTTATATGGTGTGAGATAAGAGTTAAGTTTATTTTTTTCCATATGGGTATCCAGTCAACTCAGTACCAGTTATCAAAAATATCGTATTTTTTTCCAGTACATTGCACTGCCATCTTTGTCACAAATCAAGTGTTCCTAGATGTAGGGGTTTTGGAAGTGCCATTTATTCCATTTGTCTTGTTTGTTTATACTTGCACAAATACTACTCTTAATTTTTGTGGTTTTATAGTACATTTGATATTTGGGGAAAATATTTCCTCATTTGTTTGTCTTTGTCAAGCGTCTCTGTTATCCTTGGTTTTTGTATTTCCATACATGTTTTAAAATTAGCTTGTTAAGTTCCACCAAAAAAATTCCTACTGAGGCTGGGCGTGGTGGCTCATGCCTGTAATCCCAGCACTTTGGGAGGCTGAGGCCGGTGGATCACGAGGTCAGGAATTTAAGACCAGCCTGGCCAACATGGCGAAACCCCATCTCTACTAAAAATACAAAAATTAGCTGGGTGTGGTGACAGGTGTCTGTAATCCCAGCTACTCGGGAGGCTGAGGCAGGAGAATCACTTGAACTCAGGAGACAGAGGTTGCAGTGAGCCAAGACTATGCCATTGCACTTCCGCCTGGGCGACAAGAGCAAGACTCCGTCTCACAAAAAAAAAAAAAAAAAAAAAAAAACCAAAAAAAAAAAACCAAAACAACAACAACAACAACAACAACAAATTCCTACTGAAATTTTTATTGGAGCTATGTTGAATTTACAGATCAGTTGCAGAGATTGATAACTTTACAATATTTGTTTTTCCAAGCCATGAACATGGATGATTATTCCATTTATTTAGGTCTTCTTCAATTGATCTCATTGATGATTTATATCTTTCTCTGTGAAAGGCTTGCTCATTTTTTATTAGAATAATTTCTGGGTGCCTAATATTTTAATGGTTTCATAAATGGCACCCCCTTTTAAATTGAGGTTTAATTTGTAAACAGTAAACTGCATAGATCATAAGTATACAGTTCGATGGGATTTTGACAATAGTATACATTTGTGCATACTAGATATGTATAAGATACATGAATTTCATGACCTCTGAAAGATTTCTTTTCTTTCTTTGAGTCAATCCCTCCTCCCTCCCTCCTCAGATGTAACCACTGTTCTATGTTCTTATTTCTTTCACCATAGATTAGTTTTGCCATTCGAAATGTCATATAAGTGAAATCATGCAGTATGGACTCTGTTGTGTCTGGCTTCTTCAATTCAGCATATATCTTGAGGTTCACCTATATTATTGTGTGTATCAATAGTTCTATCTTGTATTTTGCTTAACAGTGTTCAATTGCATAGATGTTCTACAATTTGTTTTTACATTCTCCTATTGATGAAAATATGGATTGTTTCTAGTTTTTGGCTATTACAAATAAAGCTTCGCTGAACATTCTCATATAAGACTTTGTGTGGCCACATGTTTTCATTTCTTGTGGGAAGATACCTAGAAATGGAATAGCTCAGTCATAGGTAGGTGTATATGTAACTTTATCAGAAACTACCATATGTATTTCCAAAGTGAATATACAATTTGACATTCCCACCAGCAATATTTGAAGTTTTACTTGTTACATATCCTCACTAATATTTGGCATTGTAATTGTTTTCCATTTTAGTCATTCCAGTGGACGTGTTGATATCTTATTGTGGTTTTGATTTTGTTTCTCTGATGGCTAATGATCTTGAGTATCTTTTCATGTACTTACTAATCATTTACAGATCATCATTTGTCAAGTATATATTCAAATATTTTGTCCATTTAAAGAAAAATGGATTGCTTATATTTTTATTGTTGAGTTGCAAGTGTATCAAAAATATATTCTTAATATGTCCTTTGTCAGAAGTTGTGAATATTTTCTTTCAGTCTGTCTTGCATTTCATTTTTTTCATAGTGCCTTTTGATGAGCAGAAGTTTTTAAATTTTGCTACAATAATTTATCAAGTTTTGTCTTTTATAATTACTACTTTCTGAGTCCTATCTAAAAATCTGTTATCTAACCAAAGATTGCAAAGCTTTTCTCCTATGTTGTCTTCCAAAAGCTTTATAGTTTTAGCTTTTGCATTTAGTTATGCAGTCCATCTATAATTCATTTTATGTACGGGTTGAGGTTCTTTTTTTCAGATATGGTAGGTGATTTTTCTAGCACCATTTGTTAAAAAGATTTCCCTTTCCTTATTCATCTGTTTTGGCACATTGGTAAAATATTAATTGGTCATATAGTGTGGGTCTATTTTTGGACTCTGCTTATTCTATTGATCTAGTTGACTATCTGTTTATCTGTATACTATAACACTGTCTTAATCACCGTGGGTTTATAATAAGTCTTGAAATCAGGTAGAGTAAGTTCTCAGAGTTTGTTTTTTTGAAGATTGTTTTGATTATTAATGTTTCCATATAGATTTTAGAATGAGCTTGTCAATTTCTACAAAAAGTGTCTGAGGATTTTCACTGAGATTGTGTTAAATATACAGGTCAATCTAAGGGAAACTGACAAAATATTGAGTCTTTTAAACCATGAACATGATATACTTTTGTATTTATTTAAAACTTCATTACTTTCTTTCAGCAATGTACAATAGTTTTTTATATGGAACTCTTCCACATGTGGCTTCAAATTTATCTTTGAATGTGTTATGTTTTTGATGCCATTATCAATAATATTTATAATTTCATTTTCCATTTGTTTTGCTAAAAATAAAAATACAACATATTTTAAAAATATTTGAGTTCATTTATTAATTTGTTATCTACTGCTGTGTAGCAAATTACCTCAAAACTTAGCAGCTTAAAAAAATACAAGTATTTATAATCTCACAGTTTCTGTGGGTCAGAAATCCAGGAATGACTTAGCTGGCTCAAAGTCTCTCATGAGTGGCAGTCAACTGTTGGCCAAGGCTGCAGTTGAATCACAGATTCAATAGGGGCTACAGAATATTCTTTCAAGGTCACTCACATGGCTGTTGGCAGAAGGCTGTAGTTCCTTATCATGTAGTCATCTGCATAAGACTACATGTGACATGGCAGCTGGACTTTCCTGGGGTAAATGATCTGAGAAAGAGAGAGTAAGATAGAGTACCCAAGGCAGAAGTTGCATAACCTAATCTCAGAAATGATATACTATCATATCTACCCTACATTTAGCCAGACAAACTTTGGTACAATATGGAAGAGGGCTACAAAAGGATGTGAATGCCTGGAAGTAGGAATCATCCTGGAGTATCTTGGAGTCTGGCTACCATAGTCTCTTCTCCAGCCCCCAATAACTCATATCTCTCCCACACGCAAAATGTACTCGTCCCATCCCCAGATGTACAAAAATTTTATCCCATTACAAAATCAGCCCAGAGTTCAGAATTTCATCTTCTAAATCAGGTCCAGGTCCTCAGGTCCTCAGACATAGTTCCCTAAGCACAGCTCCATGAGTACAGTTCTTCTCAGTTTGTAGACCAATCAACTTAGGAAACAAGTTATCTGTCCCCTGCACACCCAACATACAATGGTGCCATAGGTAGAGGACAGCCAACATAGACACTCCTGTTTAAAAAGGGTGAAACTGAGGCACAAAAGAATCCCTGGTTCATATCAATTCTGAAATCCAGTCAGATAAATGGTGTAAATTCTATTAGGACTCAATCCTACTTCTGCCTGAAAATTACTTTATAGTTTTTGAATTTGTTCTCTAGGTTCTTGGTTCACCTTTTGAATCATCCTTCCTTTCTCATGGAAAGTATAATGTATTTGCAGCTGAGTGATTTTTTTTTCAGACTATTTCTCGCTTATAGAAGTTTGAGGGTTCAAAGGTTTCTTTTCATTTTATGCCATCTCTGTCACTTTCAGTCTGTGTCAAAAGTATATCCGGTGATATAAATCTCTCAAAATCTCTGTGGTTCTCCTGTGAATCTCACTGGGGTTTGCTTCATTAAACAAATTTACACCTACAGATATCTTTGAGATAAATCCCTCCATGTAAATCTTCTGTTGAGAAGGGTGAGGAACTTAAGCTTTTTAGAACCCTTATTTTATATATAGGTGCCATGAAGCAAAACTTTAAACTCTTTGGTGGGTCTTTTCTCTGGCTTAACATATTCTGAAAAACCACCTTTTAACTTAAAAAAGCTTCTAAAAAAAGGATTTTGTATTTACACCCTTGGCTTCATCTTTAGAACATTGTTTCTAGAGGGTGTCCTGGATTTGACCTTTGCTTGGGAGCAATTTCTTAATTTTAGTATTGTCTGCCATCTGGAGTGCCTTTGAATCTTCACAACCAGCCAGATCCCATCTTCTTTTGGTTTAATAGTGCTTTCCTTAGCTTCTCTCTCTCCTCTCACATATTAATATAAGCAGCCACAAGAAACCAGATGGCACCCTCAACACTCTGGCTGGAAATCTTAGCTAAATTTTCTACCTTTCACATTACTGCAGGAGACAGTGCTGCTAAACTTTCTGCCATGGCATAACAAGGAGCTCCTGTCTTCAAATTTCCAACAAGATTTTCCTTTTTTTTAAGACCTCACAAACAACCTCTTTAAAGTCTAATTTTGCTAACCGCCTGTTTGAGGCAATTTAGGATTTCATTAACGTTTTCCTTAAAGTCCGTATAGCCATTCCATCTTCTGCTCACTGTCTGGTTCAAATGTCACTCCTGCATTTTAGATTTTTGTTATGCTAGCACCCCATTTCCAGGCACCGAAATTTGTATCGGTAGATATAGTAGAAAGTAGACATTTTTAAGTTATAAAATGGTGAGTCACTTGACCCACCAAGAGAAAACAAATAAAGGAGAGGTGCCTTGGCATATACTGCTTCTTTCAATGAATGGTCATCTGGTTCCATCTAGAGTCCCTAAGGTAGTGTGAACCAGACCTGCAAAACTCTAGCGGCCTTGGGAGGAGTTGATGATAAACACATATGGAAAAATGTAGGTCAGTGCTAAGTGTTTAAGAACACACACATGCATACACACACACAGAAAAAGAGAGAGAGAGAAACCTAGACTGGTCTCATATTACAGATGAGGAAGCTGTGATTCAGAAGGGTAAAGTGACTTGTCCAAGGTCACCATGACCAATTAATAGTTGAGACAGGAATAAAACCAGTTCTTTTAATTTTCTCCAGTGTTCTTTCCAGGTACCATATGGCCTCAGGCTCCCATCATGTTGCATGCCTTCAACAAAACATCTCTGCCTGAGAGCTCTCAGTGGCAATGCATGGGAAGAAAACAAAGGGAAGAATGTTGGAGTTTCCTATTAGAATATTTTACACTCTGAAGTAAGTCAGCTTACTAATGCTTGGACAACCAATTGTGCTTATGGGAACCTTTCCATTGAGAGTCTGAAGATCTGAGAAATTCACTATGACATCTTCAGATACAAAAGGGCAGAGGATGATCCCTGGCTCCTTCTCTTGTCTTTGTTTTGGTTTCAGCAGTGATGAAGCAGGAATCTTTAAAAACAGTTTTAATTTTCTTGTTTACTTTTTTCTTTGGAAATAAACTCTTCAGCCCTTGTTAACAACAGCAACAACAACAACAACAACAAACTGGATTCTCAACAATTTGGTTCAACTGCCTCAATGAATGGTTGTAAGTGAAAATCAGCCAGTGAACTCTTAGCAGCTCCTGACTTGGAGTTCCAGCTGCCCACTAGACTTTAGGCCCCTGGCTAATGGACACCTCAAACTCAACATCTTCCTAACTCAACTCTTTATCTTCCTTTCTCTACCTGCTCCCACTCTTGCATTTTTAAATGCAAGGAAAAAGTGTTGAAAACTTTATTTTCAAAGAAAAAGTAATCAAGAAAATTAAAACTGTTTTTGAAGATCCATGCTTGCATTTTAGTTGCCCAATATAGAAACTTTGGAATTTTCCCTCTTACTTAGACCAAATTCTTTAGAATCTAATTCAGAAAATATTTCTTGAATCTACCCTTTCTTTGTATCCCTACTTCTACTCCCCCTTTTTATGTCTTAATTTGTGCACTCACCTATGAATGGTGTTTATTGCATGCCTATACTATGTAGCACAGGCAACCTGCTCTGTGCTATGATACAGAGGTGAACAGGACATGATACTTGGTCACTGGAAACTTATCTCTGTGTGAGGGGTAAGGAAGGAGACAAAAACAAATAGTGATGGTAAAATATGATCTTTTTTACATATGCCATTTTTCTCCTGAGCCATTGCAATAGATCTTGACCTCTTTCTGCCTTCCTTCTCTCCCTCTTGATCCATTCTCTTCATTGCTATCAGCATTACCTTCCTAAAATACAGACTGGATCATGATCACAGTCATCTTTGCCTCCCTGTTGCCTAAAGAATGAAAGCTCTAGTCCTCAGTATGTTGGTTAAGGCCTTTACAAGCAGACCCAAATCTACCCGTCCACCTCTCAACTCCTCTCCCCTCTAGCATTGAACACTATGCTTTAGCCACACATAGACTGTTAGTAGGTCTCCAGTATACCTCATAAACTCTCACATATCTGCCTTTTATTTTCCTGTCCCTTTAGCCTTGAATGCCCTTCAAATCTCATTCACCCTTTGGCTAGTTCTTACTCGTCTTCCAACTCTTACTCATCATTTAAGACTCACCGTCCTCAACTTCCCTACCTTGAGGCAGAATTAATTACATCCTCCTTTGATATACCATAATTATATAATTTATTTCATATGTTATAGATAATTTATAGAGGCTGAATACCCTCTTACCACCTACTATAGTTCTCAATATATGTTGAATGATTTAAAAAATGTAAAATATTGAAAATATACAGTGCACCACTGTAGGAGGTGTTCTTATTTTTACTGGTAATGCCATTGTGAAAAAATAAAAATACTCAGAGTCCCCAAGTGCCTTTCCAGGGTAATAAAAATTCCTGCATTTGGAAATAAAAGGAAGTTTCCATGTGTTTTTTTATTCCGTCTCTTTCATGTAAAGTTTGGGGATACAGGTTGAGACATTTCTGTTAGGTTATATTGAGTTTACGAAGTATGAGATGAGACTAAATGACCTCAAGGATTCCCATCAGAGAAATACGCAGTGGTGAGAGAGGATTCCTCAGAGATGTGGGAGGTCAGGAGAAAGTCCCACTTTCACTTTATGGATGTGGTTGAAGTTCTTTCACAATCTATTTCATGGTGCTGGTGGTGAGGTATATGTGAATGTGTGTGTGGCAATACTTGGAGATAGTTTGAAACTTAGACATGACATGACCTCGACATGACTCACTAGTTGCTGTCAGCGCATCTTCCCTAATAACCTGATGAGTAAGTGGCAAAAATATCTGGCCTAAGCTCTTTTTCCTACCAAACCCTGCTTTGAGAATGCAAACAGGATGCTTCAGAAAAGAATATGCTCCACATTCAATTAGATAAAGATTTCTCATACATTTGGGAAAAATCACTCAGAAAATTTTCAACCCTCATTGCGGATTAATCCCCAGAATTTCGTTTCATAGACAATCCACTATTTCAAAACATTTCCCATAGGAAATTCTATCAATGGGTAGGAAGTCTCCAGAAGGTTACAGATAGTAGCTGGAATTCTCTCCTTTTTTGTTTTTTTCTTTAACAAAAAACTACATTTCCAAGAACTAGACCAGATGATCCCTAGACGTGGTTTAGTGTTTTGTGTTTTCAGGCTTTTAGAATGTTGGTGCTGGAAGAGACTTATGGGAACATCTGGTTCAGGCCCCTCGCTTTACAAACGGTATCAGGAAAGTTAATGGCTTTTTAAGGTCATCTAGTGTGTCAGGAGTGGAGCTGGGACTAGGACTCTCAGGCGCTCTAACCCTTAGCCAATGGATCGTCTTTCCTCCATGCCAAGTTAGACACAAGACAAATTACAAGATGAAGAGAAATTTTAAAGAAATGCAGGCCTTTAAACACCCCGAATATGGTGTGTACCACTGTTTTCCTGAGACCCGAACTTCACTGTAGGACCACCTCTCAAACGGAGACTTCTAAGAGACTTCTGCTGCCAGCCCTTGCCTTGCACATCACCTTAGAGGACCTGGAGATGTTGATGTGATAATGGATCAATATTTAACTTATTTAACTTAGATTTTAGGGGCTGGTTAATTCAACGAACTTAATTCGTATTTGCTCTGTC